>NC_091283.1:706091649-706394680 GCF_032444005.1 Ranitomeya imitator
GAACCCCACGAACACATTGACTGGTGTTTTTCTCTGTGCAGCTAGCAGTTCCGGGCAGAAACTAGCGGTGTTTGAGCCCAGGGTCAGCAGGAGGAATAGAGGAGCAGAGTGTAGGCCGAAGCCTAGTTGAACCAATTTCAAAGGTTACCTTTAACCCCCCCCTCAGGTGTTGCAAGGTACAAGAGCCACACCTTGAACAGCATTAATGATGCACAAGTCAAAGGTTGCTCTATTTAATTTTGCTCCTTGCACACGCTGAATTAAACACGTACACTATTTAGCCCATTATACTGTCAAACAGTAGTGGAGGCGTGACTACTAGTCTTTTTAAGGAGACGCAGCACAGGTGTACAAATTTACACCTAGGTGCTGTGCGCAGATTCCTTACCGTTGTTATTTGCAGTACAGGAAACTGCGCTCTTGTGTTATCCCTTGGCAATACCCTGTTAGTGCAGGCCGTCTCATGACCTCATTTCATGTTGGCCGTTGCGGTTAACGATGGCCATAAATCCCAGACCCACAGTGGCTTTTCCTAAAGTCACACTGCGGTGCTGGGATTCGTGGCCTTGTGCAGTAAATATGTTCGCCGCTCACACATGTCCTTACACCTGCTTCAGACTGGGCGGCCTCAGCTGATCCCTTATCACATGCCGCGGCCATGAGGCCGCACAGTCAGAAGAAGGCGGAAGGAGGGGAGTGAAGACAGGGGAACATATGCACTGCTCGTGCCCATCAATCACACCCTCGCAGTCAAAATATATGAGACAACGGGGGGCGTTGTGTCGGGCAGGGGGGACGCACAGGCACAGCCAGCCAACCAATGATGTCCGGAGACGGGCAGCGCTAACAATGGGGGTGCTGCGTGTCATTAAAAAGGAAAGTCACACCTCAGGGACATTGTAATGGTCTGTAATGAGACACATTTTGTACTTGTTGAGTTCCACGTGTGCAAGGAGAAAAAGTCAGCCACCTTGTACAAATGCAGCAGTACTGCTGTACAAGGTGGCTGTTATACATAGAAACACCTGGGGGGGTGGGGGGCAGGCTCCCTTCAATTTCAGTTCATGTGCCTGCGTGGCGTTTGCAGGACACGTTGCCAGCTACACAGCAGGGGAACAGCTGGCGGTGCTGAACCCCACTAACACATTGGCTGGTGTTTTTCTCTGTGCAGCTAGCATGTCCGGGCAGAAACTGGCGTTGTTTGAGCCCAGGGTCAGCAGGAGGAGGAGAGGAGCAAAGTGTAGGCCGAAGCCTGCACTGGTGGCAGCTTTTGGTCAGTTGTGCCAGCGTGGCTTGTGCTGGACATGATGCCGACTACACAGCAGGGGAACAGCTGGCGGTGCTGAACCCCACTAACACATTGACTGGTGTTTTTCTCTGTGCATCTAGCATGTCCGGGCAGAAACTGGCGGTGTTTGAGCCCGGGGTCAGCAGGAGGAGGAGAGGAGCAGAGTGTAGGCCGAAGCCTGCACTGGTGGCAGCTTTTGGTCGGTTGTGCCAGCGTGGCTTGTGCTGGACACGATGCCAACTACACAGCAGGGGAACAGCTGGCGGTGCTGAACCCCACGAACACATTGACTGGTGTTTTTCTCTGTGCAGCTAGCAGTTCCGGGCAGAAACTAGCGGTGTTTGAGCCCAGGGTCAGCAGGAGGAATAGAGGAGCAGAGTGTAGGCCGAAGCCTAGTTGAACCAATTTCAAAGGTTACCTTTAACCCCCCCCTCAGGTGTTGCAAGGTACAAGAGCCACACCTTGAACAGCATTAATGATGCACAAGTCAAAGGTTGCTCTATTTAATTTTGCTCCTTGCACACGCTGAATTAAACACGTACACTATTTAGCCCATTATACTGTCAAACAGTAGTGGAGGCGTGACTACTAGTCTTTTTAAGGAGACGCAGCACAGGTGTACAAATTTACACCTAGGTGCTGTGCGCAGATTCCTTACCGTTGTTATTTGCAGTACAGGAAACTGCGCTCTTGTGTTATCCCTTGGCAATACCCTGTTAGTGCAGGCCGTCTCATGACCTCATTTCATGTTGGCCGTTGCGGTTAACGATGGCCATAAATCCCAGACCCACAGTGGCTTTTCCTAAAGTCACACTGCGGTGCTGGGATTCGTGGCCTTGTGCAGTAAATATGTTCACCGCTCACACATGTCCTTACACCTGCTTCAGACTGGGCGGCCTCAGCTGATCCCTTATCACATGCCGCGGCCATGAGGCCGCACAGTCAGAAGAAGGCGGAAGAAGGGGAGTGAAGACAGGGGAACATATGCACTGCTCGTGCCCATCAATCACACCCTCGCAGTCAAAATATATGAGACAACGGGGGGCGTTGTGTCGGGCAGGGGGGACGCACAGGCACAGCCAGCCAACAAATGATGTCAGGAGACGGGCAGCGCTAACAATGGGGGTGCTGCGTGTCATTAAAAAGGAAAGTCACACCTCAGGGACATTGTAATGGTCTGTAATGAGACACATTTTGTACTTGTTGAGTTCCACGTGTGCAAGGAGAAAAAGTCAGCCACCTTGTACAAATGCAGCAGTACTGCTGTACAAGGTGGCTGTTATACATAGAAACACCTGGGGGGGTGGGGGGCAGGCTCCCTTCAATTTCAGTTCATGTGCCTGCGTGGCGTTTGCAGGACACGTTGCCAGCTACACAGCAGGGGAACAGCTGGCGGTGCTGAACCCCACTAACACATTGGCTGGTGTTTTTCTCTGTGCAGCTAGCATGTCCGGGCAGAAACTGGCGTTGTTTGAGCCCAGGGTCAGCAGGAGGAGGAGAGGAGCAGAGTGTAGGCCGAAGCCTAGTTGAACCAATTTCAAAGGTTACCTTTAACCCCCCCCTCAGGTGTTGCAAGGTACAAGAGCCACACCTTGAACAGCATTAATGATGCACAAGTCAAAGGTTGCTCTATTTAATTTTGCTCCTTGCACACGCTGAATAAAACACGTACACTATTTAGCCCATTATACTGTCAAACAGTAGTGGAGGCGTGACTACTAGTCTTTTTAAGGAGATGCAGCACAGGTGTCAAAATTTACACCTAGCTGCTGTGCGCAGATTCCTGAGCGTTGTTATTTGCTGTACAGGAGTCTGCGCTATTGGGATCCCTTGGCCATGCGCTGTGAGCGCTTCCTGTCTTCTGACCTCATTTAATGTCGGCCGTTACGGTTAGCGATGGACATGAATCCCAGACCCACAGTGTGTTTTCAAAAAATCACACTGCGTGGCTGGGATTCGTGGCCTTGTTCAGTAAATATGTTTGACGCTCACACATGTCCTTACACCTGCTTCAGACTGGGCGGCCTCATCTGATCCCTTATCGCCTGCCGCGGCCATGAGGACACCCAGTCTGAAGAAGGCGGAAGGAGATGAGTGAACACAGGCATACATATGCACTGCACATGCCCATCAATCACACCCTCGCTGTTCAAAAAAATAAGACACCGAGGGGCGTTGTTTCGAGCAGGGCAGACGCACAGGCGCAGCCAGCTAACCAATGATGTCAAAAGACGGGCAGCGCTAACAAGGGTGGTGCTGCGTATCATTAGAAAGGAAAGTCACACCTCAGGGACAGTGGAATGGTCTCAATGAGACACATTTTGTACTTGTTGAGTTCCACGTGTGCAAGGAGAAAAAGTCAGCCACCTTGTACAAATGCAGCAGTACTGCTGTACAAGGTGGCTGTTATACATAGAAACACCTGGGGGGGTGGGGGGCAGGCTCCCTTCAATTTCAGTTCATGTGCCTGCGTGGCGTTTGCAGGACACGTTGCCAGCTACACAGCAGGGGAACAGCTGGCGGTGCTGAACCCCACTAACACATTGGCTGGTGTTTTTCTCTGTGCAGCTAGCATGTCCGGGCAGAAACTGGCGTTGTTTGAGCCCAGGGTCAGCAGGAGGAGGAGAGGAGCAAAGTGTAGGCCGAAGCCTGCACTGGTGGCAGCTTTTGGTCAGTTGTGCCAGCGTGGCTTGTGCTGGACACGATGCCGACTACACAGCAGGGGAACAGCTGGCGGTGCTGAACCCCACTAACACATTGGCTGGTGTTTTCTCTGTGCAGCTAGCATGTCCGGGCAGAAACTGGCATTGTTTGAGCCCAGGGTCAGCAGGAGGAGGAGAGGAGCAAAGTGTAGGCCGAAGCCTGCACTGGTGGCAGCTTTTGGTCAGTTGTGCCAGCGTGGCTTGTGCTGGACACGATGCCGACTACACAGCAGGGGAACAGCTGGCGGTGCTGAACCCCACTAACACATTGGCTGGTGTTTTTCTCTGTGCAGCTAGCATGTCCGGGCAGAAACTGGCGTTGTTTGAGCCCAGGGTCAGCAGGAGGAGGAGAGGAGCAAAGTGTAGGCCGAAGCCTGCACTGGTGGCAGCTTTTGGTCAGTTGTGCCAGCGTGGCTTGTGCTGGACACGATGCCGACTACACAGCAGGGGAACAGCTGGCGGTGCTGAACCCCACTAACACATTGGCTGGTGTTTTTCTCTGTGCAGCTAGCATGTCCGGGCAGAAACTGGCGTTGTTTGAGCCCAGGGTCAGCAGGAGGAGGAGAGGAGCAGAGTGTAGGCCGAAGCCTAGTTGAACCAATTTCAAAGGTTACCTTTAACCCCCCCCCCCCTCAGGTGTTGCAAGGTACAAGAGCCACACCTTGAACAGCATTAATGATGCACAAGTCAAAGGTTGCTCTATTTAATTTTGCTCCTTGCACACGCTGAATAAAACACGTACACTATTTAGCCCATTATACTGTCAAACAGTAGTGGAGGCGTGACTACTAGTCTTTTTAAGGAGATGCAGCACAGGTGTCAAAATTTGCACCTAGGTAATGGGCGCAGATTCCTGAGCGTTGTTATTTGCTGTACAGGAGTCTGCGCTATTGTGATCCCTTGGCCATGCGCTGTGAGCGCTTCCTGTTTTCTGACCTCATTTCATTTCGGCCGTTGCGGTTAGCGATGGACATGAATCCCAGACCCACAGTGTGTTTTCAAAAAATCACACTGCGTGGCTGGGATTCGTGGCCTTGTGCAGTAAATAGGTTTGCCGCTTACACATGTCCTTACACCTGCTCCAGACTGGGCGGCCTCAGCTGATCCCTTATCGCCTACCACGGCCAGGAGGCCGCACAGTCTGAAGAAGGCGGAAGGAGATGAGTTAAGACAGGCGAACATATGCACTACTCGTGCCCATAAACCACACCCTCGCTGACAAAATAAATATGACAACGAGGGGCGTTGTTTCTAGCAGGGCGGATGCACAGGCGCAGCCAGCTAACCATGATGACAAAAGACGGGAAACGCTACCAAGGGGGGTGCTGCGTATCATTAGAAAGGAAAGTCACACCTCAGGGACAGTGGAATGGTCTCAATGAGACACATTTTGTACGTGTTGAGTTCCACGTGGGCAAGGAGAAAAAGTCAGCCACCTTGTACAAATGCAGCAGTACTGCTGTACTAGGTGGCTGTTATACATAGAAACACCTGGGGGGGTGGGGCCAGGTTCCCTTTAATTTCAGTTCAGGTGCCTGCATGGCGTTTGCAGGACACATTGCCAGCTACACAGCAGGGGAACAGCTGGCGGTGCTGAACCCCACTGACACATTGGCTGGTGTTTTTTCTGTGTAGACAACACTTCCAGGTGGCAACTGACAGTGTTGAAACCCAGGGAATCAAAGAGGAGCAGAGTGTAGGCCGAAGCCTGCAGTGGAGCAAGTTGAAAGGGAACCTTTAACCCCCCCCCCCCAGGCATTTGTTGCTGAAAGAGCCATCTTGTACAGCAGTAATACTGCACATGGAAAATGGTGGCTCCGAAAATTATGCTCCTTGCAAACGCTGAAGTACACACTCATATAATGTGTCCCCTCACACCGTCAAACCATCCCGGAAGTGGGACTTTCCTTTGTAATGTGACACAGCACAGCCGTCATTCCAACCCCCTTGGTGCCGGGCGCCACCTCCTCAACGTTGTTTGGTTCTGTCACGGAGCCCGCGCTGTAATGTTATCCCTTGGCCATGCACAGTTAGCGGTGCCCGTCTTCTGACATCATGTAGGTGTCAGGCTGGCAGTGCCTGTGCGTCCAAGCTGCCCGAGATCCAACCTTGCAGTGTCATCTAATGTAGTCCCACTGCGGGCCAGGGATCCATGGGCATGCGCAGTGCATATCATCGCCTCTCACTCACCTCCTTCCTGCTTCTTCAGACTGTGCGGCGTCACGGCCGTGGCATGCTATTAGGGATCATCTGACGCCGCCTAGTCTGAAGAAGCGTGAAGAAGGGGAGTGAGAGGCTAGTATATGCACTGCGCATGGCCATGGATACCAGGCCCACTGTGGGATCACATTAGACGACACTGCGAGGTGTGATTTCGGGCAGCGTGGACGCACAGGCGCAGCCAGGACGACAACAAATGATGTCAGAGGACGGGCAACGCAAACTGTGCATGGCCAAGGGATAACATAACAGCGCAGGGTCCATGACGGAATCAAACAACGCTAAGGAGGCAGCGCACGGTGCCAAGGGGGTAGCAATGACGGCTGTGCTGTGTCACATTACAAAGGAAAGTCCCACCTCCGGGACGGTTGGACGGTGTGAGGGGACACATTACATGAGTGTGTAGTTCAGCGTTTGCAAGGAGCATAATTTCAAGAGCGACCTTTCCCTTGTGCAGTATTAGTGCTGCACATGGTGGCTCTTTCAGTAACAAACGCCTAGGGGGGGGGGGGGGGGACAGGTCCCCTTACATTTTAGTTGTGCCAGCGTGGCGGTCGCATGACACGTTGCCGGATACACAGCTGGGGATCAGCTGACGTTACTGAACCCCAATAACAGAGGAGCGACTGTTGACTGTGCACACAGCACTTCCAGGCATCAACTGGCGGTGTTAGAGCTCAGGGACAGCAGGAGGAGCAGATTGGAGGTGTTGCCGCACACACAGCTGGGCATCAGCTGACGTTACTGAACCCCAATAACAGAGGAGCGACTGTTGACTGTGCACACAGCACTTCCAGGCACCAACTGGCGGTGTTAGAGCCCAGGGACAGCAGGAGGAGCAGATTGGAGGTATTGCCGCACACACAGCTGGGGATCAGCTGACGTTACTGAACCCCAATAACAGAGGAGCGACTGTTGACTGTGCACACAGCACTTCCAGGCACCAACTGGCGGTGTTAGAGCCCAGGGACAGCAGGAGGAGCAGAGGAACACAGTGTAGGCCGAAGCCTGATTGGAGCAAGTTGAAAGGAAACCTTTAACCCCCCCCCCAAGACGTTTGTAGCTGAAAGAGCCATCTTGTGCAGCACTAAGGATGCAAAAGGAAAAGGTTGCTCTTTTAATTATGCTCCTTGCAAACACCGAAGTAAACACTAAAAATGTGTCCCTTTATACCGTTAAACCGTTCCGGAGGTGCGAATTTCCTTCGTAATGGGACACAGCACAGCTGTCATTCCTATCCCCTTGATGCCGTGCGCTGCCTCCTCAGCGTTGTTTTAAGCTGTCACGGAGCCTGCGCTGTTCTGTTAGCCCTTGGCCATGCCCAATTAGCGCTGCCTGTCTTCTGACATAATTTGGTGTCAGGCTGTCAGTGCCTGTGCGTCCACGCTGCTCCAGATCCCAGTCTCGTCTAACGTAATCCCACTGCGGGCCTTGGAACCATGGGCATGCACAGTGCATAACCTCGACTCTCACTCCCCTCCTTCCCTCTTCTTCAGACTGTGCGGTGTCACGGCCGTGGCATGCTAGGGATCAGCTGACGGCGCACAGTCTAAAGAAGGCGGAGGGAAATGAGCGAGAGCCCGAGGGGAAGATATGCACTGCGCATGCCCATGGATCCCAGGCCCGCAGTGTGACTCAATCAGAAGACACTGCGAGGCGGGATCTCGGGCAGCGCGGCCGCACAGGCGCAGCCAGCCTGACACCAAATTATGTCAGAAGACAGGCAGCGCAAATAGGGCATGCCCAAGGGATAACAGAACAGCGCAGGCTCCGTGACAGCTTAAAACAACGCTGAGGAGGCAGCGCATGGCACCAAGGGGGTAGGAATGACGGCTGTGCTGCGTCACATTATGAAGGAAAGTCCCAGCTCCGGGACGGTATAATGGTATCAGTGAACACATTTTATAAGTGTTAAGTTCTGCGTGTGCAAAGAGCTAAAAAAAAAGAGCTACCTTTTCCTTGTGCAGCATTACTGCTGCACAAGATGGCTCTTTCAGTAACAAACGACGGGGGGGGACGACAGGTTCCCTTACATTTAGGTTGTTGTGCCAGCGTGGCGGTCGCAGGACGTATTGCCGGCTACACAGCTGGGGATCAGCTGACGTTACTGAAACCCAATAACACTGGGTCGTATGTTTTTACTGTGCAGCCTGCACTTCTGAGCCGCAACTGGCGGTGTTGGAGCCCAGGAATAGCAGTTCAGGTGGTAGAAAGATGAACACAGCAGGAGACCTGGATGACACCCAATTACTTAATCAGGCAGAGGAGTGGCAAATTCCTGCGAGATCCAGGCCTGGTTCATTTTCAGGAAAGTAAGCCGGTCAACGTTATCGGAGGATAGTCGCATGCGACGGTCTGTTAGTACACCACCTGCGGCATTAAAGACACGTTCCGATAAGACACTAGCCGCAGGGCAAGCCAGCACCTCCAATGCATACTGGCTTAGCTCTGGCCATGTATCCAGCTTAGAGACCCAAAACTTGAACGGGGAAGAGCCGTCTGGGAGTACAGTAAGAGGGCAAGCCATGTAGTCTGTCACCATCTGACGGAACCGTTGCCTCCTGCTGACTGGAGCCGCCGGTGATGGTGTAGACATTTGGGGCGGGCACACAAAAGTGTGCCAGAGTTGTGCCATACTGGGCTTGCCTTGGGCAGAGGCACTGCTTCTGCTCCCTCTTTGGGCAGAGCCTCCCCCACTGCCTCGACGCACTGAGCTGCTTTGTAAAGCACTAGCAGCACTCCTCTCAGTTGGACAGGAGAAGATGATGGAATTCACCAGTGTGTCGTGGTACTCCTGCAATTTACGCTCCCGGGTCAACGCAGGGATGAGGTTTTGGACGTTGTCCCGGTAGCGAGGATCGAGGAGGGTGAACACCCAATAATCAGGCATGTTGAGAATGTGGTCGATGCGGCGGTCGTTTCTCAGGCACTGCAGCATGAAATCCACCATGTGCTGCAGAGTGCCAACTGGCCCAGAAACGCTGTCCCCTGCTTGAGACATGATCTCTGCCCGCTCGTCATCACCCCACCCTCGCTGTACACACTGACCACTGGACAATTGTGTCGCTCCCTCCTCTGGACGGAGCTCTTCCTCCTCCATTGACTCCTCCTCATCCTCCTCACAAATTGGCCCCTGCGTACCCCTTTGTGAGGAACCACGTGGCGCTGACTCTCCAGAAGCTGATGGAAAAGGTGACTCCTCATCCTCCACCTCTTCCACCACATCATCCCTTAACCCTTGCAAAGTTTGCTGAAGCAGGCAGATAAGGGGGACAGTCATGCTGACTAGTGCATCATCTGCACTTGCCATCCGCGTGGAATAATCAAAAGGACGCAAAACCTGGCAGACGTCCTTCATAGTGGCCCACTCTGTGGTTGTGCAGTCTGATCGGCGCTGACTGCGACTTCTTTGCGCCTGATGCAGCTGGTACTCCATAACTGCTTGCTGCTGCTCACACAACCGCTCCAACATATGTAACGTGGAATTCCACCGGGTAGGTAGGTCACATATGATGCGGTGTTCCGGAAGGCGGAATCGGCGCTGCAGAGCAGCAATGCGGGATCTGGCCAAGCTGGAACGCCGCAAGTGAGCACACTCTAGGCGGACCTTGTGCAGCAGGGCATCAAGATCCGGATAGTCCCTCAGAAAACTCTGCACAACCAAATTGAGCACATGTGCCGGACATGGGATGTGAGTGAGGTTGCCAAGGGCCAAAGCTGCCACTAGATTTCGGCCGTTGTCACACACTACCATGCCTGGCTGGAGATTCGCTGGCAGTAACCACACATCGCTCTCCTGCTTGATGGCATTCCAGAGCTCCTGCGCTGTGTGGCTTCGATGCCCCAATGAAACTAGTTTCAAGACGGCCTGCTGACGTTTGGCCACGGCTGTGCTCATGTCGGTCATAGGTAAACGTTCACGGGTCCATGTGGAGGTGGACTGTGACGGATCCTGCAGAGAGGAATCAGAGGAACTGGTGTAAGAGGAGGAGTCGATGCGTACAGACTGGATTCCTGCAATCCTTGGAGTGGGCAGGACACGTCCTGCGCCACTCGCACGATCTGTACCTGGCTCAACAACATTAACCCAATGGGCAGTGAGGGAAACATATCGCCCCTGTCCATGCTGACTGGTCCACGCATCGGTGGTGAGGTGGACCTTGCTACTGACGGCGTTCAGTAGTGCATGTTTTATGTTTGCCTCAACATGCCTGTGCAGGGCAGGGACAGCCTGCCTGCTGAAGTAAAAGCGGCTGGGCACCTTGTACTGTGGGACTGCCAATGCCATCAAGTCACGGAAGCTGTCAGTCTCCACCAGCCTGAACGAGAGCATTTCCAGGGACAACAGTTTGGCAATGCCTGCATTCAGAGCCTGTGCTCGGGGGTGGTTGGCCGAGAATGCCCGCCTTTTCTCCCATGCCTGGACTACCGATGGCTGTAGAGTAGACTGGGAGTGTGAGGATGACTGGGAAGGTGGTGCTGTGGGTGGAATTACACTAGGTCTCTGGACAACAGTGGAGGAAGAGGCAACACGAGATGAAGAGGTGGTAGCTGCCGCTGTTGGTTGGCCTACTTCTTCACTGTGTTTCTGTAACTCCACCGCGTGCCTGTTCCGCACATGTTTCCACATATTTGTGGTATTGAGGTTGCTGACACTTTTACCTCTTTTTACTTTCTGATGACACAGCTTGCATTTGACAAAACAAATGTCATCTGCAACTGTGTCAAAAAAGGACCAGGCACTGCAAGTCTTGGGAGCGCCCTTTTTGGCTTTGGAAAGAGACAGGCTCCTAACGGGTGCCAAAGTGGAGGCTACAGGCTCCGCAGTCTTCCCCCTCCCTCTCCCTCTTTGGCCCGTAAGGGGAAGCTCTTCCTCAGAGCTGCTCCCACCACCTTCCTGTTCCTCACGCCACGATGGGTCAAGGACCTCATCATCTCCACTACCCTCTGCCACCAACTGCTCCTCCTGGGTAGTCTCGGCAGCACAGTACGCATCAGAAAGCGGCACCTGAGTTTCATCATCAGATGCGTACTGCGCTGTGGTCACTGGAGGCACTGGCCCACCTGCCTCTTCAGAGTCAGAGAGATAAAGCTTTTGGGCATCACTGCACACTGCCTCTTCTTCCATTTCTCCAATGCTGCTTGGCTGGCCCCCTGTTTCCAAGCCAAGAGATTCAGAGAACAGAAGTAGAGACGGCTCCTGTCCTGGGCTCTCTGACTGCCTGGCCAATTTGGCAGGTGGTGAAGAGACAGATGGTTGCACACAGACTACAGGGCGAGCTGGACAGCCGTAAACGGCGCTGCAAGGCCAAAAAACCCTCCTCTAGGTTATCCTATATAGTGTTTTTCCACTATTTAGCTGGATACGAGTGGAAAGACACTAATAGGAATTTTTTTTTTCAAATTTTAAACAGGCTGCACTATTTGAAAAAAAGTAAAATTTTTCTCAAGGTATGAGCCAGTAACGAACCCTGAGCTGAATCCAACCGGCTATGGCTGCACACAGACTACAGGGCGAGCTGGGCTCACACGAAGACCGTGCAGACAGCCGTAAACGGCGCTGCAAGGCCCAAAAACCACCCTCTAGGTTATCCTATGTAGTGTTTTTCCACAATAGAGCTGGAGACTGGTGGAAAAACACTAATAGTAAATTTGAGAAAAAATGTGCAGCAGCCTGCACTAAGAGCAAAAAAGGACAACTGTGTGAGGCAGTGTGAACCCCCCCTGAGCTGAATACAACCGGGTATATGGCTGCACACAGACTACAGAGTGAGCTGCACACACACACACACACAGAGACCTTGCAGAACGCTGTTAAAACAGCGCTGCAAGGCAAGAGCAAGGTGAACAGTGAAGAACACACAGCGTTTTGCTAAATTAGCCTTTGGAAAGGAAAATAAAGCAATTAGCTAGCTCGACTGGCCCTCAGTTAGAACACAGCGTCCTGTCCCTAACTGAAATCACAGCAGAGTGAGCGCAAAATGGCGGCAGCGTTTTTTATAGTGCAGAGTGACATCATTTCAGCAGCCAATCCAAGCCTTGCCAGTACTTACATGCCCACCATGCTAAACAGGATGTGCCCACACTTCCAATCATTCCTCATTGGCTGCTGCGTTCAGTTTGAATTCTGGGAACTTCCGATTCCGGTATCCGATACGCGGGAAGTATCGGAATTCGGTATCGGAATTCCGATACCGCAAATATCGGCCGATACCCGATACTTGCGGTATCGGAATGCTCAACACTACTAACTATTAATATAAGGGAAATTAAGATTGACAAGCTTCATTAAGAAGAATGCATGGTTTTGCCATTAAAATGGGCACTCTAGGTGTTTTCCTGGCCCCCACTCACTGCCGACTATGCTGCCCCATTGACTTGCATTGGGTTTCGTGTTTTGGTTGATCCCGACTTTACGTCATAATCGGCCGATTTCACTCGACCCGACTTTTGAGATAGTCGGGTTTTGCGAAACCCGACTCGACTCTAAAAAGGTCAAGGTCGCTCAACCCTAGTACCCGCACTTAAAAGCACTACCAAGGACCGACTGGCGTTGGCGGAACTCGGATACCAAGAAGGAGGCACCTAAGCCAAAGGCTCTGCCCGGAACCAGCTGACAGTGCTGGAACCAGGATGTGGACCAGAAGGTCCACAGGAGAGGAGAGAACAGCTAGGCGCGAGACTGCCGCAGTTACCGAACACCAACAGTCCTACAGGGGAAGCTTGCCGTACTGGCACTACAGAACCATCCTTGATTGCCAATTCCCGCAGCCCACATAGGAAGCTCCTAAACTGGAGGCACCATGGAGTTGGCTAACCCGACCGCAACACGACGGGACAACGTATTGGCGTCTAAGTGACCTTGACACTACCCGGAACCAGCTGACGGTGCTGGACCCAGGCTGGGCACGAGGGAGTACCCGTGACACAGACACTGCCGAGAACCAGCTGACGGTACTGGAACCCGGATGCGATGCCCAAGTGTGCAAGAGCCAATGGCACCGAGGACCAGCTGACGGTGCTGGAACCCGGTTACAAAGCTGTAGGTACCCGCGCTTAAAAGCACTACCAAGGACCGCCTGGCGTTGGCGGAACTCGGATACCAAGAAGGAGGCACCTAAGCCAAAGGCTCTGCCCGGAACCAGCTGACGGTGCTGGAACCAGGATGTAGACCAGAAGGTCCACAGGAGAGGAGAGAACAGCTAGGCCGCGAGGCTGCCGCAGTTACCGAACACCAACAGCCCTACAGGGGGAGCTTGCCCTACTGGCACTACAGAACCAGCCTTGATTGCCAATTCCCGCAGCCCACATAGGAAGCTCCTAAACTGGAGGCACCATGGAGTTGGCTAACCCGACCGCAACATGACGGGACAACGTATTGGCGTCTAAGTGACCTTGACACTACCCGGAACCAGCTGATGGTGCTGGACCCAGGCTGGGCACGAGGGAGTACCCGTGACAAAGACACTGCCGAGAACCAGCTGACGGTACTGGAACCCGGATGCGTTGCCCAAGTGTGCAAGAGCCAATAGCACCGAGGACCAGCTGACGTTGCTGGAACCCGGTTACAAAGCTGTAGGTACCCGCGCTTAAAAGCACTACCAAGGACCGCCTGGCGTTGGCGGAACTCGGATACCAAGAAGGAGGCACCTAAGCCAAAGGCTCTGCCCGGAACCAGCTGACGGTGCTGGAACCAGGATGTCGACCAGAAGGTCCACAGGAGAGGAGAGAACAGCTAGGCCGCGAGGCTGCTGCAGTTACCGAACACCAACAGTCCTACAGGGGGAGCTTGCCCTACTGGCACTTCAGAACCAGCCTTGATTGCCAATTCCCACAGCCCACATAGGAAGCTCATAAACTGGAGGCACCATGGAGTTGGCTAACCTGACCGCAACACGACGGGACAATGTATTGGCGTCTAAGTGACCTTGACACTACCCGGAACCAGCTGACGGTGCTGGACCCAGGCTGGGCACGAGGGAGTACCCGTGACAAAGACACTGCTGAGAACCAGCTGACGGTACTGGAACCCGGATGCGTTGCCCAAGTGTGCAAGAGCCAATGGCACCGAGGACCAGCTGACGGTGCTGGAACCCGGTTACAAAGCTGTAGGTACCCGCGCTTAAAAGCACTACCAAGGACTGCCTGGCGTTGGCGGAACTCGGATACCAAGAAGGAGGCACCTAAGCCAAAGGCTCTGCCCGGAACCAGCTAACGGTGCTTGAACCAGGATGTGGACCAGAAGGTTCACAGGAGAGGGGAGAACAGCTAGGCCACGAGGCTGCCGCAGTTACCTAACACCAACAGTCCTACAGGGGGAGCTTTCCCTACTGGCACTACAGAACCAGCCTTGATTGCCAATTCCCGCAGCCCACATAGGAAGCTCCTAAACTGGAGGCACCATGGAGTTGGCTAACCCGACCGGAACACGACGGGACAACGTATTGGCGTCTAAGTGACCTTGACACTACCTGGAACCAGCTGACGGTGCTGGAACCAGGCTGGGCAGGAGGGAGTACCCGTGACAAAGACACTGCCGAGAACTAGCTGACGGTGCTGGAACCCGGATGCGTTGCCTATTCAAGATTGTCTTCCTAGAGCCCCAACTAGCGGTGTTGGAGCAAAGGGTAAGCAGGGGGTGCAGAGTGTAGGCCGAAGCCTGCACTGGAGGCAGCTTTGTGTCTGCGTTGCGTTTGCAGGACACGTTGCCGGCTACACAGCGGAGGAACAGCTGGCGTTGCTGAACCCCACTGACACAATGGCAGGTGTTTTTCTCTGTGCAGCCTGCACTTCCAGGCACCAACTGGCGGTGTTAGAGCCCAGGATCTGCAGGAGGAGCAGAGTGTAGGCCGAAGCCTAATTGAACCAATTTCAAAACTAACCTTTAACCCTCCCTCAGGTGTTACAATGTAGAAGAGCCACTCCTTGTGCAGCAGTAATGCTCCACAAGTGAAAGGTTGCTCTTTAAATTTTGCTCATTGCACACGCAGAATGAAAGATGTACACAATTTTGCCCATTATACAGTAAAATTGTATTGGAGGCGTGACTTGTCTTTTTAAGGAGACGCAGCACAGGTGTCCAAAATAACGCCTTGGTGCTGGGCGCAGCCTCCTGAGCGTTGTTATTTGCTGTACAGGAGTCTGCGCTCTTGTTATCCCTTGGCAATGCGCTGTGAGCGCTGCCTGTCTTCTCACCTCATTTCATGTCGGCCGGTGCGGTTAGCGATGGCCAGGAATCCCAGACCCGCAGTGTCTTTTCATAAAGTCACACTGCGGGGCTGGGATTCATGGCCTTGCGCAGTAAATATGTTTGACGCTCACTCATGTCCTTACACATGCTTCAGACTGGGCGGCCTCAGCTGATCCCTTATCGCATGCCACGGCCATGAGGCCGCACAGTCTGAAGAAGGCGGAAGGAGGGGAGTGAAGACAGGCGAAGATATGCACTGCTCGTGCCCATCAATCACACCCTTGCAGTCCAAATAAGTAAGACAACGAGGGGCGTTGTGTCGGGCAGGGCGGACGCACAGGCACAGGCAGCCAAACAACGATGTCAGAAGACGGCCAGCGTTACCAATGGGGGTGCTGCGTGTCATTTGAAAAGGAAAGTCACACCTCAGGGACAGTGTAATGGTCTCTAATGAGACACATTTTGTACGTGTTAAGTTCGACGTGGGCAAGAAG
Source organism: Ranitomeya imitator (assembly GCF_032444005.1). NCBI lineage: Eukaryota > Metazoa > Chordata > Amphibia > Anura > Dendrobatidae > Ranitomeya > Ranitomeya imitator. The sequence goes on from NC_091283.1 coordinate 706,107,544, forward strand.
AAAAAGTCAGCCACCTTGTAAAAATGCAGCATTACTGCTGTACAAGGTGGCTGTTATACATAGAAACACCTAGGGGGGGGCAGGGTCCCTTTAATTTCAGTACAGGTGCCTGCGTGGCGTTTGCAGGACACGTTGCCGGCTACACAGCAGGGGAACAGCTGGCGGTGCTGAACCCCACTGACACATTGGCTGGTGTTTTTCTCTGTGCAGCTAGCACTTCCGGGCAAAAACTGGCGGTGTTAGAGCCCAGGGTCAGCAGGAGGAGGAGAGGAGCAGAGTGTAGGCCGAAGCCTGCACTGGTGGCAGCTTTTGTTCTGTTGTGCCAGCGTGGCTTGTGTTGGACACGTTGCCGACTACACAGCAGGGGAACAGCTGGCGTTGCTGAACCCCACGGACACATTGGCTGGTGTTTTTCTCTGTGCAGCTAGCACTTCCGGGCAAAAACTGGCGGTGTTGGAGCCCAGGGTCAGCAGGAGGAGGAGAGGAGCAGAGTGTAGGCCGAAGCCTAATTGAACCAATTTCAAAGGTAACTTTTAACCCACCCTAAGGTGTTACAATGTAGAAGAGCCACACCTTGTGCAGCAGTAATGCTCCACAAGTGAAAGGTTGCTCTTTAAATTTTGCTCATTGCACACGCAGAATGAAAGACGTACACAATTTTGCACATGATACAGTAAAGGGCGCATCCTCCTGAGCGTCGTTATTTGCTGTACAGGAGTCTGCGCTCTTCTGTTATCCCTTGGCCATGCCCTGTTAGCGCTGCCTGTCGTTTGACCTCATTTCATGTTGGCCGGTGCGGTTAACGATGGCCATGAATCCCAGACCCAGTGTCTTTTCATAAAGTCACAGTGCGGGGCTGGGATTTGTGGCCTTGTGCAGTAAATATGTTCGACGCTCACACATGTCCTTACACCTGCTTCAGACTGGACGGCCTCAGCTGATCCCTTATCGCATGCCACGGCCATGAGGCTGCACAGTCTGAAGAAGGCGGAAGGAGGGGAGTGAAGACAGGCGAAGATATGCACTGCTCGTGCCCATCAATCACACCCTCGCAGTCCAAATAAGTAAGACAACGAGGGGTGTTGTGTCGGGCAGGGCGGACGCACAGGCACAGGCAGCCAACCAACGATGTCAGAAGACGGCCAGCGTTACCAATGGGGGTGCTGCGTGTCATTTGAAAAGGAAAGTCACACCTCAGGGACAGTGTAATGGTCTCTAATGAGACACATTTTGTATGTGTTGAGTTCGACGTGGGCAAGGAGAAAAAGTCAGCCACCTTGTACAAATGCAGCATTACTGCTGTACAAGGTGGCTGTTATACATAGAAACACCTGGGGGGGGCAGGGTCCCTTTAATTTCAGTTCAGGTGCCTGCGTGGCGTTTGCAGGACACGTTGCCGGCTACACAGCAAGGGAACAGCTGGCGTTGCTGAACCCCACGGACACATTGGCTGGTGTTTTTCTATGTGCAGCTAGCACTTTCGGGCAACAACTGGCGGTGTTAGAGCCCAGGGTCAGCAGGAGGAGGAGAGGAGCAGAGTGTAGGCCGAAGCCTGCACTGGTGGCAGCTTTTGTTCTGTTGTGCCAGCGTGGCTTGTGCTGGACACGTTGCCGACTACACAGCAGGGGAACAGCTGGCGTTGCTGAACCCCATGGACACATTGGCTGGTGTTTTTCTCTGTGCAGCTAGCACTTCCGGGCAAAAACTGGTGGTGTTAGAGCTCAGGGTCAGCAGGAGGAGGAGAGGAGCAGAGTGTAGGCCGAAGTCTAATTGAACCAATTTCAAAGGTAACCTTTAACCCCTTTACCCCCAAGGGTGGTTTGTACGTTAATGACCGGGCCAATTTTTACAATTCTGACCACTGTCCCTTTATGAGGTTATAACTCTGGAACGCTTCAATGGATCCTGGTGATTCTGACATTGTTTTCTCGTGACATATTGTTCTTCATGACAATGGTAAAAATTCTTTGATAGTACCTGCGTTTATTTGTGAAAAAAATGGAAATTTGGCGAAAATTAAGAAAATTTCGCAATTTTCCAACTTTGAATTATTATGCAATTAAATCACAGAGATATGTCACACAAAATACTTAATAAGTAACATTTCCCACATGTCTACTTTACATCAGCACAATTTTGGAACCAAAATTTTTTTTTATTAGGGAGTTATAAGGGTTAAAAGTTGACCAGCAATTTCTCATTTCTACAACACCATTTTATTTTAGGGACCACATCTCATTTGAAGTCATTTTGAGGGGTCTATATGATAGAAAATACCCAAGTGTGACACCATTCTAAAAACTACACCCCTCAAGGTGCTGAAAACCATATTCAAGAAGTTTATTAACCCTTCTGGTGCTTCACAGGAATTATTTGAATGTTTAAATAAAAATGAACATTTAACTTTTTTTCACAAAAAATTTAATTCAGCTCCAATTTGTTTTATTTTACCAAGGGTAACAGGAGAAAATGGACCCCAAACATTGTTGTACAATTTGTCCTGAGTATGCCAATACCCCACATGTGGGGGTAAACCACTGTTTGGGCGCATGGCAGAGCTCGGAAGCGAAGGAGTGCCATTTGACTTTTCAATGCAAAATTGATTGGAATTGAGATGGGACGCCATGTTTCGTTTGGAGAGCCCCTGATGTGGCTAAACATTGAAACCCCCCACAAGTGACACCATTTTGGAAAGTAGACCCCCTAAGTAACTTATCTAGAGGTGTAGTGAGCACTTTGACCCACCAAGTGCTTCACAGAAGTTTATAATGTAGAACCGTAAAAATAAAAAATCATATTTTTTCACAAAAATTATCTTTTCGCCCCCAATTTTTTATTTTCCCAAGGGTAAGAGAAGAAATTGGACCCCAAAAGTTGTTGTACAATTTGTCCTGAGTACGCTGATACCCCATATGTGGGGGTAAACCACTGTTTGGGCGGATGGGAGAGCTCGGAAGGGAAGGAGCGCCGTTTGACTTTTCAAAGCAAAATTGACAGGAATTGAGATAATACGCCATGTTGCATTTGAAGAGCCACTGATGTGCCTAAACATTGAAACCCCCCACAAATGACACCATTTTGGAAAGTAGACCCCCTAAGGAACTTATCTAGAGGTGTGGTGAGCACTTTGACCCACCAAGTGCTTCACAGAAGTTTATAATGCAGAGCCGTAAAAATAAAACAAAATTTTTTTCCCACAAAAATTATTTTTTTAGCCCCCAGTTTTGTATTTTCCTGAGGGTAACAGGAGAAATTGGACCCCAAAATTTGTTGCCCAATTTGTCCTGAGTGCGATGATACACCATATGTGGGGGGAACCACTGTTTGGGCACATGGGAGGGCTCAGAAGGGAAGGAGTGCCATTTGAATGCAGACTTAGATGGAATGGTCTGCAGGTGTCACATTGCGTTTGCAGAGCCCCTAATGTACCTAAACAGTAGAAACCCCCCACAAGTGACACCATTTTGGAAAGTAGACCCCCTTAGGAACTTATCTAGATGTGTGCTGAGCACTTTGACCCACCAAGGGCTTCACAGAAGTTTATAATAGAGAGCCGTAAAAATAAAACAAAAATTTTTTCCCACAAAAATTATTTTTTAGCCCCCAGTTATGTATTTTCCCGAGGGTAACAGGAGAAATTCGACCCCACAATTTGTTGTGCAATTTGTCCTGAGTGCGCTGATACCCCATATGTGGGGGGGAACCACTGTTTGGGCGCATGGGAGGGCTCGGAAGGGAAGGAGCTCCATTTGGAATGAGGACTTAGATGGAATGGTCTGCAGGTGTCACATTGCATTTGCAGAGCCCCTAATGTACCTAAACAGTAGAAACCTCCCACAAGTGACACCATTTTGGAAACTAGACCCCCTAAGGAACTCATCTAGATGTGTTGTGATAGCTTTGAACCCTCAAGTGTTTCACTACAGTTTGTAACGCAGAGCCGTGAAAATTAAAAAAAAAAATCTTTCCCCCCAAAATTATTTTTTAGCCCCCAGTTTTGTATTTTCCCGAGGGTAAGAGGAGAAATTCGACCCCAAAAGTTGTTGTCCAATTTGTCCTGAGTACGCTGATACCCCGTATGTTGGGGGAAACCACCGTTTGAGCGCATGGCAGAGCTCGGAAGGGAAGGAGCGCCATTTGGAATGCAGACTTAGATGGAATGGTCTGCAGACGTCACATTGCGTTTGCAGAACCCCTAATGTACCTAAACAGTAGAAACCCCCCACAAGTGACCCCATATTGGAAACTAGACCCCCCAGGGAACTAATCTAGATGTGTTGTGAGAACTTTGAACCCCCAAGTGTTTCACTACAGTTTATAACGCAGAGCCGTGAAAATAAAAAATCTTTTTTTTCCCCACAAAAAATATGTTTTAGCCCCGAGTTTTGTATTTTCCCAAGGGTAACAGGAGAAATTGGACCCCAAAAGTTGTTGTCCAATTTGTTCTGAGTACGCTGATACCCCATATGTTGGGGTAAACCCCTGTTTGGGCACACGGGAGAGCTCGGAAGGGAAGAAGCACTGTTTTACTTTTTCAACGCAGAATTGGCTGGAATTGAGATCGGACGCCATGTCGCGTTTGGAGAGCCCCTGATGTGCCTAAACAGTGGAAACCCCACAATTAAAACAGAAACCCTAATCCAAACACACCCCTAACCCTAATCCCAACAGTAACCCTAACCACACCTCTAACCCAGACACACCCCTAACCCTAATCCCAACCCTATTCCCAACCGTAAATGTAATCTAAACCCTAACTGTAACTTTAGCCCCAACCCAAACTGTAGCCCTAGCCCTAGCCCTAATCCTAACCCTAGCCCTAACCCTAGCCCTAGCCCTAGCCCTAACCCTAACCATAGCCCTAGCCCTAACCCTAGCCCTAGCCCTAACCCTAGCCCTAACCCTAGTCCTAGCCCTAACCCTAGCCCTAACCCTAGCCCTAACCCTAACCCTAGCCCTAACCCTAGCCCTAACCCTAGCCCTAACCCTAGCCCTAACCCTAACCCTAACCCTAACCCTAACTCTAACCCTAGCCCTAATGGGAAAATGGAAATAAATACATTTTTTTAATTTTTCCCTAACTAAGGGGGTGATGAAGGGGGGTTTGATTTTCTTTTATAGCGGGTATTTTAGCGGATTTTTATGATTGGCAGCCGTCACACACTGAAAGACGCTTTTTATTGCAAAAAATATTTTTTGCGTTACCACATTTTGAGAGCTATAATTTTTCTATATTTTGGTCCACAGAGTCATGTGAGGTCTTGTTTTTTGCGGGACGAGTTGACGTTTTTATTGGTAACATTTTCGGGCACGTGACATTTTTTGATCGCTTTTTATTCCGATTTTTGTGAAGCAGAATGACCAAAAATCAGCTATTCATGAATTTCTTTTGGGGGAGGCGTTTATACCGTTCCGCGTTTGGTAAAATTGATAAAGTAGTTTTATTCTTTGGGTCAGTACGATTACAGCGACACCTCATTTATATCATTTTTTTATGTTTTGGCGCTTTTATACGATAAAAACTATTTTATAGAAAAAATAATTATTTTGGCATCGCTTTATTCTCAGGACTATAACTTTTTTATTTTTTTGCTGATGATGCTGTATCGCAGCTCGTTTTTTGCGGGACAAGATGACGTTTTCAGCGGTACCATGGTTATTTATATCTGTCTTTTTGATCGCGTGTTATTCCACTTTTTGTTCGGCGGTATGATAATAAAGCGTTGTATTTTGCCTCGTTTTTTTTTTTTTTTTCTTACGGTGTTTACTGAAGGGGTTAACTAGTGGGCCAGGTTTATAGGTCGGGCCGTTACGGACGCGGCGATACTAAATATGTGTACTTTTATTGTTTTTTTTTTTATTTAGATAAAGAAATGTATTTATGGGAATAATATTTTTTTTTTTCATTATTTTGGAATATTTTTTTTTATTTTTTTTTTACACATTTGAAATTTTTTTTTTTAACTTTTTTACTTTGTCCCAGGGGGGGACATCACAGATCGGTGATCTGACAGTTTGCACAGCACTCTGTCAGATCACCGATCTGAGAGCAGTGCAGGCTGCTTCACAGTGCCTGCTCTGAGCAGGCTCTGTGAAGCCACCTCCCTCCCTGCAGGACCCGGATCCGCAGCCATCTTGGATCCGGGGCTCGAGCAGGGAGGGAGGGAGGTAAGACCCTCGCAGCAACGCGATCACATCGCGTTGCTGCGGGGGGCTCAGGGAAGCCCGCAGGGAGCCCCCTCCCTGCACGGTGCTTCCCTGCACCGCCGGCACATCGCGATCATCTTTGATCGCGGTGTGCCAGGGGTTAATGTGCCGGGGGCGGTCCGTGACCGCTCCTGGCACATAGTGTCGGATGTCAGCTGCGATAGGCAGCTGACACCCGGCCGCGATCGGCGGCGCTCCCCCTGTGAGCGCCGCCGATCGCGCTGGACGTACTATCCCGTCCATGGTCATAGGGGCCCACCCCACATGGACGGGATAGTACGTCCGATGTCAGAAAGGGGTTAAACCACCCTCAGGTGTTACAATGTAGAAGAGCCACACCTTGTGCAGCAGTAATGCTCCACAAGTGAAAGGTTGCTCTTTAAATTTTGCTCATTGCACACGCAGAAAGAAAGACGTACACAATTTTGCCCATTATACAGTAAAACTGTATTGGAGGCGTGACTTGTCTTTTTAAGGAGACGCAGCACAGGTGTCCAAAAATAACGCCTTGGTGCTGGGTGCATCCTCCTGAGCGTCGTTATTTGCTGTACAGGAGTCTGCGCTCTTGTGTTTTCCCTTGGCCATGCCCTGTTAGCGCTGCCCGTCTTATGACCTCATTTCATGTTGGCCGGTGCAGTTAACGATGGCCATGAATCCCAGACCCAGTGTCTTTTCATAAAGTCACAGTGCAGGACTGGGATTCGTGGCCTTGTGCAGTAAATATGTTCGCCGCTCACACATGTCCTTACACCTGCTTCAGACTGGATGGCCTCAGCTGATCCCTTATCGCATGCCACGGCCATGAGGCTGCACAGTCTGAAGAAGGCGGAAGGAGGGGAGTGAAGACAGGCGAAGATATGCACTGCTCGTGCCCATCAATCACACCCTCGCAGTCCAAATAAGTAAGACAACGAGGGGCGTTGTGTCGGGCAGGGCGGACGCACAGGCACAGGCAGCCAAACAACGATGTCAGAAGACGGCCAGCGTTACCAATGGGGGTGCTGCGTGTCATTTGAAAAAGAAAGTCACACCTCAGGGACAGTGTAATGGTCTCTAATGAGACACATTTTGTACGTGTTGAGTTCGACGTGGGCAAGGAGAAAAAGTCAGCCACCTTGTACAAATGCAGCATTACTGCTGTACAAGGTGGCTGTTATACATAGAAACACCTGGGGGGGGCAGGGTCCCTTTAATTTCAGTACAGGTGCCTGCGTGGCGTTTGCAGGACACGTTGCCGGCTACACAGCAGGGGAACTGCTGGCGGTGCTGAACCCCACTGACACATTGGCTGGTGTTTTTCTCTGTGCAGCTAGCACTTCCGGGCAAAAACTGGCGGTGTTAGAGCCCAGGGTCAGCAGGAGGAGGAGAGGAGCAGAGTGTAGGCCGAAGCGTGCACTGGTGGCAGCTTTTGTTCTGTTGTGCCAGCGTGGCTTGTGCTGGACACGTTGCCGACTACACAGCAGGGGAAGAGCTGGCGTTGCTGAACCCCACGGACACATTGGCTGGTGTTTTTCGCTGTGCAGCTAGCACTTCCGGGCAAAAACTGGCGGTGTTGGAGCCCAGGGTCAGCAGGAGGAGGAGAGGAGCAGAGTGTAGGCCGAAGCCTAATTGAACCAATTTCAAAGGTAACTTTTAACCCACCCTCAGGTGTTACAATGTAGAAGAGCCACACCTTGTGCAGCAGTAATGCTCCACAAGCGAAAGGTTGCTCTTTAAATTTTGCTCATTGCACACGCAGAATGAAAGACGTACACAATTTTGCACATGATACAGTAAAGGGCGCATCCTCTTGAGCGTCGTTATTTGCTGTACAGGAGTCTGCGCTCTTGTGTTATCCCTTGGCCATGCCCTGTTAGCGCTGCCCGTCTTTTGACCTCATTTCATGTTGGCCGGTGCGGTTAACGATGGCCATAAATCCCAGACCCAGTGTCTTTTCATAAAGTCACAGTGCGGGGCTGGGATTCGTGGCCTTGTGCAGTAAATATGTTCGCCGCTCACACATGTCCTTACACCTGCTTCAGACTGGACGGCCTCAGCTGATCCCTTATCGCATGCCACGGCCATGAGGCTGCACAGTCTGAAGAAGGCGGAAGGAGGGGAGTGAAGACAGGCGAAGATATGCACTGCTCGTGCCCATCAATCACACCCTCGCAGTCCAAATAAGTAAGACAACGAGGGGCGTTGTATCGGGCAGGGCGGACGCACAGGCACAGGCAGCCAACCAACGATGTCAGAAGACGGCCAGCATTACCAATGGGGGTGCTGCGTGTCATTTGAAAAGGAAAGTCACACCTCAGGGACAGTGTAATGGTCTCTAATGAGACACATTTTGTACGTGTTGAGTTCGACGTGGGCATGGAGAAAAAGTCAGCCACCTTGTACAAATGCAGCATTACTGCTGTACAAGGTGGCTGTTATACATAGAAACACCTGGGGGGGGCAGGGTCCCTTTAATTTCAGTTCAGGTGCCTGCGTTGCATTTGCAGGACACGTTGCCGGCTATACAGCAGGGGAACAGCTGGCGTTGCTGAACCCCACGGACACATTGGCTGGTGTTTTTCTCTGTGCAGCTAACACTTCCGGGCAAAAACTGGCGGTGTTAGAGCCCAGGGTCAGCAGGAGGAGGAGAGGAGCAGAGTGTAGGCCGAAGCCTGCACTGGTGGCAGCTTTTGTTCTGTTGTGCCAGCGTGGCTTGTGCTGGACACGTTGCCGACTACACAGCAGGGGAACAGCTGGCGTTGCTGAACCCCACGGACACATTGGCTGGTGTTTTTCTCTGTGCAGCTAGCACTTCCGGGCAAAAACTGGCGGTGTTAGAGCCCAGGGTCAGCAGGAGGAGGAGAGGAGCAGAGTGTAGGCCGAAGCCTAATTGAACCAATTTCAAAGGTAACCTTTAACCCACCCTCAGGTGTTACAATGTAGAAGAGCCACACCTTGTGAAGCAGTAATGCTCCACAAGTGAAAGGTTGCTAGAAGCTAGAAGCTTGGGCTGATAAATGGCAAATGAGCTTTAATGGGGATAAATGTAAGGTCATGCACTTGGGTAGAAGTAATAAGATGTATAATTATGTGCTTAATTCTAAAACTCTGGGCAAAACCGTCAATGAAAAAGACCTGGGTGTATGGGTGGATGACAAACTTAAATTCAGTGGCCAGTGTCAGGCAGCGGCTGCAAAGGCAAATAAAATAATGGGATGCATTAAAAGAGGCATAGATGCTCATGAGGAGAACATAATTTTACCTCTATACAAGTCACTAGTTCGACCACACTTAGAATACTGTGCACCGTTCTGGTCTCCGGTGTTTAAGAAAGACATAGCTGAACTGGAGCGGGTGCAGAGAAGAGCGACCAAGGTTATTAGAGGACTGGGGGGTCTGCAATACCAAGATAGGTTATTACACTTGGGGCTATTTAGTTTGGAAAAGCGAAGACTAAGGGGTGATCTTATTTTAATGTATAAATATATGAGGGGACAGTACAAAGACCTTTCTGATGATCTTTTTAATCATAGACCTGAAACAGGGACAAGGGGGCATCCTCTGCGGTTGGAGGAAAAAAGGTTTAAGCATAATAACAGACGCGGATTCTTTACTGTAAGAGCAGTGAGACTATGGAACTCTCTGCCGTATGATGTTGTAATGAGTGATTCATTACTTAAATTTAAGAGGGGACTGGATACCTTTCTGGAAAAGTATAATGTTACAGGGTATATACACTAGATTCCTTGATAGGGCGTTGATCCATGGAACTAGTCTGATTGCCGTATGTGGAGTCGGGAAGGAATTTTTTTCCCCAATGTGGAGCTTACTCTTTGCCACATGGGGTTTTTTTGCCTTCCTCTGGATCAACATGTTAGGGCATGTTAGGTTAGGCTATGGGTTGAACTAGATGGACATATAGTCTTCCTTCAACCTTAATAACTATGTAACTATTGCACACGCAGAATGAAAGACGTACACAATTTTGCCCATTATACAGTAAAACTGTATTGGAGGCGTGACTTGTCTTTTTAAATGTCTCCATCTGAATGGGTACATGTGAAAACCTCTTACTAGACTAAAATTCTCCGCCTCCTAGCTTCAGGTGTTTTAATTACAGCAGGTCCAATACCCCTCCACAGAGAGAGAGAATTTTAGTCTAGTAAGTAGTGTTGAGCATTCCGATACCGCAAGTATGGGGTATCGGCCGATACTTGCGGTATCGGAATTCCGATACCGAGATCCGATACTTTTGTGGTATCGGGTATCGGTATCGGATACATAGAGATGTGTAAAATAAAGAATTAAAATAAAAAATATTGATATATTTACCTCTCCGGCGGCCCCTGGACTCAGCGCGGGTAACCGGCAGGCTTCGTTGTTCAAAATCAGCGCTTTTAGGACCTGAGAATCACGTCCCGGCTTCTGATTGGTCGCGGGCCGCCCATGTGACCGCCACACGACCAATCACAAGCCGCGACGTCACCGCAAGCTATTAGCGTGCTCATTTTTGAAAAATGAGCGCGTTAATGACTTTCAAAGACGTAGCGGCTTGTGATTGGTCGCGGCCACGCGACCAATCACAAGCCGCGACGTCACCGCAAGCTATTAACGCGCTCATTTTTAAAAATGAGCGCGTTAATGGCTTTCAAAGACGTAGCGGCTTGTGATTGGTCGCGTGGCCGCGACCAATCACAAGCCGCGATGTCACCACAAGCTATTAACGCGCTCATTTTTAAAAATGAGCGCGTTAATGGCTTTCAAAGACGTAGCGGCATGTGATTGGTCGCGTGGCCGCGACCAATCACAAGCCGCGACGTCACCGCAAGCTATTAACGCGCTCATTTTTAAAAATGAGCGCGTTAATGGCTTTCAAAGACGTAGCGGCTTGTGATTGGTCGCGGCCGCGACCAATCACAAGCCGCTACGTCTTTGAAAGTCATTAACGCGCTCATTTTTAAAAATGAGCGCGTTAATAGCTTGCGGTGACGTCGCGGCTTGTGATTGGTCGCGTGGCGGTCACATGGGCGGCCCGCGACCAATCAGAAGCCGGGACGTGATTCTCAGGTCCTAAAAGTGCTGATTTTGAACAAAGAAGCCTGCCGGTTACCTGCGCTGAGTTCAGGGGCCGCCGGAGAGGTAAATATATCAATATTTTTTATTTTAATTCTTTATTTTACACATCCCTATGGATCCCAGGGCCTGAAGGAGAGTTTCCTCTCCTTCAGACCCTGGGAACCATGAGAATACCTTCCGATACTTGATGTCCCATTGACTTGTATTGGTATCGGATATCGGTATCGGCGATATCCGATATTTTTCGGGTATCGGCCGATACTATCCGATACCGATACTTTCAAGTATCGGACGGTATCGCTCAACACTACCAGTAAGAGGTTTTCACATGTACCCATTCAGATGGAGACGTTTATTCTCAGCGAGGTAAGGCAAGTTTAGGACCTGGTATAAGAGAGATGCCGTATTGGGGCTACCAGGTACACATACAATTGGCCATTTTTATGCGCTAAAAGCTTCATTTTTCATATTTCTAGTGCAGTAATGCAGTTCAAATTTCGTTTTTCAAGTTTGTATGTTCTAGCGCTGCAGTGTGCTGCCTTATTTACTTAACTATATACGAGTTGGCGACTCTAGGTTCAGCACCTGTTCACACTGAGTCTATGTTTGGATGGGCCGGTCAGGGTTTTGAAATGTATTCTCTAGCCTTCTGATCGTGCACTCCGCCTCCTAGCTTCAGATGTTTTAATTACAGCAGGTCCAATACCCCTCCACAGAGAGAGAGAATTTTAGTCTAGTAAGAGGTTTTCACATGTACCCATTCAGATGGAGACGTTTATTCTCAGCGAGGTAAGGCAAGTTTAGGACCTGGTATAAGAGAGATGCCGTAACGGGGCTACCAGGTACACATAAAATTGGCCATTTTAATGCGCTAAAAGCTCACATTTTTCATATTTCTAGTGCAGTAATGCAGTTCAAATTTCGTTTTTCAAGTTTGTATGTTCTAGCGCTGCAGTGTGCTGCCTTATATAAGGCAGCACACTGCAGCGCTAGAACATACAAACTTGAAAAATGAAATTTGAACTGCATTTCTGCACTAGAAATATGAAAAATGAGAGCTTTTAGCGCATAAAAATGGCCACCCTCTTACCAAACTTTCCCCGATCCAATCTGTCCTGAATGCTGCTGCCAGGATCATATTCCTCACCAACCGTTACACCGATGCCTCTACCTTGTGCCAGTCATTACACTGGCTACCCTTCCACTCCAGAATCGAGTACAAAACTACTACCCTCATCCACAAAGAACTCCATGGCTCAACACCACCCTACATTTCCAATTTGGTCTCAGTCTACCACCCTACCTGTGCCCTACGCTCCGCTAATGACCTCAGGTTAGCATCCTCAATAATCAGAACCTCCCACTCCCGTCTCCAAGACTTTACACGTGCTGCGCTGATTCTTTGTAATGCACTACCTAGGTTAATACGATTAATCCCCAATCCCCACAGTTTTAAGCGTACCCTAAAAACTCATTTGTTCAGACTGGCCTACCGCCTCAATGCATTAACCTAACGATCCCTATGTGGCCTATTTAAAAAAAATAAATAAATCAGGTACCTCGCATTATGTTCTCATTCACTTTATGCAGTTAATAGCCCTCTGTGTCTGTACTGCTACATATTTAGGCAGTTAACTGGTTCATACAGCTTTACATGAACACCCGAGCCTTACACTATGGCTGGTCCGAATAACTATAGCAATTGTTACCACCCACCTCTCGTGTCTCCCCTTTTCCTCATAGTTTGTAAGCTTGCGAGCAGGGCCCTCATTCCTCCTGGTATCTGTTTTGAACTGTATTTCTGTTATGCTGAAATGTTTATTGTCTGTACAAGTCCCCTCTATAATTTGTAAAGCGCTGCGGAATATGTTGGCGCTATATAAATAAAAAGTATTATTATTATTATTATTATTATTATTTACTTAACTATATACGAGTTGGCGACTCTAGGTTCAGCACCTGTTCACACTGAGTCTATGTTTGGATGTGCTTATGTTTGGATGTTCCTAGCTTCAGGTGTTTTAATTACAGCAGGTCCAATACCCCTCCACAGAGAGAGAGAATTTTAGTCTAGTAAGAGGTTTTAACATGTACCCATTCAGATGGAGACGTTTATTCTCAGCGAGGTAAGGCAAGTTTAGGACCTGGTATAAGAGAGATGCCGTAACGAGACTACCAGGTACACATAAAATTGGCCATTTTTATGCGCTAAAAGCTCTCATTTTTCATATTTCTAGTGCAGTAATGCAGTTCAATTTTCGTTTTTCAAGTTTGTATGTTCTAGCGCTGCAGTGTGCTGCCTTATTTACTTAACTATATACGAGTTGGCGACTCTAGGTTCAGCACCTGTTCACACTGAGTCTATGTTTGGATGTGCCGGTCAGGTTTTTTAAATGTATTCTCTAGCCTTCTGATCGGGCACTCTGCCTCCTAGCTTCAGGTGTTTTAATTAAAGGAGGTCCAATACCCCTCCACAGAGAGAGAGAATTTTAGTCTAGTAAGAGGTTTTCACATGTACCCATTCAGATGGAGACGTTTATTCTCAGCGAGGTAAGGCAAGTTTAGGACCTGGTATAAGAGAGATGCCGTAACGGGGCTACCAGCACACATAAAATTGGCCATTTTTATGCGCTAAAAGCACTCATTTTTCATATTTCTAGTGCAGTAATGCAGTTCAAATTTTGTTTTTCAAGTTTGTATGTTCTAGCGCTGCAGTGTGCTGCCTTATTTACTTAACTATATACGAGTTGGCGACTCTAGGTTCAGCATGTGTTCACACTGAGTCTATGTTTGGATGTGCCGGTCAGGTTTTTGAAATGTATTCTCTAGCCTTCTGATCGGGCACTCCGCCTCCTAGCTTCAGGTGTTTTAATTACAGCAGGTCCAATACCCCTCCACAGAGAGAGAGAATTTTAGTCTAGTAAGAGGTTTTCACATGTACCCATTCACATGGAGACGTTTATTCTCAGCGAGGTAAGGCAGGTTTAGGACCTGGTATAAGAGAGATGCCATAACGGGGCTACCAGGTGCACATAAAATTGGCCATTTTTATGCGCTAAAAGCTCTCATTTTTCATATTTCTAGTGCAGTAATGCAGTTCAAATTTCGTTTTTCAAGTTTGTATGTTCTAGCGCTGCAGTGTGCTGCCTTATTTACTTAACTATATACGAGTTGGCGACTCTAGGTTCAGCACCTGTTCACACTGAGTCTATGTTTGGATGTGCCGGTCAGGTTTTTGAAATGTATTCTCTAGCCTTCTGATCGGGCACTCTGCCTCCTAGCTTCAGGTGTTTTAATTAAAGCAGGTCCAATACCCCTCCACAGAGAGAGAGAATTTAAGTCTAATAAGTGGTTTTCACATGTACCCATTCACATGGAGACGTTTATTCTCAGCGAGGTAAGGCAAGTTTAGGACCTGGTATAAGAGAGATGCCGTAACGGGGCTACCAGGTACACATAAAATTGGCCATTTTTATGCGCTAAAAGCTCTCATTTTTCATATTTCTAGTGCAGTAATGCAGTTCAAATTTTGTTTTTCAAGTTTGTATGTTCTAGCGCTGCAGTGTGCTGCCCTATTTACTTAACTATATACGAGTTGGCGACTCTAGGTTCAGCACCTGTTCACACTGAGTCTATGTTTGGATGTGCCGGTCTGGTTTTTGAAATGTATTCTCTAGCCTTCTGATCGTGCACTCCGCCTCCTAGCTTCAGGTGTTTTAATTACAGCAGGTCCAATACCCCTCCACAGAGAGAGAGAATTTTAGTCTAGTAAGAGGTTTTCACATGTACCCATTCAGATGGAGACGTTTATTCTCAGCGAGGTAAGGCAAGTTTAGGACCTGGTATAAGAGAGATGCCGTAACGGGGCTACCATGTACACATAAAATTGGCCATTTTTATGCGCTAAAAGCTCTCATTTTTCATATTTCTAGTGCAGTAATGCAGTTCAAATTTCGTTTTTCAAGTTTTTATGTTCTAGCGCTGCAGTGTGCTGCCTTATTTACTTAACTATATACGAGTTGGCGACTCTAGGTTCAGCACCTGTTCACACTGAGTCTATGTTTGGATGTGCCAGTCAGGTTTTTGAAATGTATTCTCTAGCCTTCTGATCGTGCACTCCGCCTCCTAGCTTCAGGTGTTTTAATTACAGCAGGTCCAATACCCCTCCACAGAGAGAGAGAATTTTAGTCTAGTAAGAGGTTTTCACATGTACCCATTCAGAGGGAGACATTTATTCTCAGCGAGGTAAGGCAAGTTTAGGACCTGGTATAAGAGAGATGCCGTAATGGGGCTACCAGGTACACATAAAATTGGCCATTTTTATGCGCTAAAAGCTCTCATTTTTCATATTTCTAATGCAGTAATGCAGTTTAAATTTCGTTTTTCAAGTTTGTATGTTCTAGCGCTGCAGTGTGCTGCCTTATTTACTTAACTATATACGAGTTGGCGACTCTAGGTTCAGCACCTGTTCAC
This sequence comes from Ranitomeya imitator, assembly GCF_032444005.1. Lineage (NCBI taxonomy): Eukaryota > Metazoa > Chordata > Amphibia > Anura > Dendrobatidae > Ranitomeya > Ranitomeya imitator. The sequence goes on from NC_091283.1 coordinate 706,123,279, forward strand.
ACTGAGTCTATGTTTGGATGTGCCGGTCAGGTTTTTGAAATGTATTCTCTAGCCTTCTGATCGGGCACTCTGCCTCCTAGCTTCAGGTGTTTTAATTAAAGCAGGTCCAATACCCCTCCACAGAGAGAGAGAATTTTAGTCTAGTAAGAGGTTTTCACATGTACACATTCAGATGGAGAAGTTTATTCTCAGCGAGGTAAGGCAAGTTTAGGACCTGGTATAAGAGAGATGCCGTAACGGGGCTACCAGGTACACATAAAATTGGCCATTTTTATGCGCTAAAAGCTCTCATTTTTCATATTTCTAGTGCAGTAATGCAGTTCAAATTTTGTTTTTCAAGTTTGTATGTTCTAGCGCTGCAGTGTGCTGCCTTATTTACTTAACTATATACGAGTTGGCGACTCTAGGTTCAGCACCTGTTCACACTGAGTCTATGTTTGGATGTGCCGGTCAGGTTTTTGAAATGTATTCTCTAGCCTTCTGATCGTGCACTCCGCCTCCTAGCTTCAGGTGTTTTAATTACAGCAGGTCCAATACCCCTCCACAGAGAGAGAGAATTTTAGTCTAGTAAGAGGTTTTCACATGTACCCATTCAGAGGGAGACATTTATTCTCAGCGAGGTAAGGCAAGTTTAGGACCTGGTATAAGAGAGATGCCGTAATGGGGCTACCAGGTACACATAAAATTGGCCATTTTTATGTGCTAAAAGCTCTCATTTTTCATATTTCTAATGCAGTAATGCACTTCAAATTTCGTTTTTCAAGTTTGTATGTTCTAGCGCTGCAGTGTGCTGCCTTATTTACTTAACTATATACGAGTTGGCGACTCTAGGTTCAGCACCTGTTCACACTGAGTCTATGTTTGGATGTGCCGGTCAGGTTTTTGAAATGTATTCTCTAGCCTTCTGATCGGGCACTCTGCCTCCTAGCTTCAGGTGTTTTAATTAAAGCAGGTCCAATACCCCTCCACAGAGAGAGAGAATTTTAGTCTAGTAAGAGGTTTTCACATGTACCCATTCACATGGAGACGTTTATTCTCAGCGAGGTAAGGCAAGTTTAGGACCTGGTATAAGAGAGATGCCATAACGGGGCTACGAGGTACACATAAAATTGGCCATTTTTATGCGCTAAAAGCTCTCATTTTTCATATTTCTAGTGCAGTAATGCAGTTCAAATTTCGTTTTTCAAGTTTGTATGTTCTAGCGCTGCAGTGTGCTGCCTTATTTACTTAACAATATACGAGTTGGCGACTCTAGGTTCAGCACCTGTTCACACTGAGTCTATGTTTGGATGTGCCGGTCAGGTTTTTGAAATGTATTCTCTAGCCTTCTGATCGGGCACTCCGCCTCCTAGCTTCAGGTGTTTTAATTACAGCAGGTCCAATACCCCTCCACAGAGAGAGAGAATTTTAGTCTAGTAAGAGGTTTTCACATGTACCCATTCACATGGAGACGTTTATTCTCAGCGAGGTAAGGCAAGTTTAGGACCTGGTATAAGAGAGATGCCGTAACGGGGCTACCAGGTACACATAAAATTGGCCATTTTTATGCGCTAAAAGCTCTCATTTTTCGTATTTCTAGTGCAGTAATGCAGTTCAAATTTTGTTTTTCAAGTTTGTATGTTCTAGCGCTGCAGTGTGCTGCCTTATTTACTTAACTATATACGAGTTGGTGACTCTAGGTTCAGCACCTGTTCACACTGAGTCTATGTTTGGATGTGCCGGTCTGGTTTTTGAAATGTATTCTCTAGCCTTCTGATCGTGCACTCCGCCTCCTAGCTTCAGGTGTTTTAATTACAGCAGGTCCAATACCCCTCCACAGAGAGAGAGAATTTTAGTCTAGTAAGAGGTTTTCACATGTACCCATTCAGATGGAGACGTTTATTCTCAGCGAGGTAAGGCAAGTTTAGGACCTGGTATAAGAGAGATGCCGTAACGGGGCTACCATGTACACATAAAATTGGCCATTTTTATGCGCTAAAAGCTCTCATTTTTCATATTTCTAGTGCAGTAATGCAGTTCAAATTTCGTTTTTCAAGTTTTTATGTTCTAGCGCTGCAGTGTGCTGCCTTATTTACTTAACTATATACGAGTTGGCGACTCTAGGTTCAGCACCTGTTCACACTGAGTCTATGTTTGGATGTGCCAGTCAGGTTTTTGAAATGTATTCTCTAGCCTTCTGATCGTGCACTCCGCCTCCTAGCTTCAGGTGTTTTAATTACAGCAGGTCCAATACCCCTCCACAGAGAGAGAGAATTTTAGTCTAGTAAGAGGTTTTCACATGTACCCATTCAGAGGGAGACATTTATTCTCAGCGAGGTAAGGCAAGTTTAGGACCTGGTATAAGAGAGATGCCGTAATGGGGCTACCAGGTACACATAAAATTGGCCATTTTTATGCGCTAAAAGCTCTCATTTTTCATATTTCTAATGCAGTAATGCAGTTTAAATTTCGTTTTTCAAGTTTGTATGTTCTAGCGCTGCAGTGTGCTGCCTTATTTACTTAACTATATACGAGTTGGCGACTCTAGGTTCAGCACCTGTTCACACTGAGTCTATGTTTGGATGTGCCGGTCAGGTTTTTGAAATGTATTCTCTAGCCTTCTGATCGGGCACTCTGCCTCCTAGCTTCAGGTGTTTTAATTAAAGCAGGTCCAATACCCCTCCACAGAGAGAGAGAATTTTAGTCTAGTAAGAGGTTTTCACATGTACACATTCAGATGGAGAAGTTTATTCTCAGCGAGGTAAGGCAAGTTTAGGACCTGGTATAAGAGAGATGCCGTAACGGGGCTACCAGGTACACATAAAATTGGCCATTTTTATGCGCTAAAAGCTCTCATTTTTCATATTTCTAGTGCAGTAATGCAGTTCAAATTTTGTTTTTCAAGTTTGTATGTTCTAGCGCTGCAGTGTGCTGCCTTATTTACTTAACTATATACGAGTTGGCGACTCTAGGTTCAGCACCTGTTCACACTGAGTCTATGTTTGGATGTGCCGGTCAGGTTTTTGAAATGTATTCTCTAGCCTTCTGATCGTGCACTCCGCCTCCTAGCTTCAGGTGTTTTAATTACAGCAGGTCCAATACCCCTCCACAGAGAGAGAGAATTTTAGTCTAGTAAGAGGTTTTCACATGTACCCATTCAGAGGGAGACATTTATTCTCAGCGAGGTAAGGCAAGTTTAGGACCTGGTATAAGAGAGATGCCGTAATGGGGCTACCAGGTACACATAAAATTGGCCATTTTTATGCGCTAAAAGCTCTCATTTTTCATATTTCTAATGCAGTAATGCACTTCAAATTTCGTTTTTCAAGTTTGTATGTTCTAGCGCTGCAGTGTGCTGCCTTATTTACTTAACAATATACGAGTTGGCGACTCTAGGTTCAGCACCTGTTCACACTGAGTCTATGTTTGGATGTGCCGGTCAGGTTTTTGAAATGTATTCTCTAGCCTTCTGATCGGGCACTCCGCCTCCTAGCTTCAGGTGTTTTAATTACAGCAGGTCCAATACCCCTCCACAGAGAGAGAGAATTTTAGTCTAGTAAGAGATTTTCACATGTACCCATTCACATGGAGACGTTTATTCTCAGCGAGGTAAGGCAAGTTTAGGACCTGGTATAAGAGAGATGCCGTAACGGGGCTACCAGGTACACATAAAATTGGCCATTTTTATGCGCTAAAAGCTCTCATTTTTCGTATTTCTAGTGCAGTAATGCAGTTCAAATTTTGTTTTTCAAGTTTGTATGTTCTAGCGCTGCAGTGTGCTGCCTTATTTACTTAACTATATACGAGTTGGTGACTCTAGGTTCAGCACCTGTTCACACTGAGTCTATGTTTGGATGTGCCGGTCAGGTTTTTGAAATGTATTCTCTAGCCTTCTGATCGTGCACTCCGCCTCCTAGCTTCAGGTGTTTTAATTACAGCAGGTCCAATACCCCTCCACAGAGAGAGAGAATTTTAGTCTAGTAAGAGGTTTTCACATGTACCCATTCAGATGGAGACGTTTATTCCCAGCGAGGTAAGGCAAGTTTAGGACCTGGTATAAGAGAGATGCTGTAACGGGGCTACCAGGTACACATAAAATTGGCCATTTTTATGCGCTAAAAGCTCTCATTTTTCATATTTCTAGTGCAGTAATGCAGTTCAAATTTCGTTTTTCAAGTTTGTATGTTCTAGCGCTGCAGTGTGCTGCCTTATTTACTTAACTATATACGAGTTGGCGACTCTAGGTTCAGCACCTGTTCACACTGAGTCTATGTTTGGATGTGTCGGTCAGGTTTTTGAAATGTATTCTCTAGCCTTCTGATCGTGCACTCCGCCTCCTAGCTTCAGGTGTTTTAATTACAGCAGGTCCAATAAACCTCCACAGAGAGAGAGAATTTTAGTCTAGTAAGAGGTTTTCACATGTACCCATTCAGATGGAGACGTTTATTCTCAGCGAGGTAAGGCAAGTTTAGGACCTGGTATAGGAGAGATGCCGTAACGGGGCTACCAGGTACACATAAAATTGGCCATTTTTATGCGCTAAAAGCTCTCATTTTTCATATTTCTAGTGCAGTAATGCAGTTCAAATTTCATCTTTCAAGTTTGTATGTTCTAGCGCTGCAGTGTGCTGCCTTATTTACTTAACTATATACGAGTTGGCGACTCTAGGTTCAGCACCTGTTCACACTGAGTCTATGTTTGGATGTGCCGGTCAGGTTTTTGAAATGTATTCTCTAGCCTTCTGATCGTGCACTCCGCCTCCTAGCTTCAGGTGTTTTAATTACAGCAGGTCCAATACCCCTCCACAGAGAGAGAGAATTTTAGTCTAGTAAGAGGTTTTCACATGTACCCATTCAGATGGAGACGTTTATTCTCAGCGAGGTAAGGCAAGTTTAGCACCTGGTATAAGAGAGATTCTGTAACGGGGCTACCAGGTACACATAAAATTGGCCATTTTTATGCGCTAAAAGCTCTCATTTTTCATATTTCTAGTGCAGTAATGCAGTTCAAATTTCGTTTTTCAAGTTTGTATGTTCTAGCGCTGCAGTGTGCTGCCTTATTTACTTAACTATATACGAGTTGGCGACTCTAGGTTCAGCACCTGTTCACACTGAGTCTATGTTTGGATGTGCCGGTCAGGTTTTTGAAATGTATTCTCTAGCCTTCTGATCGTGCACTCCGCCTCCTAACTTCAGGTGTTTTAATTACAGCAGGTCCAATACCCCTCCACAGAGAGAGAGAATTTTAGTCTAGTAAGAGGTTTTCACATGTACCCATTCAGAGGGAGACGTTTATTCTCAGTGAGGTAAGGCAAGTTTAGGACCTGGTATAAGAGAGATGCCGTTACGGGGCTACCAGGTACACATAAATTGGCCATTTTTATGCGCTAAAAGCTCTCATTTTTCATATTTCTAGTGCAGTAATGCAGTTCAAATTTCGTTTTTCAAGTTTGTATGTTCTAGCGCTGCAGTGTGCTGCCTTATTTACTTAACTATATACGAGTTGGCGACTCTAGGTTCAGCACCTGTTCACACTGAGTCTATGTTTGGATGTGCCGGTCAGGTTTTTGAAATGTATTCTCTAGCCTTCTGATCGTGCACTCCGCCTCCTAGCTTCAGGTGTTTTAATTACAGCAGGTCCAATACCCCTCCACAGAGAGAGAGAATTTTAGTCTAGTAAGAGGTTTTCACATGTACCCATTCAGAGGGAGACGTTTATTCTCAGCGAGGTAAGGCAAGTTTAGGACCTGGTATAAGAGAGATGCTGTAACGGGGCTACCAGGTACACATAAAATTGGCCATTTTTATGCGCTAAAAGCTCTCATTTTTCATATTTCTAGTGCAGTAATGCAGTTCAAATTTAGTTTTTCAAGTTTGTATGTTCTAGCGCTGCAGTGTGCTGCCTTATTTACTTAACTATATACGAGTTGGCGACTCTAGGTTCAGCACCTGTTCACACTGAGTCTATGTTTGGATGTGCCGGTCAGGTTTTTGAAATGTATTCTCTAGCCTTCTGATCGGGCACTCCGCCTCCTAGCTTCAGGTGTTTTAATTACAGCAGGTCCAATACCCCTCCACAGAGAGAGAGAATTTTAGTCTAGTAAGAGGTTTTCACATGTACCCATTCAGAGGGAGACGTTTATTCTCAGTGAGGTAAGGCAAGTTTAGGACCTGGTATAAGAGAGATGCCGTTACGGGGCTACCAGGTACACATAAATTGGCCATTTTTATGCGCTAAAAGCTCTCATTTTTCATATTTCTAGAGCAGTAATGCAGTTCAAATTTCGTTTTTCAAGTTTGTATGTTCTAGCGCTGCAGTGTGCTGCCTTATTTACTTAACTATAAACGAGTTGGCGACTCTAGGTTCAGCACCTGTTCACACTGAGTCTATGTTTGGATGTGCCGGTCAGGTTTTTGAAATGTATTCTCTAGCCTTCTGATCGTGCACTCCGCCTCCTAGCTTCAGGTGTTTTAATTACAGCAGGTCCAATACCCCTCCACAGAGAGAGAGAATTTTAGTCTAGTAAGAGGTTTTCACAGGTACCCATTCAGATGGAGACTTTTTATTCACAGCGAGGTAAGGCAAGCTTAGGACCTGGTATAAGAGAGATGCTGTAACGGGGCTACGAGGTACACATAAAATTGGCCATTTTTATGCGCTAAAAGCTCTCATTTTTCATATTTCTAGTGCAGTAATGCAGTTCAAATTTCGTTTTTCAAGTTTGTATGTTCTAGCGCTGCAGTGTGCTGCCTTATTTACTTAACAATATACGAGTTGGCGACTCTAGGTTCAGCACCTGTTCACACTGAGTCTATGTTTGGATGTGCCGGTCAGGTTTTTGAAATGTATTCTCTAGCCTTCTGATCGGGCACTCCGCCTCCTAGCTTCAGGTGTTTTAATTACAGCAGGTCCAATACCCCTCCACAGAGAGAGAGAATTTTAGTCTAGTAAGAGGTTTTCACATGTACCCATTCACATGGAGACGTTTATTCTCAGCGAGGTAAGGCAAGTTTAGGACCTGGTATAAGAGAGATGCCGTAACGGGGCTACCAGGTACACATAAAATTGGCCATTTTTATGCGCTAAAAGCTCTCATTTTTCATATTTCTAATGCAGTAATGCAGTTCAAATTTCGTTTTTCAAGTTTGTATGTTCTAGCGCTGCAGTGTGCTGCCTTATTTACTTAACTATATACGAGTTGGCGACTCTAGGTTCAGCACCTGTTCACACTGAGTCTATGTTTGGATGTGCCGGTCAGGTTTTTGAAATGTATTCTCAAGCCTTCTGATCGTGCACTCCGCCTCCTAGCTTCAGGTGTTTTAATTACAGCAGATCCAATACCCCTCCACAGAGAGAGAGAATTTTAGTCTAGTAAGAGGTTTTCACATGTACCCATTCAGATGGAGACGTTTATTCTCAGCGAGGTAAGGCAAGTTTAAGACCTGGTATAAGAGAGATGCCGTAACGGGGCTACCAGGTACACATAAAATTGGCCATTTTTATGCGCTAAAAGCTCTCATTTTTCATATTTCTAGTGCAGTAATGCAGTTCAAATTTTGTTTTTCAAGTTTGTATGTTCTAGCGCTGCAGTGTGCTGCCTTATTTACTTAACTATATACGAGTTGGCGACTCTAGGTTCAGCACCTGTTCACACTGAGTCTATGTTTGGATGTGCCGGTCAGGTTTTTGAAATGTATTCTCTAGCCTTCTGATCGTGCACTCCGCCTCCTAGCTTCAGGTGTTTTAATTACAGCAGGTCCAATACCCCTCCACAGAGAGAGAGAATTTTAGTCTAGTAAGAGGTTTTCACATGTACCCATTCACATGGAGACGTTTATTCTCAGCGAGGTAAGGCAGGTTTAGGACCTGGTATAAGAGAGATGCCATAACGGGGCTACCAGGTGCACATAAAATTGGCCATTTTTATGCGCTAAAAGCTCTCATTTTTCATATTTCTAGTGCAGTAATGCAGTTCAAATTTCGTTTTTCAAGTTTGTATGTTCTAGCGCTGCAGTGTGCTGCCTTATTTACTTAACTATATACGAGTTGGCGACTCTAGGTTCAGCACCTGTTCACACTGAGTCTATGTTTGGATGTGCCGGTCAGGTTTTTGAAATGTATTCTCTAGCCTTCTGATCGGGCACTCTGCCTCCTAGCTTCAGGTGTTTTAATTACAGCAGGTCCAATACCCCTCCACAGAGAGAGAGAATTTAAGTCTAATAAGTGGTTTTCACATGTACCCATTCACATGGAGACGTTTATTCTCAGCGAGGTAAGGCAAGTTTAGGACCTGGTATAAGAGAGATGCCGTAACGGGGCTACCAGGTACACATAAAATTGGCCATTTTTATGCGCTAAAAGCTCTCATTTTTCATATTTCTAGTGCAGTAATGCAGTTCAAATTTTGTTTTTCAAGTTTGTATGTTCTAGCGCTGCAGTGTGCTGCCTTATTTACTTAACTATATACGAGTTGGCGACTCTAGGTTCAGCACCTGTTCACACTGAGTCTATGTTTGGATGTGCCGGTCTGGTTTTTGAAATGTATTCTCTAGCCTTCTGATCGTGCAATCCGCCTCCTAGCTTCAGGTGTTTTAATTACAGCAGGTCCAATACCCCTCCACAGAGAGAGAGAATTTTAGTCTAGTAAGAGGTTTTCACATGTACCCATTCAGATGGAGACGTTTATTCTCAGCGAGGTAAGGCAAGTTTAGGACCTGGTATAAGAGAGATGCCGTAACGGGGCTACCATGTACACATAAAATTGGCCATTTTTATGCGCTAAAAGCTCTCATTTTTCATATTTCTAGTGCAGTAATGCAGTTCAAATTTCGTTTTTCAAGTTTTTATGTTCTAGCGCTGCAGTGTGCTGCCTTATTTACTTAACTATATACGAGTTGGCGACTCTAGGTTCAGCACCTGTTCACACTGAGTCTATGTTTGGATGTGCCAGTCAGGTTTTTGAAATGTATTCTCTAGCCTTCTGATCGTGCACTCCGCCTCCTAGCTTCAGGTGTTTTAATTACAGCAGGTCCAATACCCCTCCACAGAGAGAGAGAATTTTAGTCTAGTAAGAGGTTTTCACATGTACCCATTCAGAGGGAGACATTTATTCTCAGCGAGGTAAGGCAAGTTTAGGACCTGGTATAAGAGAGATGCCGTAATGGGGCTACCAGGTACACATAAAATTGGCCATTTTTATGCGCTAAAAGCTCTCATTTTTCATATTTCTAATGCAGTAATGCAGTTTAAATTTCGTTTTTCAAGTTTGTATGTTCTAGCGCTGCAGTGTGCTGCCTTATTTACTTAACTATATACGAGTTGGCGACTCTAGGTTCAGCACCTGTTCACACTGAGTCTATGTTTGGATGTGCCGGTCAGGTTTTTGAAATGTATTCTCTAGCCTTCTGATCGGGCACTCTGCCTCCTAGCTTCAGGTGTTTTAATTAAAGCAGGTCCAATACCCCTCCACAGAGAGAGAGAATTTTAGTCTAGTAAGAGGTTTTCACATGTACACATTCAGATGGAGAAGTTTATTCTCAGCGAGGTAAGGCAAGTTTAGGACCTGGTATAAGAGAGATGCCGTAACGGGGCTACCAGGTACACATAAAATTGGCCATTTTTATGCGCTAAAAGCTCTCATTTTTCATATTTCTAGTGCAGTAATGCAGTTCAAATTTTGTTTTTCAAGTTTGTATGTTCTAGCGCTGCAGTGTGCTGCCTTATTTACTTAACTATATACGAGTTGGCGACTCTAGGTTCAGCACCTGTTCACACTGAGTCTATGTTTGGATGTGCCGGTCAGGTTTTTGAAATGTATTCTCTAGCCTTCTGATCGTGCACTCCGCCTCCTAGCTTCAGGTGTTTTAATTACAGCAGGTCCAATACCCCTCCACAGAGAGAGAGAATTTTAGTCTAGTAAGAGGTTTTCACATGTACCCATTCAGAGGGAGACATTTATTCTCAGCGAGGTAAGGCAAGTTTAGGACCTGGTATAAGAGAGATGCCGTAATGGGGCTACCAGGTACACATAAAATTGGCCATTTTTATGCGCTAAAAGCTCTCATCTTTCATATTTCTAATGCAGTAATGCACTTCAAATTTCGTTTTTCAAGTTTGTATGTTCTAGCGCTGCAGTGTGCTGCCTTATTTACTTAACTATATACGAGTTGGCGACTCTAGGTTCAGCACCTGTTCACACTGAGTCTATGTTTGGATGTGCCGGTCAGGTTTTTGAAATGTATTCTCTAGCCTTCTGATCGGGCACTCTGCCTCCTAGCTTCAGGTGTTTTAATTAAAGCAGGTCCAATACCCCTCCACAGAGAGAGAGAATTTTAGTCTAGTAAGAGGTTTTCACATGTACCCATTCACATGGAGACGTTTATTCTCAGCGAGGTAAGGCAAGTTTAGGACCTGGTATAAGAGAGATGCCATAACGGGGCTACGAGGTACACATAAAATTGGCCATTTTTATGCGCTAAAAGCTCTCATTTTTCATATTTCTAGTGCAGTAATGCAGTTCAAATTTCGTTTTTCAAGTTTGTATGTTCTAGCGCTGCAGTGTGCTGCCTTATTTACTTAACAATATACGAGTTGGCGACTCTAGGTTCAGCACCTGTTCACACTGAGTCTATGTTTGGATGTGCCGGTCAGGTTTTTGAAATGTATTCTCTAGCCTTCTGATCGGGCACTCCGCCTCCTAGCTTCAGGTGTTTTAATTACAGCAGGTCCAATACCCCTCCACAGAGAGAGAGAATTTTAGTCTAGTAAGAGGTTTTCACATGTACCCATTCACATGGAGACGTTTATTCTCAGCGAGGTAAGGCAAGTTTAGGACCTGGTATAAGAGAGATGCCGTAACGGGGCTACCATGTACACATAAAATTGGCCATTTTTATGCGCTAAAAGCTCTCATTTTTCGTATTTCTAGTGCAGTAATGCAGTTCAAATTTTGTTTTTCAAGTTTGTATGTTCTAGCGCTGCAGTGTGCTGCCTTATTTACTTAACTATATACGAGTTGGTGACTCTAGGTTCAGCACCTGTTCACACTGAGTCTATGTTTGGATGTGCCGGTCAGGTTTTTGAAATGTATTCTCTAGCCTTCTGATCGTGCACTCCGCCTCCTAGCTTCAGGTGTTTTAATTACAGCAGGTCCAATACCCCTCCACAGAGAGAGAGAATTTTAGTCTAGTAAGAGGTTTTCACATGTACCCATTCAGATGGAGACGTTTATTCCCAGCGAGGTAAGGCAAGTTTAGGACCTGGTATAAGAGAGATGCTGTAACGGGGCTACCAGGTACACATAAAATTGGCCATTTTTATGCGCTAAAAGCTCTCATTTTTCATATTTCTAGTGCAGTAATGCAGTTCAAATTTCGTTTTTCAAGTTTGTATGTTCTAGCGCTGCAGTGTGCTGCCTTATTTACTTAACTATATACGAGTTGGCGACTCTAGGTTCAGCACCTGTTCACACTGAGTCTATGTTTGGATGTGCCGGTCAGGTTTTTGAAATGTATTCTCTAGCCTTCTGATCGTGCACTCCGCCTCCTAACTTCAGGTTTTTTAATTACAGCAGGTCCAATACCCCTCCACAGAGAGAGAGAATTTTAGTCTAGTAAGAGGTTTTCACATGTACCCATTCAGAGGGAGACGTTTATTCTCAGTGAGGTAAGGCAAGTTTAGGACCTGGTATAAGAGAGATGCCGTTACGGGGCTACCAGGTACACATAAATTGGCCATTTTTATGCGCTAAAAGCTCTCATTTTTCATATTTCTAGTGCAGTAATGCAGTTCAAATTTCGTTTTTCAAGTTTGTATGTTCTAGCGCTGCAGTGTGCTGCCTTATTTACTTAACTATATACGAGTTGGCGACTCTAGGTTCAGCACCTGTTCACACTGAGTCTATGTTTGGATGTGCCGGTCAGGTTTTTGAAATGTATTCTCTAGCCTTCTGATCGTGCACTCCGCCTCCTAGCTTCAGGTGTTTTAATTACAGCAGGTCCAATACCCCTCCACAGAGAGAGAGAATTTTAGTCTAGTAAGAGGTTTTCACATGTACCCATTCAGAGGGAGACGTTTATTCTCAGCGAGGTAAGGCAAGTTTAGGACCTGGTATAAGAGAGATGCTGTAACGGGGCTACCAGGTACACATAAAATTGGCCATTTTTATGCGCTAAAAGCTCTCATTTTTCATATTTCTAGTGCAGTAATGCAGTTCAAATTTAGTTTTTCAAGTTTGTATGTTCTAGCGCTGCAGTGTGCTGCCTTATTTACTTAACTATATACGAGTTGGCGACTCTAGGTTCAGCACCTGTTCACACTGAGTCTATGTTTGGATGTGCCGGTCAGGTTTTTGAAATGTATTCTCTAGCCTTCTGATCGTGCACTCCGCCTCCTAGCTTCAGGTGTTTTAATTACAGCAGGTCCAATACCCCTCCACAGAGAGAGAGAATTTTAGTCTAGTAAGAGGTTTTCACATGTACCCATTCAGAGGGAGACGTTTATTCTCAGTGAGGTAAGGCAAGTTTAGGACCTGGTATAAGAGAGATGCCGTTACGGGGCTACCAGGTACACATAAATTGGCCATTTTTATGCGCTAAAAGCTCTCATTTTTCATATTTCTAGTGCAGTAATGCAGTTCAAATTTCGTTTTTCAAGTTTGTATGTTCTAGCGCTGCAGTGTGCTGCCTTATTTACTTAACTATATACGAGTTGGTGACTCTAGGTTCAGCACCTGTTCACACTGAGTCTATGTTTGGATGTGCCGGTCAGGTTTTTGAAATGTATTCTCTAGCCTTCTGATCGTGCACTCCGCCTCCTAGCTTCAGGTGTTTTAATTACAGCAGGTCCAATACCCCTCCACAGAGAGAGAGAATTTTAGTCTAGTAAGAGGTTTTCACATGTACCCATTCAGATGGAGACGTTTATTCCCAGCGAGGTAAGGCAAGTTTAGGACCTGGTATAAGAGAGATGCTGTAACGGGGCTACCAGGTACACATAAAATTGGCCATTTTTATGCGCTAAAAGCTCTCATTTTTCATATTTCTAGTGCAGTAATGCAGTTCAAATTTCGTTTTTCAAGTTTGTATGTTCTAGCGCTGCAGTGTGCTGCCTTATTTACTTAACTATATACGAGTTGGCGACTCTAGGTTCAGCACCTGTTCACACTGAGTCTATGTTTGGATGTGCCGGTCAGGTTTTTGAAATGTATTCTCTAGCCTTCTGATCGTGCACTCCGCCTCCTAACTTCAGGTTTTTTAATTACAGCAGGTCCAATACCCCTCCACAGAGAGAGAGAATTTTAGTCTAGTAAGAGGTTTTCACATGTACCCATTCAGAGGGAGACGTTTATTCTCAGTGAGGTAAGGCAAGTTTAGGACCTGGTATAAGAGAGATGCCGTTACGGGGCTACCAGGTACACATAAATTGGCCATTTTTATGCGCTAAAAGCTCTCATTTTTCATATTTCTAGTGCAGTAATGCAGTTCAAATTTCGTTTTTCAAGTTTGTATGTTCTAGCGCTGCAGTGTGCTGCCTTATTTACTTAACTATATACGAGTTGGCGACTCTAGGTTCAGCACCTGTTCACACTGAGTCTATGTTTGGATGTGCCGGTCAGGTTTTTGAAATGTATTCTCTAGCCTTCTGATCGTGCACTCCGCCTCCTAGCTTCAGGTGTTTTAATTACAGCAGGTCCAATACCCCTCCACAGAGAGAGAGAATTTTAGTCTAGTAAGAGGTTTTCACATGTACCCATTCAGAGGGAGACGTTTATTCTCAGCGAGGTAAGGCAAGTTTAGGACCTGGTATAAGAGAGATGCTGTAACGGGGCTACCAGGTACACATAAAATTGGCCATTTTTATGCGCTAAAAGCTCTCATTTTTCATATTTCTAGTGCAGTAATGCAGTTCAAATTTAGTTTTTCAAGTTTGTATGTTCTAGCGCTGCAGTGTGCTGCCTTATTTACTTAACTATATACGAGTTGGCGACTCTAGGTTCAGCACCTGTTCACACTGAGTCTATGTTTGGATGTGCCGGTCAGGTTTTTGAAATGTATTCTCTAGCCTTCTGATCGTGCACTCCGCCTCCTAGCTTCAGGTGTTTTAATTACAGCAGGTCCAATACCCCTCCACAGAGAGAGAGAATTTTAGTCTAGTAAGAGGTTTTCACATGTACCCATTCAGAGGGAGACGTTTATTCTCAGTGAGGTAAGGCAAGTTTAGGACCTGGTATAAGAGAGATGCCGTTACGGGGCTACCAGGTACACATAAATTGGCCATTTTTATGCGCTAAAAGCTCTCATTTTTCATATTTCTAGTGCAGTAATGCAGTTCAAATTTCGTTTTTCAAGTTTGTATGTTCTAGCGCTGCAGTGTGCTGCCTTATTTACTTAACTATAAACGAGTTGGCGACTCTAGGTTCAGCACCTGTTCACACTGAGTCTATGTTTGGATGTGCCGGTCAGGTTTTTGAAATGTATTCTCTAGCCTTCTGATCGTGCACTCCGCCTCCTAGCTTCAGGTGTTTTAATTACAGCAGGTCCAATACCCCTCCACAGAGAGAGAGAATTTTAGTCTAGTAAGAGGTTTTCACAGGTACCCATTCAGATGGAGACTTTTTATTCTCAGCGAGGTAAGGAAAGCTTAGGACCTGGTATAAGAGAGATGCTGTAACGGGGCTACGAGGTACACATAAAATTGGCCATTTTTATGCGCTAAAAGCTCTCATTTTTCATATTTCTAGTGCAGTAATGCAGTTCAAATTTCGTTTTTCAAGTTTGTATGTTCTAGCGCTGCAGTGTGCTGCCTTATTTACTTAACAATATACGAGTTGGCGACTCTAGGTTCAGCACCTGTTCACACTGAGTCTATGTTTGGATGTGCCGGTCAGGTTTTTGAAATGTATTCTCTAGCCTTCTGATCGGGCACTCCGCCTCCTAGCTTCAGGTGTTTTAATTACAGCAGGTCCAATACCCCTCCACAGAGAGAGAGAATTTTAGTCTAGTAAGAGGTTTTCACATGTACCCATTCACATGGAGACGTTTATTCTCAGCGAGGTAAGGCAAGTTTAGGACCTGGTATAAGAGAGATGCCGTAACGGGGCTACCAGGTACACATAAAATTGGCCATTTTTATGCGCTAAAAGCTCTCATTTTTCATATTTCTAATGCAGTAATGCAGTTCAAATTTCGTTTTTCAAGTTTGTATGTTCTAGCGCTGCAGTGTGCTGCCTTATTTACTTAACTATATACGAGTTGGCGACTCTAGGTTCAGCACCTGTTCACACTGAGTCTATGTTTGGATGTGCCGGTCAGGTTTTTGAAATGTATTCTCAAGCCTTCTGATCGTGCACTCCGCCTCCTAGCTTCAGGTGTTTTAATTACAGCAGATCCAATACCCCTCCACAGAGAGAGAGAATTTTAGTCTAGTAAGAGGTTTTCACATGTACCCATTCAGATGGAGACGTTTATTCTCAGCGAGGTAAGGCAAGTTTAGGACCTGGTATAAGAGAGATGCCGTAACGGGGCTACCAGGTACACATAAAATTGGCCATTTTTATGCGCTAAAAGCTCTCATTTTTCATATTTCTAGTGCAGTAATGCAGTTCAAATTTTGTTTTTCAAGTTTGTATGTTCTAGCGCTGCAGTGTGCTGCCTTATTTACTTAACTATATACGAGTTGGCGACTCTAGGTTCAGCACCTGTTCACACTGAGTCTATGTTTGGATGTGCCGGTCAGGTTTTTGAAATGTATTCTCTAGCCTTCTGATCGTGCACTCCGCCTCCTAGCTTCAGGTGTTTTAATTACAGCAGGTCCAATACCCCTCCACAGAGAGAGAGAATTTTAGTCTAGTAAGAGGTTTTCACATGTACTCATTCACATGGAGACGTTTATTCTCAGTGAGGTAAGGCAAGTTTAGGACCTGGTATAAGAGAGATGCCGTAACGGGGCTACCAGGCACACATAAAATTGGCCATTTTTATGTGCTAAAAGCTCTCATTTTTCATATTTCTAGTGCAGTAATGCAGTTCAAATTTCGTTTTTCAAGTTTTTATGTTCTAGCGCTGCAGTGTGCTGCCTTATTTACTTAACTATATACGAGTTGGCGACTCTAGGTTCAGCACCTGTTCACACTGAGTCTATGTTTGGATGTGCCGGTCAGGTTTTTGAAATGTATTCTCTAGCCTTCTGATCGTGCACTCCGCCTCCTAGCTTCAGGTGTTTTAATTACAGCAGGTCCAATACCACTCCACAGAGAGAGAGAATTTTAGTCTAGTAAGAGGTTTTCACATGTACCCATTCAGAGGGAGACATTTATTCTCAGCGAGGTAAGGCAAGTTTAGGACCTGGTATAAGAGAGATGCCGTAATGGGGCTACCAGGTACACATAAAATTGGCCATTTTTATGCGCTAAAAGCTCTCATTTTTCATATTTCTAATGCAGTAATGCACTTCAAATTTCGTTTTTCAAGTTTGTATGTTCTAGCGCTGCAGTGTGCTGCCTTATTTACTTAACTATATACGAGTTGGCGACTCTAGGTTCAGCACCTGTTCACACTGAGTCTATGTTTGGATGTGCCGGTCAGGTTTTTGAAATGTATTCTCTAGCCTTCTGATCGGGCACTCTGCCTCCTAGCTTCAGGTGTTTTAATTAAAGCAGGTCCAATACCCCTCCACAGAGAGAGAGAATTTTAGTCTAGTAAGAGGTTTTCACATGTACCCATTCACATGGAGACGTTTATTCTCAGCGAGGTAAGGCAAGTTTAGGACCTGGTATAAGAGAGATGCCATAACGGGGCTACGAGGTACACATAAAATTGGCCATTTTTATGCGCTAAAAGCTCTCATTTTTCATATTTCTATTGCAGTAATGCAGTTCAAATTTCGTTTTTCAAGTTTGTATGTTCTAGCGCTGCAGTGTGCTGCCTTATTTACTTAACAATATACGAGTTGGTGACTCTAGGTTCAGCACCTGTTCACACTGAGTCTATGTTTGGATGTGCCGGTCAGGTTTTTGAAATGTATTCTCTAGCCTTCTGATCGTGCACTCCGCCTCCTAGCTTCAGGTGTTTTAATTACAGCAGGTCCAATACCCCTCCACAGAGAGAGAGAATTTTAGTCTAGTAAGAGGTTTTCACATGTACCCATTCAGATGGAGACGTTTATTCCCTGCGAGGTAAGGCAAGTTTAGGACCTGGTATAAGAGAGATGCTGTAACGGGGCTACCAGGTACACATAAAATTGGCCATTTTTATGCGCTAAAAGCTCTCATTTTTCATATTTCTAGTGCAGTAATGCAGTTCAAATTTCGTTTTTCAAGTTTGTATGTTCTAGCGCTGCAGTGTGCTGCCTTATTTACTTAACTATATACGAGTTGGCGACTCTAGGTTCAGCACCTGTTCACACTGAGTCTATGTTTGGATGTGTCGGTCAGGTTTTTGAAATGTATTCTCTAGCCTTCTGATCGTGCACTCCGCCTCCTAGCTTCAGGTGTTTTAATTACAGCAGGTCCAATACCCCTCCACAGAGAGAGAGAATTTTAGTCTAGTAAGAGGTTTTCACATGTACCCATTCAGATGGAGACGTTTATTCTCAGCGAGGTAAGGCAAGTTTAGGACCTGGTATAAGAGAGATGCCGTAACGGGGCTACCAGGTACACATAAAATTGGCCATTTTTATGCGCTAAAAGCTCTCATTTTTCGTATTTCTAGTGCAGTAATGCAGTTCAAATTTTGTTTTTCAAGTTTGTATGTTCTAGCGCTGCAGTGTGCTGCCTTATTTACTTAACTATATACGAGTTGGTGACTCTAGGTTCAGCACCTGTTCACACTGAGTCTATGTTTGGATGTGCCGGTCAGGTTTTTGAAATGTATTCTCTAGCCTTCTGATCGTGCACTCCGCCTCCTAGCTTCAGGTGTTTTAATTACAGCAGGTCCAATACCCCTCCACAGAGAGAGAGAATTTTAGTCTAGTAAGAGGTTTTCACATGTACCCATTCAGATGGAGACGTTTATTCTCAGCGAGGTAAGGCAAGTTTCGGACCTGGTATAAGAGAGATGCTGTAACGGGGCTACCAGGTACACATAAAATTGGCCATTTTTATGCGCTAAAAGCTATCATTTTTCATATTTCTAGTGCAGTAATGCAGTTCAAATTTCGTTTTTCAAGTTTGTATGTTCTAGCGCTGCAGTGTGCTGCCTTATTTACTTAACTATATACGAGTTGGCGACTCTAGGTTCAGCACCTGTTCACACTGAGTCTATGTTTGGATGTGCCGGTCAGGTTTTTGAAATGTATTCTCTAGCCTTCTGATCGTGCACTCCGCCTCCTAGCTTCAGGTGTTTTAATTACAGCAGGTCCAATACCCCTCCACAGAGAGAGAGAATTTTAGTCTAGTAAGAGGTTTTCACATGTACCCATTCAGATGGAGACGTTTATTCTCAGCGAGGTAAGGCAAGTTTAGGACCTGGTATAAGAGAGATGCCGTAACGGGGCTACCAGGTAC
Organism: Ranitomeya imitator; assembly: GCF_032444005.1. Lineage (NCBI taxonomy): Eukaryota > Metazoa > Chordata > Amphibia > Anura > Dendrobatidae > Ranitomeya > Ranitomeya imitator. The sequence continues at coordinate 706,141,760 of NC_091283.1, forward strand.
ACATAAAATTGGCCATTTTTATGCACCAAAAGCTCTCATTTTTCATATTTCTAGTGCAGTAATGCAGTTCAAATTTCGTTTTTCAAGTTTGTATGTTCTAGCGCTGCAGTGTGCTGCCTTATTTACTTAACTATATACGAGTTGGCGACTCTAGGTTCAGCACCTGTTCACGCTGAGTCTATGTTTGGATGTGCCGGTCAGGTTTTTGAAATGTATTCTCTAGCCTTCTGATCGTGCACTCCGCCTCCTAGCTTCAGGTGTTTTAATTACAGCAGGTCCAATACCCCTCCACAGAGAGAGAGAATTTTAGTCTAGTAAGAGGTTTTCACATGTACCCATTCAGATGGAGACGTTTATTCTCAGCGAGGTAAGGCAAGTTTAGCACCTGGTATAAGAGAGATGCTGTAACGGGGCTACCAGGTACACATAAAATTGGCCATTTTTATGCGCTAAAAGCTCTCATTTTTCATATTTCTAGTGCAGTAATGCAGTTCAAATTTCGTTTTTCAAGTTTGTATGTTCTAGCGCTGCAGTGTGCTGCCTTATTTACTTAACTATAAACGAGTTGGCGACTCTAGGTTCAGCACCTGTTCACACTGAGTCTATGTTTGGATGTGCCGGTCAGGTTTTTGAAATGTATTCTCTAGCCTTCTGATCGTGCACTCCGCCTCCTAGCTTCAGGTGTTTTAATTACAGCAGGTCCAATACCCCTCCACAGAGAGAGAGAATTTTAGTCTAGTAAGAGGTTTTCACATGTACCCATTCAGATGGAGACGTTTATTCTCAGCGAGGTAAGGCAAGTTTAGCACCTGGTATAAGAGAGATTCTGTAACGGGGCTACCAGGTACACATAAAATTGGCCATTTTTATGCGCTAAAAGCTATCATTTTTCATATTTCTAGTGCAGTAATGCAGTTCAAATTTCGTTTTTCAAGTTTGTATGTTCTAGCGCTGCAGTGTGCTGCCTTATTTACTTAACTATATACGAGTTGGCGACTCTAGGTTCAGCACCTGTTCACACTGAGTCTATGTTTGGATGTGCCGGTCAGGTTTTTGAAATGTATTCTCTAGCCTTCTGATCGTGCACTCCGCCTCCTAGCTTCAGGTGTTTTAATTACAGCAGGTCCAATACCCCTCCACAGAGAGAGAGAATTTTAGTCTAGTAAGAGGTTTTCACATGTACCCATTCAGATGGAGACGTTTATTCTCAGCGAGGTAAGGCAAGTTTAGGACCTGGTATAAGAGAGATGCCGTAACGGGGCTACCAGGTACACATAAAATTGGCCATTTTTATGCACCAAAAGCTCTCATTTTTCATATTTCTAGTGCAGTAATGCAGTTCAAATTTCGTTTTTCAAGTTTGTATGTTCTAGCGCTGCAGTGTGCTGCCTTATTTACTTAACTATATACGAGTTGGCGACTCTAGGTTCAGCACCTGTTCACGCTGAGTCTATGTTTGGATGTGCCGGTCAGGTTTTTGAAATGTATTCTCTAGCCTTCTGATCGTGCACTCCGCCTCCTAGCTTCAGGTGTTTTAATTACAGCAGGTCCAATACCCCTCCACAGAGAGAGAGAATTTTAGTCTAGTAAGAGGTTTTCACATGTACCCATTCAGATGGAGACGTTTATTCTCAGCGAGGTAAGGCAAGTTTAGCACCTGGTATAAGAGAGATGCTGTAACGGGGCTACCAGGTACACATAAAATTGGCCATTTTTATGCGCTAAAAGCTCTCATTTTTCATATTTCTAGTGCAGTAATGCAGTTCAAATTTCGTTTTTCAAGTTTGTATGTTCTAGCGCTGCAGTGTGCTGCCTTATTTACTTAACTATAAACGAGTTGGCGACTCTAGGTTCAGCACCTGTTCACACTGAGTCTATGTTTGGATGTGCCGGTCAGGTTTTTGAAATGTATTCTCTAGCCTTCTGATCGTGCACTCCGCCTCCTAGCTTCAGGTGTTTTAATTACAGCAGGTCCAATACCCCTCCACAGAGAGAGAGAATTTTAGTCTAGTAAGAGGTTTTCACATGTACCCATTCAGATGGAGACGTTTATTCTCAGCGAGGTAAGGCAAGTTTAGCACCTGGTATAAGAGAGATTCTGTAACGGGGCTACCAGGTACACATAAAATTGGCCATTTTTATGCGCTAAAAGCTATCATTTTTCATATTTCTAGTGCAGTAATGCAGTTCAAATTTCGTTTTTCAAGTTTGTATGTTCTAGCGCTGCAGTGTGCTGCCTTATTTACTTAACTATATACGAGTTGGCGACTCTAGGTTCAGCACCTGTTCACACTGAGTCTATGTTTGGATGTGCCGGTCAGGTTTTTGAAATGTATTCTCTAGCCTTCTGATCGTGCACTCCGCCTCCTAGCTTCAGGTGTTTTAATTACAGCAGGTCCAATACCCCTCCACAGAGAGAGAGAATTTTAGTCTAGTAAGAGGTTTTCACAGGTACCCATTCAGATGGAGACTTTTTATTCTCAGCGAGGTAAGGCAAGTTTAGGACCTGGTATAAGAGAGATGCTGTAACGGGGCTACCAGGTACACATAAAATTGGCCATTTTTATGCGCTAAAAGCTCTCATTTTTCATATTTCTAGTGCAGTAATGCAGTTCAAATTTCGTTTTTCAAGTTTGTATGTTCTAGCGCTGCAGTGTGCTGCCTTATTTACTTAACTATAAACGAGTTGGCGACTCTAGGTTCAGCACCTGTTCACACTGAGTCTATGTTTGGATGTGCCGGTCAGGTTTTTGAAATGTATTCTCTAGCCTTCTGATCGTGCACTCCGCCTCCTAGCTTCAGGTGTTTTAATTACAGCAGGTCCAATACCCCTCCACAGAGAGAGAGAATTTTAGTCTAGTAAGAGGTTTTCACATGTACCCATTCAGATGGAGACGTTTATTCTCAGCGAGGTAAGACAAGTTTAGGACCTGGTATAAGAGAGATGCCGTAACGGGGCTACCAGGTACACATAAAATTGGCCATTTTTATGCGCTAAAAGCTCTCATTTTTCGTATTTCTAGTGCAGTAATGCAGTTCAAATTTCGTTTTTGAAGTTTGTATGTTCTAGCGCTGCAGTGTGCTGCCTTATTTACTTAACTATATACGAGTTGGTGACTCTAGGTTCAGCACCTGTTCACACTGAGTCTATGTTTGGATGTGCCGGTCAGGTTTTTGAAATGTATTCTCTAGCCTTCTGATCGTGCACTCCGCCTCCTAGCTTCAGGTGTTTTAATTACAGCAGGTCCAATACCCCTCCACAGAGAGAGAGAATTTTAGTCTAGTAAGAGGTTTTCACATGTACCCATTCAGATGGAGACGTTTATTCTCAGCGATGTAAGGCAAGTTTAGCACCTGGTATAAGAGAGATGCTGTAACGGGGCTACCAGGTACACATAAAATTGGCCATTTTTATGCGCTAAAAGCTATCATTTTTCATATTTCTAGTGCAGTAATGCAGTTCAAATTTCGTTTTTCAAGTTTGTATGTTCTAGCGCTGCAGTGTGCTGCCTTATTTACTTAACTATATACGAGTTGGCGACTCTAGGTTCAGCACCTGTTCACACTGAGTCTATGTTTGGATGTGCCGGTCAGGTTTTTGAAATGTATTCTCTAGCCTTCTGATCGTTCACTCCGCCTCCTAGCTTCAGGTGTTTTAATTACAGCAGGTCCAATACCCCTCCACAGAGAGAGAGAATTTTAGTCTAGTAAGAGGTTTTCACATGTACCCATTCAGAGGGAGACGTTTATTCTCAGTGAGGTAAGGCAAGTTTAGGACCTGGTATAAGAGAGATGCCGTTACGGGGCTACCAGGTACACATAAATTGGCCATTTTTATGCGCTAAAAGCTCTCATTTTTCATATTTCTAGTGCAGTAATGCAGTTCAAATTTCGTTTTTCAAGTTTGTATGTTCTAGCGCTGCAGTGTGCTGCCTTATTTACTTAACTATAAACGAGTTGGCGACTCTAGGTTCAGCACCTGTTCACACTGAGTCTATGTTTGGATGTGCCGGTCAGGTTTTTGAAATGTATTCTCTAGCCTTCTGATCGTGCACTCCGCCTCCTAGCTTCAGGTGTTTTAATTACAGCAGGTCCAATACCCCTCCACAGAGAGAGAGAATTTTAGTCTAGTAAGAGGTTTTCACATGTACCCATTCAGATGGAGACGTTTATTCTCAGCGAGGTAAGGCAAGTTTAGGACCTGGTATAAGAGAGATGCTGTAACGGGGCTACCAGGTACACATAAAATTGGCCATTTTTATGCGCTAAAAGCTCTCATTTTTCATATTTCTAGTGCAGTAATGCAGTTCAAATTTCGTTTTTCAAGTTTGTATGTTCTAGCGCTGCAGTGTGCTGCCTTATTTACTTAACTATATACGAGTTGGCGACTCTAGGTTCAGCACCTGTTCACACTGAGTCTATGTTTGGATGTGCCGGTCAGGTTTTTGAAATGTATTCTCTAGCCTTCTGATCGTGCACTCCGCCTCCTAGCTTCAGGTGTTTTAATTACAGCAGGTCCAATACCCCTCCACAGAGAGAGAGAATTTTAGTCTAGTAAGAGGTTTTCACATGTACCCATTCAGATGGAGACTTTTATTCTCAGCGAGGTAAGGCAAGTTTAGCACCTGGTATAAGAGAGATTCTGTAACGGGGCTACCAGGTACACATAAAATTGGCCATTTTTATGCGCTAAAAGCTATCATTTTTCATATTTCTAGTGCAGTAATGCAGTTCAAATTTCGTTTTTCAACTTTGTATGTTCTAGCGCTGCAGTGTGCTGCCTTATTTACTTAACTATATACGAGTTGGCGACTCTAGGTTCAGCACCTGTTCACACTGAGTCTATGTTTGGATGTGCCGGTCAGGTTTTTGAAATGTATTCTCTAGCCTTCTGATCGTGCACTCCGCCTCCTAGCTTCAGGTGTTTTAATTACAGCAGGTCCAATACCCCTCCACAGAGAGAGAGAATTTTAGTCTAGTAAGAGGTTTTCACATGTACCCATTCAGAGGGAGACGTTTATTCTCAGTGAGGTAAGGCAAGTTTAGGACCTGGTATAAGAGAGATGCCGTTACGGGGCTACCAGGTACACATAAATTGGCCATTTTTATGCGCTAAAAGCTCTCATTTTTCATATTTCTAGTGCAGTAATGCAGTTCAAATTTCGTTTTTCAAGTTTGTATGTTCTAGCGCTGCAGTGTGCTGCCTTATTTACTTAACTATAAACGAGTTGGCGACTCTATGTTCAGCACCTGTTCACACTGAGTCTATGTTTGGATGTGCCGGTCAGGTTTTTGAAATGTATTCTCTAGCCTTCTGATCGTGCACTCCGCCTCCTAGCTTCAGGTGTTTTAATTACAGCAGGTCCAATACCCCTCCACAGAGAGAGAGAATTTTAGTCTAGTAAGAGGTTTTCACAGGTACCCATTCAGATGGAGACTTTTTATTCTCAGCGAGGTAAGGCAAGTTTAGGACCTGGTATAAGAGAGATGCTGTAACGGGGCTACCAGGTACACATAAAATTGGCCATTTTTATGCGCTAAAAGCTCTCATTTTTCATATTTCTAGTGCAGTAATGCAGTTCAAATTTCGTTTTTCAAGTTTGTATGTTCTAGCGCTGCAGTGTGCTGCCTTATTTACTTAACTATAAACGAGTTGGCGACTCTAGGTTCAGCACCTGTTCACACTGAGTCTATGTTTGGATGTGCCGGTCAGGTTTTTGAAATGTATTCTCTAGCCTTCTGATCGTGCACTCCGCCTCCTAGCTTCAGGTGTTTTAATTACAGCAGGTCCAATACCCCTCCACAGAGAGAGAGAATTTTAGTCTAGTAAGAGGTTTTCACATGTACCCATTCAGATGGAGACGTTTATTCTCAGCGAGGTAAGACAAGTTTAGGACCTGGTATAAGAGAGATGCCGTAACGGGGCTACCAGGTACACATAAAATTGGCCATTTTTATGCGCTAAAAGCTCTCATTTTTCGTATTTCTAGTGCAGTAATGCAGTTCAAATTTCGTTTTTGAAGTTTGTATGTTCTAGCGCTGCAGTGTGCTGCCTTATTTACTTAACTATATACGAGTTGGTGACTCTAGGTTCAGCACCTGTTCACACTGAGTCTATGTTTGGATGTGCCGGTCAGGTTTTTGAAATGTATTCTCTAGCCTTCTGATCGTGCACTCCGCCTCCTAGCTTCAGGTGTTTTAATTACAGCAGGTCCAATACCCCTCCTCAGAGAGAGAGAATTTTAGTCTAGTAAGAGATTTTCACATGTACCCATTCAGATGGAGACGTTTATTCTCAGCGAGGTAAGGCAAGTTTAGGACCTGGTATAAGAGAGATGCTGTAACGGGGCTACCAGGTACACATAAAATTGGCCATTTTTATGCGCTAAAAGCTATCATTTTTCATATTTCTAGTGCAGTAATGCAGTTAAAATTTCGTTTTTCAAGTTTGTATGTTCTAGCGCTGCAGTGTGCTGCCTTATTTACTTAACTATATACGAGTTGGCGACTCTAGGTTCAGCACCTGTTCACACTGAGTCTATGTTTGGATGTGCCGGTCAGGTTTTTGAAATGTATTCTCTAGCCTTCTGATCGTGCACTCCGCCTCCTAGCTTCAGGTGTTTTAATTACAGCAGGTCCAATACCCCTCCACAGAGAGAGAGAATTTTAGTCTAGTAAGAGGTTTTCACATGTACCCATTCAGATGGAGACGTTTATTCTCAGCGATGTAAGGCAAGTTTAGCACCTGGTATAAGAGAGATGCTGTAACGGGGCTACCAGGTACACATAAAATTGGCCATTTTTATGCGCTAAAAGCTATCATTTTTCATATTTCTAGTGCAGTAATGCAGTTCAAATTTCGTTTTTCAAGTTTGTATGTTCTAGCGCTGCAGTGTGCTGCCTTATTTACTTAACTATATACGAGTTGGCGACTCTAGGTTCAGCACCTGTTCACACTGAGTCTATGTTTGGATGTGCCGGTCAGGTTTTTGAAATGTATTCTCTAGCCTTCTGATCGTTCACTCCGCCTCCTAGCTTCAGGTGTTTTAATTACAGCAGGTCCAATACCCCTCCACAGAGAGAGAGAATTTTAGTCTAGTAAGAGGTTTTCACATGTACCCATTCAGAGGGAGACGTTTATTCTCAGTGAGGTAAGGCAAGTTTAGGACCTGGTATAAGAGAGATGCCGTTACGGGGCTACCAGGTACACATAAATTGGCCATTTTTATGCGCTAAAAGCTCTCATTTTTCATATTTCTAGTGCAGTAATGCAGTTCAAATTTCGTTTTTCAAGTTTGTATGTTCTAGCGCTGCAGTGTGCTGCCTTATTTACTTAACTATAAACGAGTTGGCGACTCTAGGTTCAGCACCTGTTCACACTGAGTCTATGTTTGGATGTGCCGGTCAGGTTTTTGAAATGTATTCTCTAGCCTTCTGATCGTGCACTCCGCCTCCTAGCTTCAGGTGTTTTAATTACAGCAGGTCCAATACCCCTCCACAGAGAGAGAGAATTTTAGTCTAGTAAGAGGTTTTCACATGTACCCATTCAGATGGAGACGTTTATTCTCAGCGAGGTAAGGCAAGTTTAGGACCTGGTATAAGAGAGATGCTGTAACGGGGCTACCAGGTACACATAAAATTGGCCATTTTTATGCGCTAAAAGCTCTCATTTTTCATATTTCTAGTGCAGTAATGCAGTTCAAATTTCGTTTTTCAAGTTTGTATGTTCTAGCGCTGCAGTGTGCTGCCTTATTTACTTAACTATATACGAGTTGGCGACTCTAGGTTCAGCACCTGTTCACACTGAGTCTATGTTTGGATGTGCCGGTCAGGTTTTTGAAATGTATTCTCTAGCCTTCTGATCGTGCACTCCGCCTCCTAGCTTCAGGTGTTTTAATTACAGCAGGTCCAATACCCCTCCACAGAGAGAGAGAATTTTAGTCTAGTAAGAGGTTTTCACATGTACCCATTCAGATGGAGACTTTTATTCTCAGCGAGGTAAGGCAAGTTTAGCACCTGGTATAAGAGAGATTCTGTAACGGGGCTACCAGGTACACATAAAATTGGCCATTTTTATGCGCTAAAAGCTATCATTTTTCATATTTCTAGTGCAGTAATGCAGTTCAAATTTCGTTTTTCAAGTTTGTATGTTCTAGCGCTGCAGTGTGCTGCCTTATTTACTTAACTATATACGAGTTGGCGACTCTAGGTTCAGCACCTGTTCACACTGAGTCTATGTTTGGATGTGCCGGTCAGGTTTTTGAAATGTATTCTCTAGCCTTCTGATCGTGCACTCCGCCTCCTAGCTTCAGGTGTTTTAATTACAGCAGGTCCAATACCCCTCCACAGAGAGAGAGAATTTTAGTCTAGTAAGAGGTTTTCACATGTACCCATTCAGAGGGAGACGTTTATTCTCAGTGAGGTAAGGCAAGTTTAGGACCTGGTATAAGAGAGATGCCGTTACGGGGTTACCAGGTACACATAAATTGGCCATTTTTATGCGCTAAAAGCTCTCATTTTTCATATTTCTAGTGCAGTAATGCAGTTCAAATTTCGTTTTTCAAGTTTGTATGTTCTAGCGCTGCAGTGTGCTGCCTTATTTACTTAACTATAAACGAGTTGGCGACTCTAGGTTCAGCACCTGTTCACACTGAGTCTATGTTTGGATGTGCCGGTCAGGTTTTTGAAATGTATTCTCTAGCCTTCTGATCGTGCACTCCGCCTCCTAGCTTCAGGTGTTTTAATTACAGCAGGTCCAATACCCCTCCACAGAGAGAGAGAATTTTAGTCTAGTAAGAGGTTTTCACATGTACCCATTCAGAGGGAGACGTTTATTCTCAGTGAGGTAAGGCAAGTTTAGGACCTGGTATAAGAGAGATGCCGTTACGGGGCTACCAGGTACACATAAATTGGCCATTTTCATGCGCTAAAAGCTCTCATTTTTCATATTTCTAGTGCAGTAATGCAGTTCAAATTTCGTTTTTCAAGTTTGTATGTTCTAGCGCTGCAGTGTGCTGCCTTATTTACTTAACTATATACGAGTTGGCGACTCTAGGTTCAGCACCTGTTCACACTGAGTCTATGTTTGGATGTGCCGGTCAGGTTTTTGAATTGTCTTTTTATGGAGACGCAGCACAGGTGTCCAAAAATAACGCATCCTCCTGAGCGTCGTTATTTGCTGTACAGGAGTCTGCGCTCTTGTGTTATCCCTTGGCCATGCCTTGTTAGCGCTGCCCGTCTTATGACCTCATTTCATGTTGGCCGCTGCGGTTAACGATGGCCATGAATCCCAGACCCAGTGTCTTTTCATAAAGTCACAGTGCGGGGCTGGGATGCGTGGACTTGTGCAGTAAATATGTTCGCCTGGACAGCCTCAGCTGAACCCTTATCGCATGCCACGGCCATGAGGCTGCACAGTCTGAAGAAGGCGGAAGGAGGGGAGTGAAGACAGGCGAAGATATGCACTGCTCGTGCCCATCAATCACACCCTCGCAGTCCAAATAAGTAAGACAACGAGGGGCGTTGTGTCGCGCAGGGCGGACGCACAGGCACAGGCAGCCAACCAACGATGTCAGAAGACGGCCAGCGTTACCAATGGGGGTGCTGCGTGTCATTTGAAAAGGAAAGTCACACCTCAGGGACAGTGTAATGGTCTCTAATGAGACGCATTTTGTACGTGTTGAGTTCGACGTGGGCAAGGAGAAAAAGTCAGCCACCTTGTACAAATGCAGCATTACTGCTGTACAAGATGGCTGTTATACATAGAAACACCTGGGGGGGCAGGGTCCCTTTAATTTCAGTTCAGGTGCCTGCGTGGCATTTGCAGGACACGTTGCTGGCTACACAGCAGGGGAACAGCTGGCGGTGCTGAACCCCACTGACACATTGGCTGGTGTTTTTCTCTGTGCAGCTAGCACTTCCGGGCAAAAACTGGCGGTGTTAGAGCCCAGGGTCAGCAGGAGGAGGAGAGGAGCAGAGTGTAGGCCGAAGCCTGCACTGGTGGCAGCTTTTGTTCTGTTGTGCCAGCGTGGCTTGTGCTGGACACGTTGCCGACTACACAGCAGGGGAACAGCTGGCGTTGCTGAACCCCACGGACACATTGGCTGGTGTTTTTCTCTGTGCAGCTAGCACTTCCGGGCAAAAACTGGCGGTGTTAGAGCCCAGGGTCAGCAGGAGGAGGAGAGGAGCAGAGTGTAGGCCGAAGCCTAATTGAACCAATTTCAAAGGTAACCTTTAACCCACCCTCAGGTGTTACAATGTAGAAGAGCCACACCTTGTGCAGCAGTAATGCTCCACAAGTGAAAGGTTGCTCTTTAAATTTTGCTCATTGCACACGCAGAATGAAAGACGTACACAATTTTGCCCATTATACAGTAAAACTGTATTGGAGGCGTGACTTGTCTTTTTAAGGAGACGCAGCACAGGTGTCCAAAAATACCGCTTTGGTGCTGGGCGCATCCTCCTGAGCGTCGTTATTTGCTGTACAGGAGTCTGCACTCTTGTGTTATCCCTTGGCCATGCCATGTTAGCGCTGCCCGTCTTATGACCTCATTTCATGTTGGCCGGTGCGGATAAAGATGGCCATGAATCCCTGACCCAGTGTCTTTTCATAAAGTCACAGTGCGGGGCTGGGATTCGTGGCCTTGTGCAGTAAATATGTTCACCACTCACACATGTCCTTACACCTGCTTCAGACTAGACGGCCTCAGCTGATCCCTTATCGCATGCCACGGCCATGAGGCCGCACAGTCTGAAGAAGGCGGAAGGAGGGGAGTGAAGACAGGTGAAGATATGCACTGCTCGTGCCCATCAATCACACCCTCCAGGTCCAAATAAGTAAGACAACGAGGGGCGTTGTGTCGTGCAGGGCGGACGCACAGGCACAGGCAGCCAAACAACGATGTCAGAAGACGGCCAGCGTTACCAATGGGGGTGCTGCATGTCATTTGAAAAGGAAAGTCACACCTCAGGGACAGTGTAATGGTCTCTAATGAGACACATTTTGTACGTGTTGAGTTCGACGTGGGCAAGGAGAAAAAGTCAGCCACCTTGTACAAATGCAGTATTACTGCTGTACAAGGTGGCTGTTATACATAGAAACACCAGGGGGGGCAGGTTCCCATTAATTTCAGTTCAGGTGCCTGCATGGCGTTTGCAGGACACATTGCCAGCTACACAGCAGGGGAACAGCTGGCGGTGCTGAACCCCACTGACACATTGGCTGGTGTTTTTCTCTGTGCAGCTAGCACTTCCGGGCAAAAACTGGCGGTGTTAGAGCCCAGGGTCAGCAGGAGGAGGAGAGGAGCAGAGTGTAGGCCGAAGCCTGCACTAGTGGCAGCTTTTGGTGTGTTGTGCCAGCGTGGCTTGTGCTGGACACATTGCCGACTACACAGCAGGGGAACAGCTGGCGTTGCGGAACCCCACTGACACATCAGCGAGTGTTTTTTCTGTGTAGACAACACTTCCAGGTGACAACTGACAGTGCTGAAATGCAGGGAATCAAAGAGGAGCAGAGTGTAGGCCAAAGCCTGCACTGGTGGCAGCTTTTGGTCTGTTGTGCCATCGTGGCTTGTGCTGGACATGTGGCCAGCTACACAGCAGGGGAACAGCTGGCGTTGCTGAACCCCACTGACACATTGGCGGGTGTTTTTCTCTGTGCAGCTAGCACTTCCGGGCAAAAACTAGCGGTGTTTGAGCCCAGGGTCAGCAGGAGGAGGAGAGGAGCAGAGTGTAGGCCGAGGCCTGCACTGGTGGCAGCTTTTGTTCTGTTGTGCCAGTGTGGCTTGTGCTGGACACGTTGCCGACTACACAGCAGGGGAACAGCTGGCGTTGCTGAACCCCACGGACACATTGGCTGGTGTTTTTCTCTGTGCAGCTAGCACTTCCGGGCAAAAACTGGCGGTGTTAGAGCCCAGGGTCAGCAGGAGGAGGAGAGGAGCAGAGTGTAGGCCGAAGCCTAATTGAACCAATTTCAAAGGTAACCTTTAACCCACCCTCAGGTGTTACAATGTAGAAGAGCCACACCTTGTGCAGCAGTAATGCTCCACAAGTGAAAGGTTGCTCTTTAAATTTTGCTCATTGCACACGCAGAATGAAAGACGTACACAATTTTGCCCATTATACAGTAAAACTGTATTGGAGGCGTGACTTGTCTTTTTAAGGAGACGCAGCACAGGTGTCCAAAAATAACGCTTTGGTGCTGGGCGCATCCTCCTGAGCGTCGTTATTTGCTGTACAGGAGTCTGCGCTCTTGTGTTATCCCTTGGCCATGCCATGTTAGCGCTGCCCGTCTTATGACCTCATTTCATGTTGGCCGGTGCGGATAAAGATGGCCATGAATCCCTGACCCAGTGTCTTTTCATAAAGTCACAGTGCGGGGCTGGGATTCGTGGCCTTGTGCAGTAAATATGTTCGCCGCTCACACATGTCCTTACACCTGCTTCAGACTGGACGGCCTCAGCTGATCCCTTATCGCATGCCACGGCCATGAGGCCGCACAGTCTGAAGAAGGCGGAAGGAGGGGAGTGAAGACAGGTGAAGATATGCACTGCTCGTGCCCATCAATCACACCCTCCAGGTCCAAATAAGTAAGACAACGAGGGGCGTTGTGTCGGGCAGGGCGGACGCACAGGCACAGGCAGCCAAACAACGATGTCAGAAGACGGCCAGCGTTACCAATGGGGGTGCTGCATGTCATTTGAAAAGGAAAGTCACACCTCAGGGACAGTGTAATGGTCTCTAATGAGACACATTTTGTACGTGTTGAGTTCGACGTGGGCAAGGAGAAAAAGTCAGCCACCTTGTACAAATGCAGTATTACTGCTGTACAAGGTGGCTGTTATACATAGAAACACCAGGGGGGGCAGGTTCCCATTAATTTCAGTTCAGGTTCCTGCATGGCGTTTGCAGGACACATTGCCAGCTACACAGCAGGGGAACAGCTGGCGGTGCTGAACCCCACTGACACATTGGCTGGTGTTTTTCTCTGTGCAGCTAGCACTTCCGGGCAAAAACTGGCGGTGTTAGAGCCCAGGGTCAGCAGGAGGAGGAGAGGAGCAGAGTGTAGGCCGAATCCTGCACTAGTGGCAGCTTTTGGTGTGCTGTGCCAGCGTGGCTTGTGCTGGACACATTGCCGACTACACAGCAGGGGAACAGCTGGCGTTGCGGAACCCCACTGACACATCAGCGAGTGTTTTTTCTGTGTAGACAACACTTCCAGGTGACAACTGACAGTGCTGAAATGCAGGGAATCAAAGAGGAGCAGAGTGTAGGCTAAAGCCTGCACTGGTGGCAGCTTTTGGTCTGTTGTGCCAGCGTGACTTGTGCTGGACATGTGGCCGGCTACACAGCAGGGGAACAGCTGGCGTTGTTGAACCCCACTGACACATTGGCGGGTGTTTTTCTCTGTGCAGCTAGCACTTCCGGGCAACAACTGGCGGTGTTAGAGCCCAGGGTCAGCAGGAGGAGGGGAGGAGCAGAGTGTAGGCCGAAGCCTAGTAGAACCAATTTCAAAGGTAACTTTTAACCCCCCTCAGGTGTTACAAAGTACAAGAGCCACACCTTGTGCAGCATTAATAAAGCTCAAGTCAAAGGTTGCTCTATGAATTTTTCTACTTGCTCACGCTGAATTTAACACGTACACAATTTAGCCCATTGTACAGTCAAACTGTAGTGGAGGCGTGACTTGTCTTTTTAAGGAGACGCAGCACAGGTGTCCAAAATAACGCTTTGGTGCTGGGCGCAGCCTCCTGAGCATTGTTATTTGCTGTACAGGAGTCTGCGCTCTTGTTATCCCTTGGCCATGCGCTATGAGTGCTGCCTGTTTTCTCACCTCATTTAATGTCGGCCGGTGCGGTTAGCGATGGCCAGGAATCCCAGACCCGCAGTGTCTTTTCATAAAGTCACACTGCAGGGCTGGGATTCATGGCCTTGAGCAGTAAATAGGTTTGCCGCTCACACATGTCCTTACACCTGCTTCAGACTGGGCGGCCTCCGCTGATCCCTTATCGCATGCCGCGGCCATGAGGCCGCACAGTCTGAAGAAGGCGGAAGGAGATGAGTGAAGTCAGGCGAACATATGCACTGCAGATGCCCATCAATCACACACTCGCAGTCAAAATATTTCATACAACGAGGGTCGTTGTTTCGGGCAGGGCGGACGCACAGGCTCAGGCAGCCAACCAATGATGTCAGAAGACGGGCAGCGTTACCAAGGGGGGTGCTGCGTGTCATTAAAAAGGAAACTCACACCTCAGGGACAATGTAATGGTCTCTAATGAGACACATTTTGTAAGTGTTGCGTTCCACGTGGGCAAGGAGAAAAAGTTAGCCACCTTGTACAAATGCAGCATTACTGCTGTACAAGGTGGCTGCTATACATAGAAACACCTGGGGGGGGGCAGGTTCCCTTTAATTTCAGTTCAGGTGCCTGCATGGCGTTTGCAGGACACGTTGCCGGCTACACAGCAGGGGAACAGCTGGCGTTGCTGAACCCCACTGACACATTGGCAGGTGTTTTTCTCTGTGCAGCTAGCACTTTCGGGCAAAAACTGGCGGTGTTAGAGCCCAGGGTCAGCAGGAGGAGGAGAGGAGCAGAGTGTAGGCCGAAGCCTGCACTAGTGGCAGCTTTTGGTGTGTTGTGCCAGCGTGGCTTGTGCTGGACACATTGCCGACTACACAGCAGGGGAACAGCTGGCGTTGCGGAACCCCACTGACACATCAGCGAGTGTTTTTTCTGTGTAGACAACACTTACAGGTGACAACCGACAGTGTTGATACCCAGGGAATCAAAGAGGAGCAAAGTGTAGGCCGAAGCCTGCACTGGAGGCAGGAAAATGTCTGTTATTGTGCCAGCGTGGCTTGTGCTGGACACGTTGCCGACTACACAGCAGAGGAACAGCTGGCGTTTCTGAACCCCACTGACACATTGACGGGTGTTTTTTTCTGTGCAGCTAGCACTTCCGGGCAACAACTAGCGGTGTTAGAGCCCAGGGTCTGCAGTAGGAGCAGAGTGTAAGCCGAAGCCTGCACTGGAGCAAGTTGAAAGGGAACCTTTAACCCCCCCCCCCCGGCATTTGTTGCTGAAAGAGCCATCTTGTACAGCACTAATACTGCAAATGGAAAAAGGTGGCTCTTTAAATTATGCTCCTTGCAAACGCTGAACTACACACTCATATAATGTGTCCCCTCACACCGTTAAACCATCCCGGAGGTGGGACTTTCCTTTGTAATGTGACACAGCACAGCCGTCATTCCAACCCCCTTGGTGCCGTGCGCCACCTCCTCAACGTTGTTTGATTCTGTCACGGAGCCCGCGCTGTAATGTTATCCCTTGGCTATGCACACTTAGCGGTGCCCGTCTTCTGACATCATTTAGGTGTCAGACTGGCAGTGCCTGTGCGTCCAAGCTGCCTGAGATCCAACCTCGCAGTGTCATCTAATGTAATCCCACTGTGGGCCTGGGATCCATGGGCATGCGCAGTGCATATCATCATCTCTCACTCCCCTCCTTCCTGCTTCTTCAGACTGTGCGGCGTCACGGCCGTGGAATGCTATTAGGGATCAGCTGACGCCGCCTAGTCTGAAGAAGCGGGAAGAAGGAGAGTGAGAGAATAGTATATGCACTGCGCATGGCCATGGATCCCAGGCCCACTGTGGGATCACATTAGACGACACTGCGAGGTGGGATTTCAGGCAGCGTGGACGCACAGGCGCAGCCAGGCCGACAACAAATGATGTCAGAGGACGGGCAGCGCAAACTGTGCATGGCCAAGGGATAACATAACAGCGCAGGGTCAGTGACAGAATCCAACAACGCTAAGGAGGCGGCGCACTGTTATGACTTGGTGGTCAGGACAATAATGGACCTGGTGTTTAAGAGCACACGGAATGACCTGATAGTTACTGATATTAAGGACGAGCTCTGGGACGTGGGAACTCTGCTGACCGCAATCCCTAATCCTATCAAACACACTAGAAATAGCAGTGGATTGCGCCTAACGCTCCCTATGCAACTCGGCACAGCCTAAGAAACTAGCTAGCCCTGAAGATAGAAAAATAAAGCCTACCTTGCCTCAGAGAAATTCCCCAAAGGAAAAGGCAGCCCCCTACATATAATGACTGTGAGTAAGATGAAAATACAAACACAGAGATGAAATAGATTTAGCAAAGTGAGGCCCGACTTACTGAACAGACCGAGGATAGGAAAGGTTACTTTGCGGTCAGCACAAAAACCTACAAAAAGACCACGCAGAGGGCACAAAAAGACCCTCCGCACCGACTCACGGTGCGGAGACGCTCCCTCTGCGTCCCAGAGCTTCCAGCAAGCAAGACAACAATAAAAATTGCAAGCTGGACAGAAAAATAGCAAGCCAAAGAAATACAAGCTGGAACTTAGCTTCTGCTGGGAAGACAGGACACAAGAACGATCCAGGAGTGAACTAAACCAATACTGGAACATAGACAGGTGGCATGGAGCAAAGATCTAAGTGGAGTTAAATAGAGCAGCCAGCTAACGAATTAACCTCGTCACCTGAGGAAGGAAACTCAGAAACACCCACCAGAGGAAGTCCATGGACAGAACCAGCCGAAGTACCATTCATGACCACAGGAGGGAGCCCGACAACAGAATTCACAACAGTACCCCCCCCCTTGAGGAGGGGTCACCGAACCCTCACCAGAGCCCCCAGGCCGACCAGGATGAGCCAAATGAAAGGCACGAACCAGATCGGCAGCATGAACATCAGAGGCAAAAACCCAGGAATTATCTTCCTGACCATAACCCTTCCACTTGACCAGGTACTGGAGTTTCCGTCTCGAAACACGAGAATCCAAAATCTTCTCCACCACATACTCCAACTCCCCCTCAACCAACACCGGGGCAGGAGGATCAACGGATGGAACCACAGGCGCCACGTATCTCCGCAATAACGACCTATGGAACACATTATGGATGGCAAGCGCCAAACGAAATGACACAGGATTGATAACCTCAGAAATCTTATACGGACCAATGAAACGAGGCTTAAACTTAGGAGAGGAAACCTTCATAGGAACATAAAGAGACGACAACCAAACCAAATCCCCAACACGAAGTCGGGGACCCACACAGCGCCGGCGGTTAGCGAAACGTTGAGCCTTCTCCTGGGACAATGTCAAATTGTCCACCACATGAGTCCAAATCTGCTGCAACCTATCCACCACATTATCTACACCAGGACAGTCCGAAGACTCAACCTGCCCTGAAGAGAAACGAGGATGGAAACCAGAATTGCAGAAAAACGGCGAAACCAAAGTAGCCGAGCTGGCCCGATTATTAAGGGCGAACTCAGCCAAAGGCAAAAAGGACACCCAATCATCCTGATCAGCAGAAACAAAGCATCTCAGATATGTTTCCAAAGTTTGATTAGTTCGTTCGGTTTGGCCATTTGTCTGAGGATGGAAAGCCGAGGAAAAAGACAAATCAATGCCCATCCTAGCACAAAAGGATCGCCAAAACCTCGAAACAAACTGGGAACCTCTGTCAGAAACGATGTTCTCCGGGATACCATGTAAACGAACCACATGCTGGAAAAATAATGGCACCAAATCAGAGGACGAAGGCAATTTAAACAAAGGTACCAAATGGACCATCTTAGAAAAGCCATCACAAACCACCCAAATGACCGACATCTTTTGAGAGACGGGGAGATCCGAAATAAAATCCATAGAAATATGCGTCCAGGGCCTCTTCGGGACCAGCAAGGGCAAAAGCAACCCACTGGCACGAGAACAGCAGGGCTTAGCCCGAGCACAAGTCCCACAGGACTGCACAAAAGAACGCACATCCCGTGACAAAGACGGCCACCAGAAGGATCTAGCCACCAAATCTCTGGTACCAAAGATTCCAGGATGCCCAGCCAACACTGAGCAATGAATCTCAGAGATAACTCTACTAGTCCATCTATCAGGGACAAACAGTTTCTCCGCTGGGAAACGGTCAGGTCTATCAGCCTGAAATTTTTGCAGCACCCGCCGCAAATCAGGGGAGATGGCAGACAAAATTACCCCCTCTTTGAGATTACCCGCCGGCTCAGGAACACCCGGAGAGTCAGGCACAAAACTCCTTGACAGGGCATCAGCCTTCACATTCTTAGAGCCCGGAAGGTACGAAACCACAAAATCAAAACGGGAGAAAAATAACGACCATCGAGCCTGTCTCGGATTCAACCGTTTGGCAGACTCAAGATAAGTCAAATTCTTGTGATCTGTCAAGACCACCACGCGATGCTTGGCTCCTTCCAGCCAATGACGCCACTCCTCGAATGCCCACTTCATGGCCAACAACTCACGATTACCAACATCATAGTTACGCTCAGCAGGCGAAAACTTTCTAGAAAAGAAAGCACATGGCTTCATCACCGAGCCATCAGAACTTCTTTGCGACAAAACAGCCCCTGCTCCAATCTCAGAAGCATCAACCTCAACCTGAAACGGGAGCGAAACATCTGGCTGGCACAACACAGGGGCATAAGAAAAACGACGCTTCAACTCCTGAAAAGCCTCTACAGCTGCAGAAGACCAATTGACCACATCAGCACCCTTCTTGGTCAAATCAGTCACCGGTTTAGCAACAGTAGAAAAATTAGCGATGAAGCGCCGATAAAAATTAGCAAAGCCCAGGAACATTTGCAGGCTCTTCACAGATGTCGGCTGAGTCCAATCGTAAATGGCCTGGACTTTAACAGGGTCCATCTCGATAGTAGAAGGGGAAAAAATGAACCCCAAGAATGAAACCTTCTGAACTCCAAAGAGACACTTTGACCCCTTCACAAACAAGGAATTCACACGAAGGACCTGGAACACCATTCTGACCTGCTTCACATGAGACTCCCAATCATCCGAAAAGACCAAAATATCATCCAAATACACAATCAGGAATTTATCCAGGTACTCTCTGAAGATGTCATGCATAAAGGACTGAAATACTGATGGAGCATTGGAAAGCCCGAATGGCATAACCAGGTACTCAAAATGGCCCTCGGGCGTATTAAATGCTGTTTTCCATTCATCGCCTTGTTTAATAAGCACAAGATTATACGCCCCTCGAAGATCTATCTTGGTGAACCAACTAGCCCCTTTAATACGAGCAAACAAATCAGATAGTAACGGCAAAGGATACTGAAGTTTGACTGTAATTTTATTAAGAAGGCGGTAATCAATACAAGGTCTCAAAGAACCATCCTTCTTGGCCACAAAAAAGAACCCTGCTCCTAACGGTGATGACGACAGGCGAATATGGCCTTTCTCCAAGGATTCCTTTACATAACTCCGCATAGCGGCGTGTTCTGGCACAGATAAATTGAACAATCGGCCCTTAGGAAACTTACTACCAGGAATCAAATCAATTGCACAATCGCAATCCCTATGAGGAGGTGGGGTACTGGCTTTGGGCTCATCAAATACATCCCGATAATCCGACAAAAACTCTGGAACTTCAGAAGGGGTGGATGACGAAATAGACAAAAATGGAACATCACCATATACCCCCTGGCAACCCCAGCTGGACACAGACATAGATTTCCAGTCCAATACTGGATTATGAACCTGTAGCCATGGCAACCCCAAAACGACCACATCATGTAGATTATGCAACACCAGAAAGCGTATATCCTCCTGATGTGCAGGAGCCATGCACATGGTCAATTGGGTCCAGTACTGAGGTTTATTCTTGGCCAAAGGCGTAGCATCAATTCCTCTCAATGGAATAGGATACTGCAAGGGCTCCAAGAAAAAACCACAGCGCCTAGCATACTCCAAGTCCATCAAATTCAGGGCAGCGCCTGAATCCACAAATGCCATAACAGAATAGGATGACAAAGAGCAAATCAGAGTAGCAGACAATAGAAATTTAGACTGTACCGTACCAATGGTGGTAGACCTAGCGAACCGCTTAGTGCGCTTAGGACAAACGGAGATAGCATGAGTGGAATCACCACAGTAAAAACATAGCCCATTCCGACGTCTGTGTTCTTGCCTTTCAGCTCTGGTCAAAGTCCTATCACATTGCATAGGCTCAGGCCCATGCTCAGATAGTACCGCCAAATGGTGCACAGCTTTATGCTCACGCAAGCGTCGATCGATCTGAATGGCCAAGGACATAGACTCATTCAGACCAGCAGGCATGGGAAACCCCACCATGACATCCTTAAGGGCTTCAGAGAGTCCCTTTCTGAAGATTGCTGCCAGGGCACATTCATTCCACTGAGTGAGCACAGACCACTTTCTAAACTTCTGACAATATATCTCCGCTTCATCCTGACCCTGACACAGAGCCAGCAAGATTTTCTCTGCCTGATCCACTGAATTAGGTTCGTCATAAAGCAATCCAAGCGCTAGGAAAAACGCATCAACATCACGCAATGCCGGATCTCCTGGCGCAAGGGAAAATGCCCAGTCTTGAGGGTCACCGCGTAATAAAGAAATAATGATCTTTACTTGTTGAACAGGGTCACCCGAGGAGCGAGGTTTCAAGGCAAGAAACAATTTACAATTATTTTTGAAATTCAAGAACTTAGATCTATCACCAAAAAACAAATCAGGAATTGGAATCCTAGGCTCTGACATCGGATTCTGAACCACAAAATCTTGAACGTTTTGTACCCTTGTAGTGAGATTATCCATCCAAGAGGACAGACCTTGAATGTCCATGTTTCCACCAGTGTCCTGAACCACCCAGAGGTAAAGGGGAAAAAAGAGACAAAACACACTGCAAAGAAAAAAAAATGGTCTCAGAACTTCTCTTATCCCTCTATTGAGATGCATTAGTACTTTGGGCCACCTGTACTGTTATGACCTGGTGGTCAGGACAATAATGGACCTGGTGGTTAAAAGCACACGGAATGACCTGATAGTTACTGATAATAAGGACGAGCTCTGGGACGTGGGAACTCTGCTGACCGCAATCCCTAATCCTATCAAACACGCTAGAAATAGCTGTGGATTGCGCCTAACGCTCCCTATGCAACTAAGCACAGCCTAAGAAACTAGCTAGCCCTGAAGATAGAAAAATAAAGCCTACCTTGCCTCAGAGAAATTCCCCAAAGGAAAAGGCAGCCCCCCACGTATAATGACTGTGAGTAAGATGAAAATACAAACACAGAGATTAAATAGATTTAGCAAAGTGAGGCCCGACTTACTGAACAGACCGAGGATAGGAAAGGTTACTTTGCGGTCAGCACAAAAACCTACAAAAAGACCACGCAGAGGGCACAAAAAGACCCTCCGCACCGACTCACGGTGCGGAGACGCTCCCTCTGCGTCCCAGAGCTTCCAGCAAGCAAGACAACAATAAAAATTGCAAGCTGGACAGAAAAATAGCAAACCAAAGAAATGCAAGCTGGAACTTAGCTTCTGCTGGGAAGACAGGACACAAGAACGATCCAGGAGTGAACTAAACCAATACTGGAACATAGACAGGTGGCATGGAGCAAAGATCTAAGTGGAGTTAAATAGAGCAGCCAGCTAACGAATTAACCTCGTCACCTGAGGAAGGAAACTCAGAAACACCCACCAGAGGAAGTCCATTGACAGAACCAGCCGAAGTACCATTCATGACCACAGGAGGGAGCCCGACAACAGAATTCACAAAAGCGCACGGAGCCAAGGGGGTAGGAATGACGGCTGTGCTGCGTCACATTACAAAGGAAAGTCCCACCTCCGGGACGGTTTGACGGTGTGAGGGGACATATTACATGAGTGTGTAGTTCAGCATTTCCAAGGAGCCTAATTTAAAGAGCCACCTTTTCCTTGTGCAGTATTAGTGCTGCACAAGGTGGCTCTTTCAGTAACAAACGCCATAGGGGGGGACAGGTTCCCTTACATTTTAGTTGTGCCAGCGTGGCGGTCGCATGACACATTGCCGGATACCCAGCTGGGGATCAGCTGACGTTACTGAACCCCAATAACAGAGGAGCGACTGTTGACTGTGCAGACAGCACTTCCAGGCACCAACTGGTGGTGTTAGAGTCCAGGGACAGCAGGAGGGGCAGATTGGAGGTATTGCCGCACACACAGCTGGGGATCAGCTGACGTTACTGAACCCCAATAACAGAGGAGCGACTGTTGACTGTGCAGACAGCACTTCCAGGCACCAACTGGCGGTGTTAGAGCCCAGGGACAGCAGGAAGAGCAGATTGGAGGTATTGCCGCACACACAGCTGGGGATCAGCTGACGTTACTGAACCCCAATAACAGAGGAGCGACTGTTGACTGTGCAGACAGCACTTCCAGGCACCAACTGGCAGTGTTAGAGCCCAGGGACAGCAGGAGGAGCAGATTGGAGGTATTGCCGCACACACAGCTGGGGATCAGCTGACGTTACTGAACCTCAATAACAGAGGAGCGACTGTTGACTGTGCGGACAGCACTTCCAGGCACCAACTGGCGGTGTTAGAGCCCAGGGACAGCACGAGTAGCAGAGGAACAGAGTGTAGGCCGAAGCCTGATTGGAGCAAGTTGAAAGGGAACCTTTAACCCCCCCCAAAGACGTTTGTAGCTGAAAGAGCCAACTTGTGCAGCACTAAGGATGCAAAAGGAAAAGGTTGCTCTTTTAATTATGCTCCTTGCAAACACAGAAGTAAACATTTAAAATGTGTCCCCTGATACCGTAAAACCGTCCCGGAGGTGGGAATTTCCTTCGTAATGGGACGCAGCACAGCTGTCATTCCTATCCCCTTGGTGCCGTGCGCTGCCTCATCAGCGTTGTTTTAAGCTGTCACGGAGCCTGTGCTGTTATGTTATCCCTTGGCCATGCACACGTAGCGGTGCCCGTCTTCTGACATCATTTAGGTGTCAGGCTGTCAGTGCCTGTGCGTCCACGCTGCCCGAGATCCCACCTCGCAGTGTCGTCTAATGTAATCCCACTGCGGGCCTGGATCCATGGGCATGCACAGTGCATATCCTCAACTCTCACTCCCCTCCTTCCCTCTTCTTCAGACTGTGCGGCATCACGGCCGTGGCATGCTATTAGGGATCAGCTGACGGCGCACAGTCTAAAGAAGGCGGAGGGAGATGAGCGAAAGCCTGAGGGGAAGATATGCACTGCGCATGCCCATGGATCCCATGCCCGCAATGCGATTCAATCAGAAAACACTGCGAGGCGGGATCTCAGGCAGCGCGGCCGCACAGGCGCAGCCAGCCTGACACCAAATTATGTCAGAAGACAGGCAGCGCAAATTGGGCATGGCCAAGGGATAACAGAACAGCGCAGGGTCCGTGACAGCTTAAAACAACGCTGAGGAGGCAGCGCATGGCACCAAGGGGGTAGGAATGACGGCTGTGCTGCGTCACATTACGAAGGAAAGTCCCACCTCCAGGACGGTATATGTTGTGAATTCTGTGGCTGAGTTCACTTCTGTGGTCACAAGTGGTATTGCAGTCTCTGGGCTTCCTCCCTCAGGTGTTTTGGTGAGCTCGTTGGCTGCCTTGCTATTTAGCTCCACCTGAGTCTGTCTTCCTTGCTCCTTGTCAATGTTCCAGTGTTGGATCTGAGCTACTGCATCTTTCCTTGGGCCTGCTGCTCTGCTAGATAAGTGCTTCTAGTTTGTTTTCTGTTTTTTCTGTCCAGCTTGCTATTAACTTTTGCTGGAAGCTCTGAGAAGCAAAGGGGTGCACCGCCGTGCTGTTAGTTCGGCACGGTGGGTCTTTTTGCCCCTTTGCGTGGTTTTCGTTTTAGGGTTTTTTGTAGACTGCATAGTTCTCTTTGCTATCCTCGCTCTGTCTAGAATATCGGGCCTCACTTTGCTGAATCTATTTCATTCCTACGTTTGTCTTTTCATCTTGCTAACAGTCATTATATGTGGGGGGCTGCCTATTCCTTTGGGGTATTTCTCTGAGGTAAGTCAGGCTTGTATTTCTATCTTCAGGCTAGTCAGCTCCTCAGGCAGTGCCGAGTTGCATAGGTAGTGATAGGCGCAATCCACTGCTGCTTATAGTTGTGTGAGGATAGATCAGGTACTGCAGTCTACAGAGATTCCACGTCTCAGAGCTCGTCCTATTGTTTTTGGTTATTGCCAGATCTCTGTATGTGCGCTGATTACTGCACGCTGTGTTGCCTGATTGCCAGCCATAACAGGTATAACGGTATCAGTGAACACATTTTATAAGTGTTAAGTTCTGCGTGTGCAAGGAGCTAAACTAAAAGAGCTACCTTTTCCTTGTGCAGCATTACTGCTGCACAAGGTGGCTCCTTCAGTAACAAACGCCGTGGGGGGGGGACAGGTTCCCTTACATTTAGGTTGTTGTGCCAGCGTGGCGGTCGCAGGACACATTGCCGACTACACAGCTGACGTTGCTGAAACCCAATAACACTGGGTCGTATGTTTTGACTGTGCAGCCTGCACTTCTGAGCCGCAACTGGCGGTGTTGGAGCCCAGGAATTGCAGTTTAGGTGGTAGAAAGATGAACACATCAGGAGACCTGGATGACACCCAATTACTTAATCAGGCAGAGGAGTGGCAAATGACTGCGAGATCCAGGCCTGGTTCATTTTCAGAAAAGTAAGCCAGTCAACGTTATCGGAGGATAGTCGCATGCGACGGTCTGTTAGTACACCACCTGCGGCACTAAAGACACGTTCCGATAAGACACTAGCCGCAGGGCAAGCCAGCACCTCCAATGCATACTGGCTTAGCTCTGGCCATGTATCCAGCTTAGAGACCCAAAACTTGAAAGGGGAAGAGCCGTCTGGGAGTACAGTAAGAGGGCAAGACATGTAGTCTGTCACCATCTGACGGAACCGTTGCCTCCTGCTGACTGGAGCCGCCGGTGATGGTGTAGACATTTGGGGCTGGCACACAAAAGTTTGCCACAGTTGTGCCATACTGGTCTTGCCTTGGGCAGAGGCACTGCTTCTGCTCCCTCTTTGTGCAGAGCCTCCTCCACTGCCTCGACGCACTGAGCTGCTTTGTAAAGCACTAGCAGCACTCCTCTCAGTTGGACTGGAGAAGATGATGGAATTCACCAGTGTGTCGTGGTACTCCCGCATTTTACGCTCCCGGGTCAACGCTGGGATGAGGTTTTGGACGTTGTCCCGGTAGCGAGGATCGAGGAGGGTGAACACCCAATAATCAGGCATGTTGAGAATGTGGTCGATGCGGCGGTCGTTTCTCAGGCACTGCAGCATGAAATCCACCATGTGCTGCAGACTGCCAACTGGCCCAGAAACGCTGTCCCCTGCTTGAGACATGATCTCTGCCCGCTCGTCATCACCCCACCCTCGCTGTACACACTGACGACTGGACAATTGTGTAACTCCCTCCTCTGGACAGAGCTCTTCCTCCTCCATTGACTCCTCCTTATCCTCCTCAGAAAGTGTCCCCTGCCTACCCCTTTGTGAGGAACCACGTGGTGCTGACTCTCCAGAAGCTGATGGAAAAGGTGACTCCTCATCCTCCACCTCTTCCACAACATCATCCCTTAACGCTTGCAGTGTTTGTTGAAGCAGGCAGATAAGGGGGACAGTCATGCTGACTAGTGCATCATCTGCACTTGCCATCCGCGTGGAATAATCGAAAGGACGCAAAACCTGGCAGACGTCCTTCATAGTGGCCCACTCTGTGGTTGTGAAGTCTGAACGGTGCTGACTGCGACTTCTTTGCGCCTGATGCAGCTGGCACAAACCACACATCGCTCTCCTGCTTGATGGCATTCCAGAGCTCCTGCGCTGTGTGGCTCTGATTCCCCAAAGAAACTAATTTCAAGCCGGCCTGTTGACGTTTGGCCACGGCTGTGCTCATGTCGGTCGTAACAGGTAAACGTTCACTGGTCCATGTGGAGGTGGACTGTGACGGCTCCTGCAGCGATGATTCTGAGGAACTTGTGTATGAGGAGGAGTCAATGCGTACAGACTGGATTCCTGCAATCCTTGGAGTGGGCAGGAAACGTCCTGCGCCACTCGCACGATCTGTACCTGGCTCAACAACATTAACCCAATGGGCAGTGAGGGAAAGGTATCGCCCCTGTCCATGTTGACTGGTCCACGCATCGGTGGTGAGGTGGACCTTGCTACTGACGGCGTTCAGTAGCGCGTGTTTTATGTGTCCCTCCACATGCTTGTGCAGGGCAGGGACAGTTTGCCTGCTGAAGTAAAAGCGGCTGGGCACCTTGTACTGTGGGACTGCCAATGCCATCAAGTCACGGAAGCTGTCAGTCTCCACCAGCCTGAATGAGAGCATTTCCAGTGACAGAAGTTTGGCAATGCCTGCATTCAGAGCCTGTGCTCGGGGGTGGTTTGCTGAGAATGCCCGCCTTTTCTCCCATGCCTGTACTACCGATAGCTGTAGACTAGGCTGGGAGTGTGAGGATGACTGGGAACGTGGTGCTGTGGGTGGAATTACACTAGGTCTCTGGACAACAGTGCCAGAGGTTCTTCCATGGTGATCCTGGGAGGAAGCCGAACCAGCTGTGTGTGAGCTGGAGGAAGAGGCAACACGAGCTGAAGAGGTGGTAGCTGCCGCTGTTGGTTGGCCTAGGTGTTATGAAAGGCAATTCAGTACTACAATGGACATAGCGGTCAGAGCACATACAGTGATCTGACAATAACCCAAAATCATAGAACGAGCTCTGAGACGTGGGAACTCTGCAGACCGCAATCCCTAATCCTCTCCAAACAACACTAGAGGCAGCCGTGGATTGCGCCTAACTCTGCCTATGCAACTCGGCACAGCCTGAGAAACTAACTAGCCTGAAGATAGAAAATAAGCCTACCTTGCCTCAGAGAAATACCCCAAAGGAAAAGGCAGCCCCCCACATATAATGACTGTGAGTTAAGATGAAAAGACAAACTTAGAGATGAAATAGATTCAGCAAAGTGAGGCCCGACTTTCTTAACAGATCGAGGATAGAAAAGGTAACTTTGCGGTCTACACAAAACCCTAAAGAAAACCACGCAAAGGGGGCAAAAAGACCCTCCGTACCGAACTAACGGCACGGAGGTACACCCTTTGTGTCCCAGAGCTTCCAGCAAATATTAGACAAGCTGGACAGAAAAAAATAGCAAACAAATAGCAAAGAAGAACTTAGCTATGCAGAGCAGCAGGCCACAGGAATGATCCAGGGAAAAGCAAGTCCAACACTGGAACATTGACAGGAAGCCAGGATCAAAGCATTAGGTGGAGTTAAGTAGAGAAGCACCTAACGACCTCACCAGATCACGTGAGGGAGGAAACTCAGAAGCCGCAGTACCACTTCCGTCCACCAACAGAAGCTCACAGAGAGAATCAACCGAAGTACCACTTGTGACCACAGGAGGGAGCTCTGCCACAGAATTCACAACAGTACCCCCACCTTGAGGAGGGGTCACCGAACCCTCACCAGAGCCCCCAGGCCGATCAGGACGAGCCACATGAAAGGCACGAACAAGATCGGGAGCATGGACATCAGAGGCAAAAACCCAGGAATTATCTTCCTGAGCATAACCCTTCCATTTAACCAGATACTGGAGTTTCCGTCTAGAAACTCGAGAATCCAAAATCTTCTCCACAATATACTCCAATTCCCCCTCCACCAAAACCGGGGCAGGAGGATCAACAGATGGAACCATAGGTGCCACGTATCTCCGCAACAATGACCTATGGAATACGTTATGTATGGAAAAAGAATCTGGAAGGGTCAGACGAAAAGACACAGGATTAAGAACCTCAGAAATCCTATACGGACCAATGAAACGAGGTTTAAACTTAGGAGAGGAAACCTTCATAGGAATTAGAAGAGAAGATAACCAAACCAGATCCCCAACACGAAGTCGGGGACCCACACGGCGTCTGCGATTAGCGAAACGTTGAGCCTTCTCCTGGGACAAGGTCAAATTGTCCACTACATGAGTCCAAATCTGCTGCAACCTGTCCACCACAGTATCCACACCAGGACAGTCCGAAGACTCAACCTGTCCTGAAGAGAAACGAGGATGGAACCCAGAATTGCAGAAAAATGGCGAAACCAAGGTAGCCGAGCTGGCACGATTATTAAGGGCGAACTCAGCCAAAGGCAAAAAGGACACCCAGTCATCCTGATCGGCAGAAAAAAAGCATCTCAGATATGTTTCCAAGGTCTGATTGGTTCGTTCGGTCTGGCCATTAGTCTGAGGATGGAAAGCCGAGGAAAAAGACAAGTCAATGCCCATCCTACCACAAAAGGCTCGCCAAAACCTTGAAACAAACTGGGAACCTCTGTCAGAAACGATATTCTCTGGAATGCCATGTAAACGAACCACATGCTGGAAGAACAATGGCACCAAATCAGAGGAGGAAGGCAATTTAGACAAGGGTACCAGATGGACCATCTTAGAAAAGCGATCACAGACCACCCAAATGACTGACATCTTTTGAGAAACGGGAAGATCAGAAATAAAATCCATAGAGATATGTGTCCAAGGCCTCTTCGGGACCGGCAAGGGCAAAAGCAACCCACTGGCACGAGAACAGCAGGACTTAGCCCGAGCACAAATCCCACAGGACTGCACAAAAACACGCACATCCCGCGACAGAGACGGCCACCAAAAGGATCTAGCCACCAACTCTCTGGTACCAAAGATTCCAGGATGACCAGCCAACACCGAACAATGAACCTCAGAGATAACTTTATTGGTCCACCTATCAGGGACAAACAGTCTCTCCGCTGGACAACGATCAGGTTTATTAGCCTGAAATTTTTGCAGCACCCGCCGCAAATCAGGGGAGATGGCAGACACAATTACTCCTTCCTTGAGGATACCCGCCGGCTCAGACAAACCCGGAGAGTCGGGCACAAAACTCCTAGACAGAGCATCCGCCTTCACATCTTTAGAGCCCGGAAGGTACGAAATCACAAAGTCAAAACGGGCAAAAAACAGCGACCAACGAGCCTGTCTAGGATTCAATCGCTTAGCAGACTCAAGATAAGTCAAGTTCTTATGATCAGTCAATACCACCACGCGATGCTTAGCTCCTTCAAGCCAATGACGCCACTCCTCGAATGCCCACTTCATGGCCAGCAACTCTCGGTTGCCCACATCATAATTTCGCTCAGCAGGCGAAAACTTCCTGGAAAAAAAAGCGCATGGTTTCATCACTGAGCAATCAGAACCTCTCTGCGACAAAACAGCCCCTGCTCCAATCTCAGAAGCATCAACCTCGACCTGGAACGGAAGAGAAACATCTGGTTGACACAACACAGGGGCAGAAGAAAAACGACGCTTCAAGTCTTGAAAAGCTTCCACAGCAGCAGAAGACCAATTAACCAAATCAGCACCCTTCTTGGTCAAATCGGTCAATGGTTTGGCAATACTAGAAAAATTGCAGATGAAGCGACGATAAAAATTAGCAAAGCCCAGGAACTTTTGCAGACTTTTCAGAGATGTCGGCTGAGTCCAATCATGGATGGCGTGGACCTTAACAGGATCCATCTCGATAGTAGAAGGGGAAAAGATGAACCCCAAAAATGAAACCTTCTGCACACTGTAAGACTCATGCTGGTGTGGTAGATGGAGGCAGGTATATCTCGCCCAGGTGTTTGTCCTATGTGAATTAGGCCACTCAGTATCTTCAGGGTGCTAATGGGTTAATGATTGCAGGAATAAAAGATGACCAGCTGGGTGGTTCCAGTGTCTGCCTGGGGCACACAGATTGCCTGCCTGTGTGAGACAAACGTGAGTGAAGAGCTCTGCTCAAGATCTATATGATGTTAGCTGGGTGGGAGAAGCCCCCCCAGTTGTTGAGATAGCAACGTATTTGTTTAGTTAGTGCCGGACAGGCTAGGGTTTATTTTTATGTTTTGTTTTTTGTGTTGCTTTCACGTTAATAAATCTGACCTGAGGTCAGCCTGCTCAGAAACCTGCTGTACGCCTCAGATTCAATGCACAAACCACGTGTCCTTTGACCCCAGCAAAGGCGATCCCAGAGTGTTTTGTCACATTGTGGTGGAGAACGAGGGCATACCGTGGCACAGGCGACAGCATGGAAGACGTGGTGAAAGCCTTAGTACAGTCCACTGCCGTACAGCAGCAGGCCACTGCCGCACAGCACGAAGCTAATCGCTTGATGGCCGCACAGCTGAAGGAGTTACTGGACATGACGGTTGCAGACCGCCAACTTCTCCAACAGGTGGCGCAGCGCCTGGTGAGCATGCCTGACGCTGACCCGGAAGCAGAGTCCAGAAGGATCCATGTGAGTCGATACTGGCAAAAGCTGACTGCAGAAGATGACGTCGAGGCATATCTGACAACTTTTGAGCGGACGGCATTGAGAGAGAAGTGGCCGAAGGCACGATGGGCCGATTTGATTGCCCCGTTTCTCTCCGGCGAGGCCCAAAAAGCTTACCATGATTTGGACCCCTAGGTCGCTCAGGACTTTGAGAAGCTGAAAGCTGAGATCCTGGCCCGGCTGGGTGTGACGACGGCTGTCCGTGCACAGAGGGTACATCAGTGGACATACCAGCAAGATAAACCAGCGCGGTCTCAGATGTTCGACCTGATCTACTTGACAAAGAAATGGCTGCAACCCGAGGTACTGACAATACCCGAAATAATCCAGCGGGTTGTCCTGGACAAGTACCTGAGAGTACTACCCCCAGCGCTGAAAAGGTGGGTAAGCCAAGGAAATCCCACGACAGCGGATCAACTTGTGGAGTTGGTCGAGCGTTATTCCGTGGCAGAAGGACTTCCCGACGACACCGCCAAACCCCGGACTGTGCCTCCTCCTCGTGGAACCGGTAAGACTGTTCCAGGGACCACGGGTGAAGGAAAATCGCTTAAAACTGTGGGGGAGGAGTCCGGGACTGCTCGCACTCCGAGACCAAGAGTATTGGACGGTGGTCTCAGTAGGGGACCTGTTAGGTGTTTCCGCTGCCATGAGAAGGGTCATGTTTCTGCGAACTGTCCTGTTACCGCTGAACCCATGCAGTGCGACGTTATAGACTCTAGAAAACGCATGTCTTTGGTTACACAGCTAGTGAGTGTGAATGCGGGTCAAAATGATACAGTGAAACACCTGTGTGAATTATCTGTTGATGGGAAAAATGTTGTGGCATTACTAGACTCTGGAAGTGTGGTGACTCTGGTGAAAGCTAGTCTGGTGGCACTTCCGTCTGGTCCGTCTGACAAGTTTTCTGTGACGTGTGTGCATGGTGACACCCGCTTGTTCTTAACAGCGGTCATATGGATTTCTACTCCCTATGGGTCAGTGCAGCACAAAGTGGGACTCGTTCCCGCATTGTTACATGATGTAATCCTGGGCAGGGATTTTCCCTATTTCTGGCAGTTGTGGGAGAATCAGTTACTCCTTCACGGTAGCTGTACCCGTGAATCTTCTCCCATGCCATCTGGAGGTCCCGAGTCCCTAGAGGAGACCCCACAGAAAGATGTTGCTGGGGAGGTTAGTGAATCTAACCTTCAGTACCCCTTCTCCGTCATGGCGGGGGAAACAGAGGAAACTGAGGAACCTCAGCGAGAGGCGGAGGCAGACAGCCATCCGGCACCCTGCCTGCCAGATTTGGGAGTCCAGGTGGATGACTTCCACAGCGAGCAAATGAAAGATCCTACCCTGACTCCGGCTAGGAAAAATGTAAAAATGATACATGGAGTACCCGTAGAACCTGACACTAGGCTAGCGTACCCGTATATGGTTCTTGAAAATGATTTGCTCTACCAGGTAGAAAAAAAAGGGGAAGACACAGTGCAACGGTTAGTGGTACCCAAACCTTATCGGCGGAAGGTACTGGATTTGGCCCACGGACATATAATGGGGGGACATCTGGGGGTACAGAAAACCACAGAAAGGATATTGCATTGTTTTGTGTGGCCTGGAATACATTGTGATGTGCGTAACTATTGTGAGTCCTGTCCAGAGTGCCAAATCGCGGCCCCTAAATCTCAGTTCCGTAGCCCTTTGGTACCCCTTCCTATCATCGGGGTCCCTTTTGAGAGAATTGGGATGGATTTGGTTGGGCCCCTTCCCCGATCCGCACGTGGGCACCAACATATCCTCGTCATCGTGGACTATGCCACTCGTTACCCGGAAGCCGTCCCTTTGCGTAACACAGCTACCAAGACGATCGCCAAGGAATTGGTACAAGTGTTTAGTCGGGTGGGAATTCCAAAACAGATACTCACCGACCAGGGGACTCCCTTTATGTCGAGGGTAATGAAGGACCTCTGCAGGCTCTTACAAATAGACCCGTTGCGTACGTCTGTCTATCACCCTCAAACAGATGGCCTGGTTGAGCGCTTCAACAAAACCTTAAAACAGATGCTCCGGAAGGCGATAGACAAAGATGGGAAGAACTGGGATTACTTGTTACCCTATTTGCTGTTTGCCATTAGGGAAGTTCCCCAGTCTTCCACAGGATTTTCGCCTTTCGAACTGTTGTACGCCCGTCGTCCCCGGGGACTGCTGGACGTCGCAAAAGAAACCTGGGAAGGTCAAGTCACTCCCTTTAAAACGGTGATCGACCATGTAACACAAATGCAGGATCGTATTGCCGCTGTCATGCCAATTGTTAGGGACCATATGTTACAGGCCCAGGGAGCCCAGAGGCAAAGTTATGATAGAGGCGCTAAGGTCCGTACATTTGCACCCGGCGATAGGGTGTTGGTCCTAATCCCTACGGTGGATAGTAAATTCCTGGCGAAATGGCAGGGCCCATTTGAGGTCCGAGAAAGAGTTGGTGAAGTGAACTATAAAGTGTACCAGCCGGGTAAGAGAAAACCGGAACAGATTTATCATGTGAATCTGATAAAATTCTGGAAAGACCGCTCTGCCCTAACGGCGGATCTGCCCCGTCCGGTTTGTTCACCTACTGTACCAGAGGTGCAGGTTGCTGAGACTCTCTCAGAACGACAAAAATCTGAGGTTAAGCAATTTTTGTTACAGAACCGACAGTTTTTCTCCGAAAAACCTGGCCGGACGAAGTTGGTGAAACATGAGATTGTCACAGAGCCTGGCGTCACTGTTCATGTGAAGCCCTACCGGATTCCGGAAGCCCGCCGTGAAGCCGTCTCCCGGGAAGTGATGGCAATGTTGGACTTAGGAGTCATTGAGGAGTCACACAGCGCCTGGTCCAGTCCAATTGTGTTGATACCTAAACCGGATGGCTCCATCCGGTTTTGTAATGACTTTAGGAAACTGAATGCAGTTTCTAAATTTGATGCGTACCCTATGCCCCGGGTCGATGAGTTGATCGACCGGCTTGGTAAAGCCCGATACATTACGACACTGGATTTAACAAAGGAGTACTGGCAGATTCCTCTGGCTGAGGCGGCCAGAGAGAAGACGGCATTTGCTACACCGGAAGGTCTGTTCCAGTATGTCTATATGCCGTTTGGACTTCACGGAGCTCCCGCAACGTTCCAGAGATTGATGGATCGAGTCTTGAGGCCTCACAGACAGTACGCTTCTGCCTACCTGGATGACATCGTAATTTACAGCATGGACTGGGAAACTCATCTCCAGAAGGTACAAGCCGTGATTGATGACCTGCGAGATGCAGGTTTAACGGCAAACCCCAAGAAATGCCACATCGGGCTTGAAGAAGCCCGATACTTGGGCTACGTGATTGGCCGAGGAGTGGTTAAACCCCAGATCGACAAAATACAGGCAATTCAGGGCTGGCCACAACCAGTGAACAAGAAACAAGTGCAGGCTTTCCTGGGGATTGCCGGCTATTATCGCCGGTTCATACCCAATTTTGCAGCCATGGCTACTCCCTTGACGGATCTTACCAAGGGGAAGGGTTCCGTCATGGTAAAATGGACCTCAGCTGCTGAAGAGGCCTTCCACAGCCTGAAACGGGCTTTGTGCTCTCAGCCCGTACTAGTGACTCCTGATTTCAGCAGCGAGTTTGTGGTACAAACTGATGCCTCTGATACTGGTGTCGGAGCTGTACTTTCCCAGGTGAGGGACGGAGTCGAACACCCGGTCCTCTATCTCAGTCGGAAACTGAATGTACATGAGCAGAGGTATGCTGTGGTTGAAAAAGAGTGCCTAGCCATTAAATGGGCTCTCGACTCCCTCAAGTATTACCTGGCTGGTAGGAAGTTTAGGCTGGTCACAGACCATGCCCCTCTCAAGTGGATGCACCTCCACAAGGACCGTAATAGTCGGGTAACCAGGTGGTTCCTTGCCCTGCAGGCTTACTCTTTTACGGTGGAGCACTGACCTGGGGTGCAGATGGGGAACGCCGATGCCCTATCCCGAGTGCACTGTTTCAAAAGTGTTCTTGCTCGACCGGAGTGGTCTGAGCAAGGGGGGGGATATGTAAGACTCATGCTGGTGTGGTAGATGGAGGCAGGTATATCTCGCCCAGGTGTTTGTCCTATGTGAATTAGGCCACTCAGTATCTTCAGGGTGCTAATGGGTTAATGATTGCAGGAATAAAAGATGACCAGCTGGGTGGTTCCAGTGTCTGCCTGGGGCACACAGATTGCCTGCCTGTGTGAGACAAACGTGAGTGAAGAGCTCTGCTCAAGATCTGTATGATGTTAGCTGGGTGGGAGAAGCCCCCCCAGTTGTTGAGATAGCAACGTATTTGTTTAGTTAGTGCCGGACAGGCTAGGGTTTATTTTTATGTTTTGTTTTTTGTGTTGCTTTCACGTTAATAAATCTGACCTGAGGTCAGCCTGCTCAGAAACCTGCTGTACGCCTCAGATTCAATGCACAAACCACGTGTCCTTTGACCCCAGCAAAGGCGATCCCAGAGTGTTTTGTCACAACACCAAAGAGACACTTTGATCCCTTCACAAACAAAGAATTAGCACGCAGGACCTGAAAAACTGTTCTGACCTGCTTCACATGAGACTCCCAATCATCCGAGAAGATCAAAATGTCATCCAAGTACACAATCAGGAATTTATCCAGGTACTCTCGGAAGATGTCATGCATAAAGGACTGAAACACTGATGGAGCATTGGCAAGTCCGAATGGCATCTCTAGATACTCAAAATGACCCTTGGGTGTATTAAATGCAGTTTTCCATTCATCTCCTCGCCTGATTCGCACCAGATTATACGCACCACGAAGATCTATCTTGGTGAACCAACTAGCCCCCTTAATCCGAGCAAACAAATCAGTTAACAATGGCAAGGGGTAATGAAATTTAACCATGATCTTATTTAGAAGGCGGTAATCTATACAAGGTCACAGCGAACCATCCTTCTTGGCTACAAAGAAGAACCCTGCTCCTAATGGTGACGATGACGGGCGAATATGCCCCTTCTCCAGGGATTCCTTCACATAACTGCGCATAGCGGCGTGCTCAGGCACGGATAAATTAAACAGTCGACCTTTTGGGAATTTACTACCAGGAATCAAATTGATAGCACAATCACAATCCCTATGCGGAGGTAGGGCATCGGACTTGGGCTCATCAAATACATCCCGGTAATCAGACAAGAACTCTGGAACCTCAGAAGGGGTGGATGACGAAATTGACAGAAATGGAACATCACCATGTACCCCCTGACAACCCCAGCTGGACACCGACATGGATTTCCAATCTAATACTGGATTATGGGCTTGTAGCCATGGCAACCCCAACACGACCACATCATGCAGATTATGCAACACCAGAAAACGAATAACCTCCTGATGTGCAGGAGCCATGCACATGGTCAGCTGGGTCCAGTATTGAGGCTTATTCTTGGCCAAAGGTGTGGCATCAATTCCTCTCAATGGAATAGGCACTGCAATGGCTCTAAGAGAAACCCACAACGCTTAGCATACTCCAAGTCCATAAAATTCAGGGCAGCGCCTGAATCCACAAATGCCATGACAGAATACGATGACAAAGAGCAGATCAAGGTAACGGACAGAAGAAATTTTGACTGTACCGTACCAATGGTGGCAGACCTAGCGAACCGCTTAGTGCGCTTAGGACAATCAGAGATAGCATGAGTGGAATCACCACAGTAGAAACACAGCCCATTCAGACGTCTGTGTTCTTGCCGTTTAACTCTGGTCAAAGTCCTATCGCACTGCATAGGCTCAGGTTTAAGCTCAGGTAATACCGCCAAATGGTGCACAGATTTACGCTCACGCAAGCGTCGACCGATCTGAATGGCCAAAGACATAGACTCATTCAAACCAGCAGGCATAGGAAATCCCACCATGACATCCTTAAGGGCTTCAGAGAGACCCTTTCTGAACATAGCTGCCAGCGCAGATTCATTCCACTGAGTGAGCCCGGACCACTTTCTAAATTTCTGACAATATACCTCTATCTCATCCTGACCCTGACAAAGAGCCAGCAAATTTTTCTCTGCCTGATCCACTGAATTAGGTTCATCGTACAGCAATCCGAGCGCCAGGAAAAACGCATCAATATTACTCAATGCAGGATCTCCTGGCGCAAGAGAAAATGCCCAGTCCTGAGGGTCGCCGCGCAAAAAAGAAATAACAATCAAAACCTGTTGAACTGGATCACCAGAGGAGCGAGGTTTCAAGGCCAGAAATAATTTACAATTATTTTTGAAACTCAGAAACTTAGTTCTATCTCCAAAAAACAAATCAGGAATAGGAATTCTTGGTTCCAACATAGCTTTCTGATCAATAGTGTCTTGAATCTTTTGCACTTTTGCCGAGAGCTATTCCACAAATGAAGACAGACTTCTAATGTCCATCGCTACATCTGTGTACTGAACCACCCAAATGTCTAGGGGAAAAAAAAGGCAAAACACAGTGCAAAGAAAAAAAAATGGTCTGAGAACTTCTTTTTTCCCTCTATTGAGAATCATTAGTACTTTGGGCTTCCTGTACTGTTATGAAAGGCAATTCAGTACTACAATGGACATAGCGGTCAGAGCACATACAGTGATCTGACAATAACCCAAAATCATAGAACGAGCTCTGAGACGTGGGAACTCTGCAGACCGCAATCCCTAATCCTCTCCAAACAACACTAGAGGCAGCCGTGGATTGCGCCTAACTCTGCCTATGCAACTCGGCACAGCCTGAGAAACTAACTAGCCTGAAGATAGAAAATAAGCCTACCTTGCCTCAGAGAAATACCCCAAAGGAAAAGGCAGCCCCCCACATATAATGACTGTGAGTTAAGATGAAAAGACAAACGTAGAGATGAAATAGATTCAGCAAAGTGAGGCCCGACTTTCTTAACAGATCGAGGATAGGAAAGGTAACTTTGCGGTCTACACAAAACCCTAAAGAAAACCACGCAAAGGGGGCAAAAAGACCCTCCGTACCGAACTAACGGCACGGAGGTACACCCTTTGTGTCCCAGAGCTTCCAGCAAATATTAGACAAGCTGGACAGAAAAAATAGCAAACAAATAGCAAAGAAGAACTTAGATATGCAGAGCAGCAGGCCACAGGAATGATCCAGGGAAAAGCAAGTCCAACACTGGAACATTGACAGGAAGCCAGGATCAAAGCATTAGGTGGAGTTAAGTAGAGAAGCACCTAACGACCTCACCAGATCACCTGAGGGAGGAAACTCAGAAGCCGCAGTACCACTTCCCTCCACCAACAGAAGCTCACAGAGAGAATCAACCGAAGTACCACTTGTGACCACAGGAGGGAGCTCTGCCACAGAATTCACAACACCTAGGTCTTCAGTGTGTTTTTGTAACTCCACCGCGTGCCTGGTCCGCACATGTTTCCACATATTTGTGGTATTGAGGTTGCTGACACTTTTCCCTCTTTTGACTTTCTGATGACACAGCTTGCATTTGACAAAACAAATGTCATCTGCAACTGTGTCAAAAAGGACCAGGCACTGCAAGTCTTGGGAGCGCCCTTTTTGGCTTTTGGAAGAGACAGGCTCCTAACGGGTGCCAAAGTGGAGGCTACAGGCTCCGCAGTCTTCCCCCTCCCTCTCCCTCTTTGGCCCGTTCGGGGAATCTCTTCCTCAGAGCTGCTCCCACCACCTTCCTGTTCCTCACGCCACGATGGGTCAAGGACCTCATCATCTCCACTACCCTCTGCCACCAACTGCTTCTCCTGGGTAGTCTCGGCAGCACAGTACGCACCAGAAAGCGGCACCTGAGTTTCATCATCAGATGCGTACTGTGCTGTGGTCACCGGAGGCACTGGCTCACCCGCCTCTTCAGAGTCAGAGAGACAAAGCTGTTGGGCATCACTGCACACTGCCTCTTCTTCCATTTCTCCAATGCTGCTTGGCTGGCCCCTGTTTCCAAGCCAAGAGATTCAGAGAACAGAAGTAGAGACGGCTCCTGTCCTGGGCTCTCTGACTGCCTGGCCAATTTGGCAGGTGGTGAAGAGACAGATGGGTGCTCTCCAGTGGTCTGTGCCTGAGAGGATGTGGCACTAATTGAAGTCGATGCCGATGCTTTAGCTGCTATCCATCCGACAACGGCTTCAATTTGATCTTCACGCAGCAGCGGTGCACGGCGCTCTCCGACAAAGCTGCGCATGAAGGACTGTTCCCTGCTGAAGCTGGGTGATGATGAGTCACCGGTGCCCGCAGCAGGCACAGAATCACCACGTCCTCTCCCTGCTCGTCTCCCTGCTCCGCGCCCACGCCCACGTGCCTTACTCCCTGCCCTCTTCATCTTGGTTGACAGATAAAGATAAGCAGAACAGTACTAAGGCCTTAGTGTGCTTATTCCTGAAATGCTCCTCCTAACAGGTGTAAGAAACACTAATTTTGTAAAGTGTGGACTAGACTTTATTATTGATAAAATGTGGCCTACACAAGTGTTAAGTGGTGTTTGGTGAACTTTACTTTTTTTTTTGTGCAGATCAGGCTACAGAGTGAGTTTAACTCACACGGGGACCGTGCAGACAGCCGTAAACGGCGCTGCAAGGCCCAAAAACACTCCTCTAGGTTATCCTATGTAGTGTTTTTCCAGAATTTAGCTGGAGACGGGTGGAAAGACACTAATAGGAAATTTTAGAAAAAATTTGCAGCAGGCTGCACTATGAGCAAAAAAGGACAAGTTATTTAACGGTATGAGGCAGTGACCCACCCTGAGCTGAATACAACCGGCTGTGGCTGCACACAGACTACAGGGCGAACTGCGCTCACACGGAGACCATGCAGACAGCCGTAAACGGCGCTGCAAGGCCCAAAAACCCTCCTCTAGGTTATCCTATGTAGTGTTTTTCCACAATTTAGCTGGAGACGGGTGGAAAGACACTAATAGGAAATTTTAGAAAAAATGTACAGCAGGCTGCACTATGAGCAAAAAAGGACAATGGATAGAACAGTATGAGGCAGTGTGAACCTCCCCTGAGCTGAATACAACCAGGTATATGGCTGCACACAGACTACAGAGTGAGCTGCACACACACACACACACACAGAGACCTTGCAGAACGCTGTTAAAACAGCGCTGCAAGGCAAGAGCAAGGTGAACAGTGAAAAACACACAGCGTTTTGCTAAATTAGCCTTGGAAAAGAGCAATAAAGCAATTCGCAATCTCAACTGGCCCTCAGTTAGAACACAGCGTCCTGTCCCTAACTGAAATCACAGCAGAGTGAGCGCAAAATGGCGGCAGCATTTTTTATAGTGCATCGTGACATCATTTCAGCAGCCAATCACAGCCTTGCCAGTAGTTACATGCCCACCATGCTAAACAGGATGTGCCCACACTTCCATTCATTCCTCATTGGCTGCTGCGTGCAGTTTTGAATTCTGTGAACTTCCGATTCCGGTATCCGATATGCGGGAAATATCGGATTTCGGTATCGGAATTCCGATACCGCAAATATCGGCCGATACCCAATACTTGCGGTATCGGAATGCTCAACACTGCTAGTGTCTAATACTTTTTTTTTTTTTAATTCTCCCTGAAAAAAATAAATAGTGGGAGATTAATATTGGCATTTGTGCTTGAGTGCCAGTCGTGTGTGCCATCTCTCTCAAATTGTGGGGCACAGAAAGCCTAGTGTGAAATACTGGGCCTGATTTCTTGACAATTCTCCCAGAAACAAAAAAATAGTGGGAGATTAAGATTGGCATTTCTGATTGAGTGCCAGTCCTGTGTGAACCATCTCTCTCAAATTTTGGGGCACAGAAAGCCTAGTGTGAAATACTGGGCCTGATTTCTTGACAATTCTCCCAGAAACAAAAAAATAGTGGGAGATTAAGATTGGCATTTCTGCTTGAGTGTCAGTCCTGTGTGTGCCATCTCTCTCAAATTTTGGTGCACAGAAAGCCTAGTGTCTAATACTGGTTTTTTTTCTTTTTAATTCTCCCTGAAAAAAAAAAAAAATAGTGGGAGATTAATATTGGCATTTGTGCTTGAGTGCCAGTCGTGTGTGGCATCTCTCTCAAATTGTGAGGCACAGAAAGCCTAGTGTCTATGATACTGTTTTTTACTGTTTTTTAATTCTCCCTTAAAAAAATAAATAGTGGGAGATTAATATTGGCATTTGTGCTTGAGTGCCAGTCGTGTGTGCCATCTCTCTCAAATTGTGGGGCACAAAAAGCCTAGTGTGTAATACTGGGCCTGATTTCTTGACAATTCTCACAGAAACAAAAAAATAATGGGAGATTATGATTGGCATTTCTGCTTGAGTGTCAGTCCTGTGTGTGCCATCTCTCTCAAATTTTGGTGCACAGAAAGCCTAGTGTCTAATACTGTTTTTTTTTTTTTAATTCTCCCTTAAAAAAAAAAATAGTTGGAGATTAAGATTGGCATTTGTGCTTGAGTGCTAGTCGTGTGTGCCATCTCTCTCAAATTGTGGGGCACAGAAAGCCTAGTGTCTATAATCCTGTTTTTTTGTTTTTGTTTTTTAATTCTCCCTTAAAAAAAAAATACTGGGAGATAAATATTGGCATTTGTGCTTGAGTGCCAGTCGTGTGTGCTATCTCTCTCAAATTGTGGGGCACAGAAAGCCTAGTGTTTATAATACTGTTTTTTTTTTTTTTTTTTAATTCTCCCTAAAAAAAAAAAATAGTGGGAGATTAATATTGGCATTTGTGCTTGAGTGACAGTCCTGCGTGTGTGGCATCTCTCTCATTTTGTGCCACAGAAAACCTAGTGTGTAACATTGTGCCTGATTTTCCCTGCAGTCTCACCCACCTATAAAGGGATATCTAAATCCTACAGAAGTTAGAGTTCACCTTGTAAGTTGTTTTACAGTAACAAATACCGTTACTTTGGTTACGTTTTGCAAACAATGAGGAAGTCTGGTGGAAGAGGTCGTGGCCGTGGGCGGTCATTGCCAGCTGGTAATGATGGTAGTGGTGGTGGAGCATCAGGTGGTCATGGGAAAAGCAATATAGCACCTAAGTCTCGAGTTGTGGAGCTAGGTTCGTCGTTTGGCTACACAAGGCCTCGAACGCTCCCTTTTCTGGGAGTAGGAAAACCGCTTTTAAAGCCAGAGCAGCAAGAGATAGTTTTGGCTTTCATTGCTGACTCAGCCTCTAGCTCTTTTGCCTCCTCTTCTGAAACTGGTAAATGTAAAAGCAGCGCGTCGTTAGTGGATGTTCACGGTCAGAGACAAGTCGCTTCCTTTTCCTCTTCAGCAAAAACAACAACAGAGAAGGATGCGTCAGGCGACACAACGGGTTACTCCATGGAGCTCTTTACACATACCGTTCCTGGGTTAGAAAGTGAAACAGTTAACAGGCCATGCCCATTAGAAGTTGAATCGGACATGGAGTGCACAGATGCACAACCACAGCCAGATTACTATGCTGTTCCTTTGACTCAGACCAGAACATTGCCCTCGCAGTGTACTGATCCTGAATCAGACCCTGATGAGACTATGGTGCCCCATCACGAACGCTATACCACCGGCTTACACGGTGACACAGAAGAAGTTGCACACGAGGTAGAAGAGGAGGTCATAGATGACCCAGTTGTTGACCCCGATTGGCAGCCATTGGGGGAACAGGGTCCAGGCGGCAGTAGTTCAGAAGCGGAGGAGGAGGGGCCGCAGCAGGCATCAACATCGCAACAGGTTCCATCGGCCGGGCCCGTATCTGGCCCAAAACGCGTGGCAAAGCCAAAACCAGTTGGAGGACAGCGTGGCCTTCCGGTTAAAGAAGCTCAGTCTGCAATGCCTGAAAAGGGATCCGATGCTAGAAAGAGTGCAGTCTGGCATTTTTTTAAACAACATCCAAATGATCAGCGCAAAGTCATCTGTCAAAAATGTTCAACCACCTTAAGCAGAGGTCAGAATCTGAAAAGTCTAAATACAAGTTGCATGCATAGACATTTAACCACCATGCATTTGCAAGCCTGGACTAACTAACAAACATCCCTTAAGGTTGTAGCACCCTCGGCCAATGAAGCTAGTCAGCAACGCTACATCCCTTCCGTCACTGTAAGGCCACCATTTCCCGCACCACCTGCAGTATCTGTGCAGGTTTCATTGCCAGGCCAAAGCAGTCAGGGAATCACCAGTTTCGTAGCAGGAAACACTGCATGTAGGGCACCGGCAAGAATACCGTCTCCAACCATCTCTCAGTCTGCCATGTCCACCGGCACCCCCGCGATCTCCAGCTCTGCAGTCCAGCTCACCCTACATGAGACTCTCGTTAGAAAAAGGAAGTACTCATCCTCGCATCCGCGTACACAGGGTTTGAACGCCCACATTGCTAGACTAATCTCGTTAGAGATGATGCCCTACCGGTTAGTTGAAATCGAAGCTTTCAAAGCCCTGATGGACTACGCTGTACCACGCTACCAGCTACCCAGTCGACACTTCTTTTCGAGACAAGCCATCTCAGCCCTCCACCAGCATGTTAAAGAGTGCATCGTCCATGCACTCAGACAATCTGTGAGTACAAAGGTGCACCTGACAACAGATGCATGGACCAGTAGGCATGGCCAGGGACGTTACTTGTCCATCACGGCACACTGGGTGAATGTGGTGGATGCAGGGTCCACAAGGGACAGCAATATTGGGACAGTTCTGCCTAGCCCATGGTCTAGGAAACAGTTGGCTGTAGCCGTTCGCCCCCCCTCCTCATCCTCCTCGTCCTCCTGCAGAAGCGAGAGCTTGTCCACAGACCGCAGTCGCACAACCACTCCATCCGCAGCTGCCACTGTTGCACACCAGGTGTCCCATTATGGGGCAGCTACTGGCAAGCGTCAGCAGGCTGTATTGGACAATGAAGTGTTTGGGCGACAACAGACACACCGCGGAAGTTCTGTCCGAGTTCTTGCAGAAAGAAACGCAGTCATGGCTGGGCACTGTACATCTTGAGGCAGGCAAGGTAGTGAGTGATAACGGAAGGAATTTCATGGCTGCCATAGCCCTTTCCCAACTGAAACACATTCCTTGCCTGGCTCACACCTTAAACCTGGTGGTGCAGTGCTTCCTGAAAAGTTATTCGGGGTTATCCGACCTGCTCCTCAAAGCGCACAGACTTTGCTCGCATATCCACCGTTCGCCCGTACACTCCAGCCGTATGCAGAACTATCAGCGGTCTTTGAACCTTCCCCAGCATCGCCTAATCATCGACGTTGCAACAAGGTGGAACTCAACACTGCACATGCTTCAGAGACTGTGCGAACAGAGGCGTGCTGTTATGTATTTGTGGGAGGATACACATACACGGGCAGGCAGTTGGATGGCAGACATGGAGTTGTCAGGTGTGCAGTG
The DNA here is from genome assembly GCF_032444005.1 of Ranitomeya imitator. Classification (NCBI taxonomy): domain Eukaryota; kingdom Metazoa; phylum Chordata; class Amphibia; order Anura; family Dendrobatidae; genus Ranitomeya; species Ranitomeya imitator. Next base: position 706,185,304 of record NC_091283.1, read on the forward strand.
GTCGAAGGTACAAGACATGTGTCAAGTCCTTCAGTGTTTTGAGGAATGCACACGGCTGGTTAGTGCAGACAACGCCATAATAAGCATGAGCATCCCCCTAATGCGTCTGCTGATGCAAAGTTTGACGCACATAAAGGAGCAGGCGTCTGCAGCAGAGGAAGAGGAAAGCCTTGATGACAGTCAGCCATTCTATGGTCAGGGCAGTGTACAGGACGAGGTAGCGGGTGAACAGGAGGAGGAGGATGAGGAGGATGATGGGGATGAGTATTTTTTTAATGAGGAAGCTTCTCCGGGGCCAATGGAAATTGGTGGCGTGGCAAGGCCGGGTTCTGGTTTTTTGGGGGACACAAGTGACGTAGATTTGCCTGTAACTGCCCCTCAACCCAGCACAACCGCAGATTTGACAACTGGAACTTTGGCCCACAAGGGGGATTATGCCTTACATATCCTCAAAAGGGACCCACACATTATTAAAATGATGACCGATGACGATTACTGGTTGGCCTGCCTCCTTGATCCTCGCTATAATGGAAAATTGCAAAATATTATGCCACATGAGAACCTGGAACAAATATTAGCAACCAAACAATCAACTCTTGTTGACCATTTGATTCAGGCATTCCCAACACACAGCGCCGGTGATGGTTCTCACACGAGCTGCAGGGGGCAGCAGGCCAGAGGTGTTAGAGGTGAACAAATCAGAAGTGGTGTTGGACAGAGGGGTTTTCTGACCAAGTTGTGGAGTGATTTTGCAATGACCACAGACAGGACAGGTACTGCAGCATCAATTCAAAGTGACAGGAGACAACATTTGTCCAGTATGGTTACTAACTATTTTTCATCCCTTATTGATGTTCTTCCTCAATCGTCATTCCCATTTGATTACTGGGCATCCAAATTAGACACCTGGCCAGAATTGGCAGAATATGCATTGCAGGAGCTTGCTTGCCCAGCAGCTAGTGTGCTATCAGAAAGAGTATTCAGTGCTGCTGGTTCAATATTAACCGAAAAAAGGACTCGTCTGGCTACCCAAAATGTTGATGATCTAACCTTCATTAAAATGAACCACTCCTGGATTTCGAATTATTTTGCCCCACCTTTCCCGGCTGACACCTAGCTTTCCTATTAAAAGGTCTTGCTTGTGGACTGGTCTGACTGAGTTTTCTAATCTGGTAATTTGCAGCAGATGTTTATCCAGCATACGACATGTTTATACCTCCCTAAATGGGCAAACTCCCCCCACGGGGCCGTGGTCTTGCCACTTGGCGCAAGCACCCGTGAGAGTGCCGTTTGTCTGAAGAGGTGGGTGTGCATGCTTTTGGTCGACGGCACTGCCACTGGGTCCCTCATAGTACAATAAAGTGTCTCTGGCGGTGGTGTTGCACAACCAATGTCAGACACACAGTTGTAACATGAGGGGCCCTGGGCCTGTACCGCCGGCCACAAGACAGTTCCCCCCCCAGCTCAAACAGTGCTGTACGATTTGCAAAATTATCTCTCACAGCTCCACCAATGTTTAGTCTATGCGCTGACATCCTTCAATGCCTGGTACTGACAATACCAATGTATTGACATGTATGATGCTACTTAAAATAGTCAGGGGCAGTGTCCTATATTTACACCAGTAAATACTTAGCGCCAAATTACTAGGTCTGAAACTCAGCAGAGGAGCCCACCCCTGTACCTAAGTATGCTACCCTTTTGTTTTTGGGTTTTTTTGTATTGCGAGACATTAACATCTATTTATTTTTTGGGAGTACTAACTGTCAGACACTCCTTACATTCGGCCTCCGCTGACAACACAAATGCTGCCTGTGTACCCCTGCAAGATAATTCCAAGTGCATAGAGCCTACTTTTGTTATGTTAGGCCTACTAAGTCTGTCTGCGGTCCATAATTGAAATTGTCCTCCACTGACCACACCACTGCTGCCCGTGTACCCCTGGAACCTATTTTAAAGTGCCTACAGTCTACTTTTGTTATGTTAGGCCTAGTAAGTCTGTCTGCGGTCCCTCCTTCCAATAGTCCTCCACTGACCAGACCAATGCTGGCTGTGTACCCTTGGAACCTATTTTAAATTGCATAGAGCATCCTTTTTTTTAATTGTAGGCGTACTAACTCTGTCTGCGGTCCATAATTGAAATTGTCCTCCACTGACCAGACCAATGCTGGCCGTGTACCCCTGGAACCTAGTTGAAAGTGCATAGAGCCTACTTTTTTCTTTATTTTATATTTATAAAGCCCAGATGGACTACGCTGTACCACGGTACGAGCTACCCAGTCGTCACTTCTTTTGCGAGAAAAGCCATCCCAGCCCTCCACCAGCATGTAAAAGTCTGCATTGTCCATGCACTCAGGCAATCTAAGAGTAGAAAGGTGCACCTGACAACAGACGCATGGACCAGTAGGCATGTCCACGGAAGGTTACGTGTCCATTACGGCGCACTGGGTTAATGTGGTGGATGCATGGTCCACAGGGACAGCCTACTAAGTCTGTCTGCAGTCCCTAATTCAAATTGTCCTCCGCTGACCACACCATTGCTGCCTGTGTACCCCTGTAACCTTTTTTAAACTGCATTGAGCCCAATTTTTTGTTTAATGCCTACTACCTGTGTCTGTCTGCGCCACTCAATACAGCTGTCCTCCTCTGAAAAAAGCTGAGCGTCAATTGTCTGGTTTTCAGCCTATAGGAATTTGAAAACTGCATTGTGGCTACTATTTCGATAGGGCCTACTAACGGTGTCTGCCGCTCCAAGGTGTTCTCCTGGTAGCATTTCCTGAGCTTCAATTTTCAGGCTCTCGTTGATGAGTTTTTTAATTTAAAAACTGCAGTGGGCCTACTTGTTTGGTTGGGTTCTAGAAACGGTGTCTGCCGCTCCAAGGTGTTCTCCAGGTTGCCTTTCCTAAGCTTCAATCTTCAGGCTCTCGTTAAATAGTTTTTTAATCAACCTGCAGTGGGGCTAGTACTTGGGTTGGGGCCTACTACCAGTGTCTGCCGCTCCAAGGTGTTTTCCTGGTTGCCTTTCCTGAGCTTCGATCTTCAGGCTCTTGTTAAATAGTTTTTTAATCAAACTGCAGTGGGGCTAGTACTAGGGTTGGGGCCTACTACCAGTGTCTGCCGCTCCAAGGTGTTCTCCTGGTAGCCTTTCCTGAGCTTCGATCTTCAGGCTCTTGTTAAATAGTTTTTTAATCAAACTGCAGTGGGGCTAGTTCTTGGGTTGGGGCCTACTACCAGTGTCTGCCGCTCCAAGGTGTTCTCCTGGTTGCCTTTCCTGAGCTTCGATCTTCAGGCTCTTGTTAAATAGTTTTTTAATCAAACTGCAGTGGGGCTAGTACTTGGGTTGGGGCCTACTACCAGTGTCTGCCGCTCCAAGGTGTTCTCCAGGTTGCCTCTCCCTAAATTCTATCTTCAGGCTCTTGTTAAATTGTTTTTAATATAACACTGCATTTGGCCTACTTGTTTTGTTGGTTCTACTAACGGTGTCTGCCGCTCCTTGATGTTCTCCTCCACTGAACAAACCAGTGCCGCCTGTTTACTTCTGTTACCAATTTTGAAATGCATTTAGCCTACTTACTGATTTGGGCCTACTCACTGTGTCAGCCTCTCATTACAGTTGTACTCCACTGAACAAAGCATTGCCCCCTGGTTAGTCCTGTTACCAATTTTGAACTGCATTTAGCCCACTTTATTATTTGGGCCTATATCTGTGTTTCCTCCTCATCCTGCCTATTGCCCAGCCAGTGATAGATGAGTCTGCTGGTACATTGACCCAGAACGCTACATTCCCCACGCACGGTACACAGCCAGAATGTGACCCTGCTGAAAGTCAGGTTTCCCTTCCCGCATACCATACCACCTTACACGGGGACAAAGAGGAAGGTGCAGATGAAAGTCCAGGTTCCTTCATCAGGTGTGGGGGGTAATACTCATTGGCGACGTCACTGGCACAGGGCCCCTCATAGTACGCAAAAGTGTTGCTGCCGGTGGGAGGCGCCCCCGCCGTGCAAAGACACCGCCATACTTTGAGGGGCCCTGTGCCAGTGCCAATGCCAAACAGTGGGCCCCCCCTGCTTGCTCAGGATCACAGTACTTGCAAAGTTGAAATACTTGCCTCGCCCTGCTCCACTGCAGTGACGTGGTCCAGATTTCCTGGGCCCACAAAATACTTGAACCAGCCCTACCCCGATCAACTTTAGCCCAATGACCCCCAATTTCCAATGCCTAACTATTATTATAAGGTAAATTAAGATTGACAAGCTTCAGTAACAAGAATGGATGAAGGAACCTGCACTTTCATCTGCACCTTCCTCTTTGTCCCCGTGTAAGGTGTTATGGTATGCGGGAAGGGGAACCTGACTTTCAGCAGGGTCACATTCTTGCTGTGTAGCGTGCATGGGGAATGTAGCGTTCTGGGTCAATGTACCAGCAGACTCATCTATCACTGGCTGGGCAATGGGCCGGATGGGGAGGAAACAAAGATATAGGCCCAAAGAATAAAGTGGGCTAAATGCAGTTCAAAATTGGTAACAGGACTAACCAGGGGGCATTGCTTTGTTCAGTGGAGAACAACTGTAATGAGAGGCTAACACAGTGAGTAGGCCCAAATCAGTAAGTAGGCTAAATGCAGTTCAAAATTGGTAACAGTAGTAAACAGGTGGTACTGGTTTGTTCAGTGTAGCAGAACAACAAGGAGCGGCAGACACCGTTGGTAGGGCCAACAAAACAAGTAGGCCAAATGCAGTGTTATATTAAAAACAATTTAACGAGAGCCTGAAGATAGAAGCTAGGGAAAGGCAACCTGGAAAACACCTTGGAGCGGAAGACACCGTTTGTAGATCCCAGACCCAACTTGTAGGCCTAATGCAGTGTTGTTTAAACAACTATTTAACGAGAGCCTGAAGATTGAAGCTCAGGAAAGGCAACCTGGAGAACACCTTGGAGCGGCAGACACTGGTAGTAGGCCCCAACCCAACTAGTAGCCCCACTGCCGTTGTTCCATTAAAAAACTATTTAACAAGAGCCTGAAGATTGAAGCTCAGGAAAGGCAAACTGGAGAACACCTTGGAGCGGCTTACACTGGTAGTAGGCCCCAACCCAACTAGTAGCCCCACTGCAGTTGTTCCATTAAAAAACTATTTAACAAGAGCCTGAAGATTGAAGCTCAGGAAAGGCAACCTGGAGAACACCTTGGAGTGGCATACACTGGTAGTAGGCCCCAACCCAACTAGTAGCCCCACTGCAGTTGTTCCATAGAAAAACTATTTAACAAGAGCCTGAAGATTGAAGCTCAGGAAAGGCAACCTGGAGAACACCTTGGAGCGGCAGACACCGTTAGTAGGCCCCAACCAAACTAGTAGCCCCACTGCAGTTGTTCGATTAAAAAAACTATTTAACAAGAGCCTGAAGATTGAATCTCAGGAAAGGCAACCTGGAGAACACCTTGGAGCGGCATACACTGGTAGTAGGCCCCAACCCAACTAGTAGCCCCACTGCAGTTGTTCCATTAAAAAACTATTTAACAAGAGCCTGAAGATTGAAGCTCAGGAAAGGCAACCTGGAAAACACCTTGGAGCAGCATACACTGGTAGTAGGCCCCAACCCAACTAGTAGCCCCACTGCAGTTGTTCCATTAAAAAACTATTTAACAAGAGCCTGAAGATTGAAGCTCAGGAAAGGCAACCTGGAGAACACCTTGGAGCGGCACACACTGGTAGTAGGCCCCAACCCAACTAGTAGCCCCACTGCAGTTGTTCCATTAAAAAACTATTTAACAAGAGCCTGGAGATTGAAGCTCAGGAAAGGCAACCTGGAGAACTCCTTGGAGCGGCAGACACTGGTAGTAGGCCCCAACCCAACTAGTAGCCCCACTGCAGTTGTTCCATTAAAAAACTATTTAACAAGAGCCTGAAGATTGAAGCTCAGGAAAGGCAACCTGGAGAACACCTTGGAGCGGCAGACACCGTTAGTAGGCCCCAACCAAACTAGTAGCCCCACTGCAGTTGTTCGATTAATAAACTATTTAACAAGAGCCTGAAGATTGAAGCTCAGGAAAGGCAACCTGGAGAACACCTTGGAGCGGCATACACTGGTAGTAGGCCCCAACCCAACTAGTAGCCCCACTGCAGTTGTTCCATTAAAAAACTATTTAACAAGAGCCTGAAGATTGAAGCTCAGGAAAGGCAACCTGGAAAACACCTTGGAGCAGCATACACTGGTAGTAGGCCCCAACCCAACTAGTAGCCCCACTGCAGTTGTTCCATTAAAAACTATTTAACAAGAACCTGAAGATTGAAGCTCAGGAAAGGCAACCTGGAGAACACCTTGGAGCGGCAGACACTGGTAGTAGGCCCCAACCCAACTAGTAGCCCCACTGCAGTTGTTCCATTAAAAAACTATTTAACAAGAGCCTGGAGATTGAAGCTCAGGAAAGGCAACCTGGAGAACACCTTGGAGCGGCAGACACTGGTAGTAGGCTCCAACCCAACTAGTAGCCCCACTGCAGTTGTTCCATTAAAAAACTGTTTAACAAGAGCCTGAAGATTGAAGCTCAGGAAAGGCAACCTGGAGAACACCTTGGAGCGGCAGACACCGTTAGTAGGCCCCAACCAAACTAGTAGCCCCACTGCAGTTGTTCGATTAATAAACTATTTAACAAGAGCCTGAAGATTGAAGCTCAGGAAAGGCAACCTGGAGAACACCTTGGAGCGGCATACACTGGTAGTAGGCCCCAACCCAACTAGTAGCCCCACTGCAGTTGTTCCATTAAAAAACTATTTAACAAGAGCCTGAAGATTGAAGCTCAGGAAAGGCAACCTGGAGAACACCTTGGAGCGGCATACACTGGTAGGAGACCCCAACCCAACTAGTAGCCCCACTGCAGTTGTTCCATTAAAAAACTATTTAACAAGAGCCTGAAGATTGAAGCTCAGGAAAGGCAACCTGGAGAACACCTTGGAGCGGCAGACACTGGTAGTAGTCCCCAACCCAACTAGTAGCCCCACTGCAGTTGTTCCATTAAAAAACTATTTAACAAGAGCCTGAAGATTGAAGCTCAGGAAAGGCAACCTGGAGAACAGCTTGGAGCGGAAGAATCAGTTTGTAGACCACAACGAAACTTGTGGCCCCAATGCAGTTTTATAATTCTGACAGGCTGAAAACCAGCCTTTTTTTTTTTTTTTTAGAGGAGAACAGCTGTATTAAGTGGCGCAGACAGACACTGCTAGTAGGCCTTACACCACAAAGTTGGCTCACTGCAGGATGAAAAAAAGGTACATGGGTACACGGTCGGCATTGGTGTGCTCAGCGGAGGACAAATGGAAGGATGGACCGCAGACAGACTTAGTAGGCCTACAATAAAGAAAGTAGGCTCTATGCACTTTTAAATAGGTTCCAGGGGTACACAGGCAGCATTGGTGTGGTCAGCGGAGGACTACTGGAAGGAGGGACCGCAGACAGACTTAGTAGTCCTAAAATAAAAAATATTAGGCTCAATGCAGTTCGAATTATCTTGCAGGGGTACACAGGCAGCATTGGTTTGTTCAGCGGAGGACGATTGGAATGAGTGTCTGACACAGTTAGTACTCCCCAAAAATAAATAGATGTTTATGTCTCTCCAAACAACTAACCCCCCCAAAAAAAGGTGGCATACTTAGGTACAGGGGTGGGTTCCTCTGCTGAGTTTCAGACATAGTAATTAGGCACCGCTAAGTATTTACTGGTGTCAATGTAGGACACTGACCCTGACTATTTTAACTAGCATCATACATGTCAACAAATTGGTATTGTCAGTGCCAGGCATTGAAGGATGTCAGCGCATAGAGTAAACATTGTTGGAGCTGTGAGAGATAATTTTGCAAGTGGTAGAGCACTGTTTGAGCTGGGGGGGAACTCTCTTGTGGCCGGCAGTACAGGCCCAGGGCCCCTCATGTTACTATTTTGTGTCTGACGTTGGGTGCGCACCACCACCGCCAGAGACACTTTATTGTACTATGAGGGACCCAGTGGCAGTGCCGTTGACCAAAAGCGGGCACACACACCTCTTCAGACAAACGGCACTCTCACGGGTGCTTGCGCCAAGTGGCGAGACCACGTCCCTGTGGGGGGGAGTTAGCGCATTTAGGGAGGTGTAAACATGTCGTATGCTGGACAAACAGCTGCTGCAGATTAAGAGATTGGAACAGTCAGTAAGACCAGTCCACAAGAAATACCTTTTTATAGGAAAGCTAGGTGTCAGCCGGGAAAGGTGGGGCAAAATAATTAGAAATCCATGAGTGGTTCATTTTAATGAAGGTTAGATCATCAACATTTTGGGTAGCCAGACGAGTCCTTTTTTCGGTCAATATTGAACCTGCAGCACTGAATACTCTTTCTGATAGCACACTAGCTGCTGGGCAAGCAAGCTCCTGCAATGCATATTCTGCCAATTCAGGCCAGGTGTCTATTTTGGATACCCAGTAATCAAATGGGAATGACGGTTGAGGGAGAACATCAATAAGGGATGAAAAATAGTTAGTAACCATACTGGACAAATGTTGTCTCCTGTCACTTTGAATTGATGCTGCAGTACCTGTCCTGTCTGCGATCATTGCAAAATCACTCCACAACCTGGTCAGAAAACCCCTCTGTCCAACACCACTTCTGATTTGTTCACCTCTAACACCTCTGCCCTGTTGCCCCCTGCAGCTCGTGTGAGAACCATCACCGGCGCTGTGTGCTGGGAATGCCTGAATCAAACGGTCTACCAGAGTTGCTTGTTTGGTTGCTAATATTTGTTCCAGGTTCTCATGTGGCATGATATTTTGCAATTTGCCTTTATAGCGAGGATCAAGGAGGCAGGCCAACCAGTAATCGTCATCGGTCATCATTTTAATAATGTGTGGGTCCCTTTTGAGGATACGTAAGGCATAATCCACCATGTGGGCCAAAGTTCCAGTTGTCAAATCTGCGGTTGTGCTGGGTTGAGGGGCAGTTTCAGGCAAATCTACGTCACTTGTCTCCCTCAAAAAACCTGAACCCGGCCTTGCAACTCCACCAGTTTCTATTGGCCCCGGAGAAGCTTCCTCATTCAAAAAATACTCATCCCCATCATCCTCCTCGTCCTCCTCTTCGCCCGCTACCTCGTCCTGTAGATTGCCCTGACCAGACAATGGCTGACTGTCATCAAGGCTTTCCTCTTCCTCGGCTGCAGACGCCTGCTCTTTTATGTGCATCAAACTTTGCATCAGCAGACGCATTAGGGGGAAGCTCATGCTTATTATGGCGTTATCTGCACTAACCAGCCGTGTGCATTCCTCAAAACACTGAAGGACTTGACACAGGTCTTGTACCTTCGACCACTGCACACCTGACAACTCCATGTCTGCCATCCAACTGCCTGCCCGTGTATGTGTATCCTCCCACAAATACATAACAGCACGCCTCTGTTCGCACAGTCTCTGAAGCATGTGCAGTGTGGAGTTCCACCTTGTTGCAACGTTGATGATTAGGCGATGCTGGGGAAGGTTCAAAGACCGCTGATGGTTCTGCATACGGCTGGAGTGTACAGGCGAACGGCAGATATGCGTTCAAACCCCGGATAACTTTTCAAGAAGCACTGCACCACCAGGTTTAAGGTGTGAGCCAGGGAAGGAATGTGTTTCAGTTGGGAAAGGGCTATGGCAGCCATAAAAATCTTTCCGTTATCACTCACTACCTTGCCTGCCTCAAGATGTACACTGCCCAGCCATGACTGAGTTTCTTGGTGCAAGAACTCGGACAGAACTTCCGCGGTGTGTCTGTTGTCGCCCAAACACTTCATTGCCAATACAGCCTGCTGACGCTTGCCACTAGTTGTCCCATAATGGGACACCTGTTATGGTCTGGTGATTAAGGAGCGACATGCGTCTAGCTCTGAGCAGGTGGCAACTATACTGAACACAGTCCCTAAGCTCAACACAACACTAGAAGCAGCCGTGGAATGCTCCTAACACTGCCTATGCATCTCGTCACAGCCGGAGCACTAACTAACCCTAAAGATAGAAGCAGGAAAACTATCTTGCCTCAGAGAAAATTCCCAAAGGATAGATTAGCCCCCCACAAATAATGACTGTGAGAGGAGAAGGAAATGACATACGTAGTATGAAACAAGATTTAGCACAGGAGGCCACTTCTAGCTAGATTGGAAAAAGTACAGGACAGAGAGCTGTGCGGTCAGTAATAAAAACTAGAAAAAGTCCACCGCAGAGAAATGCAAAAATCTCCACACCTGACTAGAGGTGTGGAGGGCAAACTCTGCTGCCCAGAGCTTCCAGCCTAGCTGAATAGATCCATATTGATAAGCTGGACAAATGAACAAAACATAGAAAGTGGAGAACCACAAGTAAACAACAAGAGAGCTGCAAAATAACAAGCAAGGACTTAGCTTTTGCTGAATTGGTCAGAGTGTCAGGAAAATCCTAAGAGGAAAAGACTCCAGGCAGGAACAATGACAACTGGCATTAAATGAGGGAAAAGGCCAGACTAATATAGCCGAGCCAGAAAGACGATCAGTGAAAACAGCTGCTGAAGCTAAATCCAAGAAGCAGCCATACTACTCAAAACCACAGGAGGGAGCCCAAGAACGGAATTCACAACAGACACCTCGTGTGCAATAGTGGCAGCTGCGGATGGAGTGCTCGTGCGACTGCGGTCTGTGGACGAGCTCTCGCTTCTGCAGGAGGACGAGGAGGAGTTGAGGCGAACGCCTACGACCAACTGTTTCCTAGACCGTGGGCTAGGCAGAACTGTCCCAATATTGTTGTCCCCTGTGGACCCTGCATCCACCACAATAACCCAGTGTGCCGTGATGGACACGTAACGTCCCTGGCCATGCTTACTGGTCCATGCATCTGTTGTCAGGTGCACCTTTGTACTCACAGATTGCCTGAGTGCATGGACAATGCGGTCTTTTACATGCTGGTGGAGGGCTGGGATGGCTTTTCTCGAAAATGAAAATGCATGGTGGTTAAATGTCTACGCATGCAACTTGTATTTAGACTTTTAAGATTCTGACCTCTGCTTAAGGTAGTTGAACATTTTTGACAGATGACTTTGCGCTGATCATTTGGATGTTGTTTAAAAAAATGCCAGACTGCACTCTTTCTACTATCGGATACCTTTTCAGGCATTGCAGACTGAGCTTCTTTAACCGGATGGCCACGCTGTCCTACAACTGGTTTTGGTTTTGCCACACATTTTTGGCCAGATACGGGCCTGGCAGATGGAACCTGTTGCGATGTTGATGCCTTCTGCGGCTCCTCCTCCTCCGCTTCAGAGCTACTGCCGCCTGCACCCTGTTCCCCCAATGGCTGCCAATCGGGGTCAACAACTGGGTCATCTATGACCTCCTCTTCTATCTCGTGTGCAACTTCGTCTGTGTCACCGTGTAAGCCGGTGGTATAGCGTTCGTGACGGGGCACCATAGTCTCATCAGGGTCTGATTCTGGATCAGTACATTGCGGGGGCAATGTTCTGGTCTGAGTCAAAGGAACAGCATAGTAATCTGGCTGTGGTTGTGCATCTGTGCACTCCATGTCCGATTCAACTTGTAATGGGCATGGCCTGTTAACTGTTTCACTTTCTAACCCAGGAACGGTATGTGTAAAAAGCTCCATGGAATAACCCGTTGTGTCGCCTGACGCATCCTTCTCTGTTGTTCTTGGTGAAGAAGACAAAGAAGCGACTTGTCCCTGACCATGAACATCCACTAATGACGCACTGCTTTTACATTTAGCAGTTTCAGAAGAGGAGGCGAAAGAGCTAGAGGCTGAGTCAGCAAGGAAAGCCAAAACTTGTTCTTGCTGCTCCGGCTTTAAAAGCAGTTTTCCTACTCCCATAAAAGGGAGTGTTCGAGGCCTTGTGTAGCCAGATGACGAACCTGGCTCAACAACTCGAGACTTTGGTGCTATATTGCTTTTCCCACCTGATGCTCCACCACCACTACCATCATTACCAGCTGGCAATGACCGCCCACGGCCACGACCTCTTCCACCAGACTTCCTCATTTTTTGAAAAACGTAACCAAACTAACGGTATTTGTTACTGTAAAACCAGTTACAAGGTGAACTCAAACTTCTGTTGGATTTATATATCTCTTTATAGGTGGGTGAGACTGCAGGGAAAATCAGGCCCAATGTATAACAGTTCACAGCTTCAGTGGCAGACAGATATACCACTAACAGGACTGACGCTGATGCAGACACTAACAATTAAAATCTCCCCCTTTTTATTTTTTCTGGGACGATATTGAAGAAATGTGGCCCACTTTTATACAGTATATGTTCTGTGGCACAAAATTAGAGACAGATGCCACACACAGCACTGGCACTGAGGCAGAATTGCCAAAGTTAATCTCCCACTATTTGTTTTTTTTCCAGGGAGAATTTAAAAGAAATCTGGCCCAGTGTTACACACTAGGTTTTCTGTGGCACAAAATTAGAGACAGGTGGCACACACAGCACTGGCAATGAGGCAGAAATGCCAATCTTAATCTCCCACTATTTTTATTTTTTCAGGGAGAATTGAAAAGAAACCTTGCCCAGTATTACACACTAGGTTTAATGTGGCGCAAAATTTGAGACAGGTGGCACACACAGGAGTGCCACTGAAGCAGAAATGCCAATCTTAGTCTCCCACTATTTTTTTTTCAGGGAGAATTTAAAAGAAATCTAGCCCAGTATTACACACTAGGTTTAATGTGGCACGAAATTTGAGACAGGTGGCACACACAGGAGTGGCACTGAAGCAGAAATGCCAATCTTAATCTCCCACTTTTTTTTTCAGGGAGAATTGAAAAGAAATCTGCCCCAGTATTACACACTAGGTTTAATGTGGTGCAAAATTTGAGACAGGTGGCACACACAGCACTGGCAATGAGGCAGAAATGCCAATATTAATCTCCCACTATTTTTATTTTTTCAGGGAGAATATAAAAGAAATCTGGCCCAGTATTACACACTAGGTTTAATGTGCCGCAAAATTTGAGACAGGTGGCACACACAGCACTGGCAATGAGGCAGAAATGCCAATCTTAATCTTCCACTATTTTTATTTTTTCAGGGAGAATTTAAAAGAAATCTGGCCCAGTATTACACACTAGGTTTAATGTGGCACAAAATTTGAGACAGGTGGCACACACAGCACTGGCAATGAGGCAGAAATGGCAATCTTAATCTCCCACTATTTTTATTTTTTCAGGGAGAATTTAAAAGAAATCTAGCCCAGTATTACACACTAGGTTTAATGTGGCACAAAATTTGAGACAGGTCGCACACACAGGAGTGGCACTGAAGCAGAAATGCCAATCCTAATCTCCCACTACTTTTTTTTTTTCAGGGAGAATTTAAAAGAAATCTGGCCCAGTATTACACACTAGGTTTAATGTGGCACACAATTTGAGACAGATGCCACACACAGCACTGGCACTGAGGCAAAATTGCCAATCTTAATCTCCCACTATTTTTTTTTATTTATGGGAGAATTGGCAAGAAATTAGGCCCACTGTTAGACTGTATGTTTTCTGTGCCAGAAAATGAGACACAGATGCCACACACGGGACTGCCACTGATACAGATTTGCCAATTTTAATCTGCACCTTTTTTTTTTTCCTTCAGGGAGACTAGTGAATAAATCTGGGCCACTGTATTAGAGTATATTTTCTGTGGCAGAAAGTGGCTTGAAGAGATATAACGAAACAACACAAAAAAAGGGACTGTCCTACAATTACTATCTCCCTGCAGTAATCTCAGCAATGTATGGCAGGCAGCAATAACAAGGAGTGGACTGCTGCACAAAAAAGTCAAAAGTGTGGACAAACAAACAAGAAAGCTGTGCAGAAAGGAAGGAGCAACAGGATTTGTGCTTTGAAAAAAGCAGTTGGTTTGCACAGCAGTGTACAAACAGCAATGCAGCTATCAGGGAGCCTTCTAGGGCAGCCCAACGAGCTACAGCGCTGAGGAAAAAAAAATGTAGCCTCCACTGTCCCTGCTAAGAAAAGGTGGTGTTGGACAGTGGAAATCGCTACAGCACAAGCGGTTTGGGGGTTAATGTACCCTGCCTAACGCTATCCCTGCTTCTGACGAAGCGGCAGCAACCTCTCCCTATGCTCAGATCAGCAGCAGTAAGATGGCGGTCGGCGGGAACGCCCCTTTATAGCCCCTGTGATGCCGCAGAAAGCAAGCCAATCACTGCAATGCCCTTCTCTAAGATGGTGGGGACTGGGACCTATGTCATCACGCTGCCCACACTCTACATCCACCTTCATTGGCTGAGAAATGGCGCTTTTCGCGTCATTGAAACGCGACTTTGGCGCGAAAGTCGCGCACCGCATGGCCGACCCCACACAGGGATCGAGTCGGGTTTTATGAAACCCGACTTTGCCAAAAGTCGGCGACTTATGAAAATGAACGACCCGTTTCGCGCAACCCTAGTGCCGACGCTCTCTCTCGCTCTGTTGTATCATCTGTTGAGGAGGAAGAGGAGCCTCGGCTTATTGTCCCCACCGAAAGCCTGAGAACTGTGGCCCCGGTTTCGCTTGAGTCTTTGCCTCCGGGCAAGACTTTTGTACCATCCAGTTTGCGACCGGAGGTTCTTTCTTGGGCTCACTCGTCCAGGGTGGGTGGACATTTTGGTTCCAAAAGGACATCTGAGTTACTGGCGAGGACATACTGGTAGCCGCATATGGCTCGTGATGTCACAGACGGGCGTGTGTCTCTTGCGCCAAGAACAAGTCTCCTTGGCAACGGCTAGCTGGGTTGCTTTACCCTTTGCCGGTGGTGGACAGGCCATGGGAGATGGTCGGGATGGACTTTGTGGTGGGCTTACCCAAGTCTCGTAGCTGTACCATTATCTGGGTGATCACCAACCATTTTTCCAAAATGGTTCATTTGGTGCCTCTTCCATAGCTACCTTCTGCACGGGCTCTGGCAGCGTTGTTCATCAAGCATATCTTTCACTTACACGGTATGCCGGGCAAGATTTTCAGTGACCGGGGTCCCCAGTTTGCATCTCGATTCTGGAGAGTGCTTTGTCGTATTGAGTTGAATCTCTCCTCGACTTATCATCCCGAGATGAATGGGTTGGTTGAGAGGGCCAATCAGACTTTGGTCACATATTTACGACATTTTGTTTCTGCCAGACAGGATGACTGGGCATCCTTGTTACCATGGGCAGAGTTTGCCCTTAACAACACTGTAGCCGACTCCACCGGTCAGACTCCTTTCCTCCTTAATTACGGCTAGCATCCGCGGGTTCCTTAGCCTATGCCCGTGTCCTCTGCTGACTCCAGGGTGGCAGACTGGACAGTGGAGGCACGGGACATTTGGGACCGCACTCAGGATGCCATTCAGGCCTCCAAGGAGAGAATGAGGTCCTCCGATGATGCACATCGGCGCCCTGCCCCGACCTTTGCTCCTGGCGACTTAGTGTGGCTCTCTGCCCATAACATCAGGCTGCGTGTTGAGTCCACTAAGTTTGCACCTCGCTACTTGGGTCCCTTCAAGGTCCTCGAACAGGTTAATCCTGTGGTCTACCATCTAGCCCTTCCTCCATGCCTAGGTATCACTGACACCTTTCATGTGTCCCTCCTTAAGCCTGTATACATGTTCCAGTTTTCTGAATCATCTGCCGGGACATCGGGTTCATCTACGGACGATTATGAGGTGAACGCTATTTTGGGGTGCAAGGTGGTACGTGGCAAAACATTTTATTTGGTGGACTGGAAGGGTTACGGTCCTGAGGATGGGTCCTGGGAGCCTGCTGAGCACATTCAGGCTCCGCAGCTCATTGCTGCCTTCGAACGTAGCGAGGCCCAAGGAGGGGGGGCCCTTGGAGGGGGGGTAATGTTAGGGGTCGAGTTCCCACCTCTGCACAGGGGGAATCTCGGGCCATCTCCGCTGCGGTCTCCCATTCTTCTCCTGCCGCAGTGGAGCCTGCTCAGCGGAGACGTCAGTCCCAGTGTCTTGCTCAGTCTGACTCTGTACAAAGAGCTACTAAAGCACTGCTGCTTTTCTTGCTTCTGCCATCGAAGCCAGTGCTGGGCAGCAGCGAGCAGACACTTCTGGGACTAAGTCCTGCTTTTCTCGTTCTGAGCATGCCCAGAGTAAGATCTCTCAGTGGAGATCGAGGGTCTCATGTTCAGATACTGCAGCCAAAGCCATTGGTCCTTCAGGAAGGTCCTGTAGGTGTTCAGGCTCTGTGGCAGCCTCTCATTGGTCCTGCTAGGAAGGTCCTGTACGTGCTGTGACTATTTAAGGCTCGCATGGCCGCACGGCCATGCGCTAGTATCTTTCTATGTTATATGCTTTGCGCCAGTGTGGTCTTGTAAGAGTGTGTTCAGCTGAAATAAGCCCCTAGAATCAGGGGTGGATTAATGGTAGCCAGGGCCCCGAGCTTTTCAGACACTGTGGGACCCCCCTGTCATGTGATGGAGGTCATGTGATGGGGGTCATGTGACGGGGGTCATGATATACCCGAACCAGATTATTCCAGAAAAATGGCCAGGCCCTACTCTACTGTAACCTATTAAATATTTGTTAAAATCTGCAATACAATTTAGGTATATTTTGACCAATAATATCACATACAAGGAACAAATACCACCGCACCATGACCAGACCACAAATTACAATCACAGTGATCGAATAATATCACATACAAGGAACAAATACCACTGCACCATGACCAGACCACAAATTACAACCACAGTGATCGAATAATATCACATACAAGGAACAAATACTACCGCACCATGTCAAGACCACATATTACCACCACTTGGTGACCAAATAGCACATACAAGGGACAAATACCACAACACCATTTCCAGACCACATATTACCACCACATAGTGACCGAATACTACAATACTGATCAGTAATAAAAAAATAACAAAACACAATACTATCACCATAAGTGCCAGTATTCACAGGAGATCTGTACTTAGTATGCAGTGTCTGTGTAGAGGTAATACTGAGATCACTGGTGGTATTATACACAGGAGCTCTGTATATAATGTATAGGTAATACGGTGATCACTGGTGACATTGTACACAGGACCTCTGTATTTAGTATACAGTGTATAGTGTCAGTGTATAGGTAACACTGACTCACCAGTGACGTCTCTACATAGTAACATAGTAACATAGTTAGTAAGGCCGAAAAAAGACATTTGTCCATCCAGTTCAGCCTATATTCCATCATAATAAATCCCCAGATCTACGTCCTTCTACAGAACCTAATAATTGTATGATACAATATTGTTCTGCTCCAGGAAAACATCTAGGCCTCTCTTGAACCCCTTGACTGAGTTCGTCATCACCACCTCCTCAGACAAGCAATTCCAGATTCTCACTGCCCTAACAGTAAAGAATCCTCTTCTATGTTGGTGGAAAAACCTTCTCTCCTCCAGACGCAAAGAATGCCCCCTTGTGACCGTCACCTTCCTTGGTATAAACAGATCCTCAGTGAGATATTTGTATTGTCCCCTTATATACTTATACATGGTTATTAGATCGCCCCTCAGTCGTCTTTTTACTAGACTAAATAATCCTAATTTCGCTAATCTATCTGGGTATTGTAGTTCTCCCATCCCCTTTATTAATTTTGTTGCCCTCTTTGTACTCTCTCTAGTTCCATTATATCCTTCCTGAGCATCGGTGCCCAAAACTGGACACAGTACTCCATGTGCGGTCTAACTAGGGATTTGTACAGAGGCAGTATAATGCTCTCATCATGTGTATCCAGACCTCTTTTAATGCACCCCATGATCCTGTTTGCCTTGGCAACTGCTGCCTGGCACTGGCTGCTCCAGGTAAGTTTATCATTAACTAGGATCCCCAAGTCCTTCTCCCTGTCAGATGTACCCAGTGGTTTCCCGTTCAGTGTGTAATGGTGATATTGATTCCTTCTTCCCATGTGTATAGCCTTACATTTATCATTGTTAAACCTCATCTGCCACCTTTCAGCCCAAGTTTCCAACTTATCCAGATCCATCTGTAGCAGAATACTATCTTCTCTTGTATTAACTGCTTTACATAGTTTTGTATCATCTGCAAATATCGATATTTTACTGTGTAAACATTCTACCAGATCATTAATGAATATGTTGAAGAGAACAGGTCCCAATACCGACCCCTGCGGTTACCCACTGGTCACAGCGACCCAGTTAGAGACTATACCATTTATAACCACCCTCTGCTTTCTATCACTAAGCCAGTTACTAACCCATTTACACACATTTTCCCCCAGACCAAGCATTCTCATTTTGTGTACCAACCTCTTGTGCGGCACGGTATCAAACGCTTTGGAAATGATGGCGGTCTGTGCTGGATGAAAGATGAAGGATTTCTAGGCGAAGTCCTTCATCTTTCATCCAGCACAGACCGCCATCATTTCTTCCAGCCAGGACTAATTTCTGTAGGAAATAACACAGTTATCTCGCGCTCCGCCCGCAGAACACATTACTTAATTTTTCACAATTTCTACATTACACCACATGAAGAAAAAAAGGCGATATAGTGTCACTCTGCACAGTAACAGTACCGCCCCCCATTTAAAACAGTATACTCAAAAAATAAAATAAATACATCACAGCAGTAATAATATCCCTTAATTAGCCCCTATGGTAATAATATTCCCCACCCTGGCCCCGTTTATCTCATTCCTGGCTCCAGCCATATGTTCTCGCATTGTGCACTCATGAGTATCCATTCTACCCCATATGATCTCCCCATCCTGCCCCATCTGTTTCCATTGTATCCATCCTGCCCCATTATACAATCCTGCCCCATGTCTTTCATTCTGCCCTGTGTCTCCAATCATGCCCCGTGTCTACATTCTACCTATGCCTCCAGTCCTGCCCCCAGTGTGTACAGCAATCTGCCCCAGTGTGTCCAGCATTGCCCCCAGACAGTGTCTCCAGCAATCTGCCCCAGTGTCTGACTCCAGCATATTGCCCCCAGTGTGTCCAGCAATCTGCCCCAGTGTTTCCAGCATTGCCCCAGACAGTGTGTCCAGCAATCTGCCCGTGTGTCCAGCAATCTGCCCCAGTGTGTCCAGCATATTGCCCCAGTGTGTCCAGCATTGCCCCCAGACAGTGTGTCCAGCAATCTGCCCCAGCGTGTCCAGCATATTATCACCAGTGTGTCCAGCAATCTGCCCCAGGATGTCCAGCATTGCCCCCAGTGTGTCCAGCAATCTGCCCCAGTAGGTCCAATTGTCCAGCATTGCCCACAGTGTGTCCAGCAATCTGGCCCAGTGTGTCCAGCATTGCCCCAGTGTATCCAGCATTGCCCCATTGTGTCCAGCATTGCCTCAAGACAGTGTGTTCAACAATCTGCCCCAGTATGTCCAGCATATTGCCCCAGAGTATCCAACATTGCCCCCAGTGTGTCCAGCAATCTGCCCCAGTGTCCAACAATCTGCCCCAGTGTCTCCAGCATTGCCCCAGTGTGTCCAGTATATTACCCCCAGTGTGTCCAGCAATCTGCCCCAGTATGTCCAGCATTGCCGTCAGTGTGTCCAGCAATCTACCCCAGTGTCTCCAGCATTGCCCCAGTATCTCCAGCACTGCCCCAGTGTCTCCAGCAATCATCTGCCCCAATGTGTCCAGCAATCTGCCCCAGTGTGTCCTCCAGCATTGCCCCAGTGTGTCCAGCAATCTGCCCCAGTGTCTCCAGCATTGCCGTCAGTGTGTCCAGCAATCTACCCCAGTGTCTCCAGCATTGCCCCAGTATCTCCAGCATTGCCCCAGTGTCTCCAGCAATCATCTGCCCCAATGTGTCCAGCAATCTGCCCCAGTGTGTCCTCCAGCATTGCCCCAGTGTGTCCAGCAATCTGCCCCAGTGTCTCCAGCATTGCCCCAGTGTCTCCAGCATTGCCCCAGTGTCTCCAGTAATCTGCCCCAGTGTGTCCTCCAGCATTACCCCAGTGTGTCCTCCAGCATTGCCCCAGTGTGTCCAGCAATCTGCCCCAATGTCTCCAGCATTGCCCCAGTGTCTCCAGCATTACCCCAGTGTCTCCAGACATCTGCCCCAGTGTGTCCTCCAGCATTACTCCAATGTGTCCTCCAGCATTGCCCCAGTGTGTACAGCGATCTGCCCCAGTGTCTCCATCATTGCCCCAGTGTGTCCAGCAATCTGCCCCAGTGTTTACTCCAGCATTGCCCCCAGTGTCTCCAGCATTGCCCCAGTGTCTCCAGCAATCATCTGCCCCAGTGTGTCCTTCAGCATTGCCCCAGTGTGTCCAGCAATCTGCCCCAGTGTCTCCAGCATTGCCCCAGTGTCTCCAGCATTGCCCCAGTGTGTCCTCCAGCATTGCCCCCAGTGTGTCCACCGTTAGGTTATCAAAAAACAAAACAAAAAAAAAACAAACCGAGTTCTGCTCACCTGACCAGCGCTCCAGGCGGCGAGCTCCCTCCACCAGTGCACACTCGCCGGCGACTGACAATGACGTCAGACGCCGGCGATGTGTGCACTGCGGCCGACTTCAGCTGCCAGCCTCCAATTAGCTGGCGGCTGTTGTTAACTTTTGACGGGCGGACGCACGCCCGCACGTCAATAGGAAACCGCCGCAGTGTCGGAAGGGGCCCGGTGAGCAGATGAGAAGGGGCCCGATGCGGGCCCCCTCTCTCTGCCCACCAGGTCCAGGGGCCCATAAAAGCCGGCGGTCCTTCACAGTCACACTCAGGGGCGGATTATCAGAGGGTCAATCTGTGCGGTAGCCCAGGGCCCCCCACACCATTGGGCCCTGGGCTACCACCCATATTGACCCTCTGATAATCCGCCCCTGCCTAGAATGCTGGCACCTCCGGTGAGGAGATTGTGTTTGCGTGTATTCTGGGACCTGGCTGAAATAAGCCCCTAGAATGCTGGCACCTTCGGTGAGGAGTTTTGTGTGCATGCATGACCACTGACTGCTCTCAGTTGTGTAGTTAGCCTGTGCTTCTGTGAAGTCTAACAGGGCGCAGTGCTTTGCTTTAACAGCTACTCTGTGAAATAACAGAGCAAGTTCATACTGCCATATAGTTCCGCCGTTTGCTAGCAGCAGGTTCTCCTGCACGGTGGACCCCGGGCTGCGAACGCATCAATAACAATAAAACATCTATATTAACTCGGTGCATTCCGCTAGCCCTAACGGAGGATATACTTCTGTCCTGTTAATTTGTTGTATATCAGCCAGCCACTTAATGCCACTTAGATAGCTTTGTTATATACACTGGGCCTAAGTAGTTGTTCAGTTTCCCCCAAAAAAAGGGAGATTCAAATTCTCACAAAATGGATATACTTTGGTCCTGTTAGTTTGTCGTATATCAGCCAGCCACTTTCTGCCACTTAGATTGCGTTGTTATATACACTGGGTCTAAGTTGTGGTTCAGTCTCCCAAAAAAAAGAGGGAGATTCAAATTCTCACAAAGTGGATATACTTCTTTCCTGTTAGTTTGTCGTATATCAGCCAGCCACTTTCTGCCACTTAGATTGCGTTGTTATATACACTGGGCCTAAACAGTGGTTCAGTCTCCCCCCAAAAAAGGGAGATTCAAATTCTCACAAAGTGGATATACTTCTGTCCTGTTAGTTTGTCGTATATCAGCCAGCCACTTTCTGCTACTTAGATTGCGTTGTTATAGACACTGGGCCTAAGTTGTAGTTCAGTCTCCCCAAAAAAAGGGGAGATTCAAATTCTCACAAAGTGGATATACTTCTGTCCTGTTAGTTTGTCGTATGTCACCCAACCACTTTCTGCCACTTAAAATGCATTTTTATATACACTGGGCCTGAGTTTTGGTTCAGTCGCCCAAAAAAAAGGGAGATTTAAATTCTCAACAAGTTTATATACACCTTCTACATTGTTTTACAGTACCATATAATGGTTGTTATTTTGGTTAGATTTTCCAAAAAATGAGGAAGTCTCGTGGAAGAGGCCGTGGGCGGTGGTTGCCAGCTGGTACTGATTGTGGTGGTGGTGGTGCATCTGGTGGTAGTGGCAAAAGCACAATAGCACCTATGGCTGGAGGTGTTGAGCCAGCATCATCGTCTGGCTACACAAGGCCTCGAAGGCTCCCTTATCTGGGAGTAGGAAAACAGCTTTTAAAGCTGGAGCCGCAGGAAAAAGTTTTGGCTTTCCTTGCTGACTCAGCCTCTAGCTCTTTCGCCTCCTCTTCAGAAAGTTCCAAATATAAAAGCAGCGATTCGTCAGTGGATGCTCCCGGTGAGGAACAAGACGTTTCCTTGTGTCCTTCACCCAAACCAAAAGTTAAGGATGCGTCAGGCGACACTACAGGTTACTCCATGGAGCTCTTTACACATACCGTGCCTGGGTTAAGGTACCTTCACACTCAGCAACTTTACAACGAGAACGACAACGATCCGTGACGTTGCAGCGTCCTGGATAGCGATCTCGTTGTGTTTGACACGCACCAGCGATCTGGATCCTGCTGTGATATCGCTGGTCGGAGCAGAAAGGCCAGAACTTTATTTGATCATCAGATCGGCGTGTATCTTCGTGTTTGACAGCAAAAGCAACGATGCCTGCAATGATTTACATGGAGATAACGACCTGTGAGAACGATAAGTGAGTAACCCTTACGTCACTGGATCGCTCCTGAATCGTTCTGGAGCTGCTGTGTTTGACATCTCTACAGCGACCTAAACAGCGACGCTCCAGCGATCTGCTCGTTGTCTATATCGCTGCAGCGTCGCTGAGTGTGACGGTACCTTTAGAAAGGGAAATTGTTAACTGCCCATTACAAGAAGAATCGGACATGGAGTGCACTGATGCACAGCCACAGCTAGATTATTATGCTGTTCCATTGACTCAGATCACTACATTGTCCTCGCAGTGTACGGAGCCAGAATTTGACCCTGCTGAGACTATTGTGCCCTGTCCCGAACGCTATAGCACCTTACACGGTGACACAGAGGAAGGTGCACATGACATTGAAGAGGAGGTGATAGATGACCCAGTTGATGACCGAGATTGGCAGCCATTGGGGGAAGAGGGTGCCACTGCCAGTAGCTCAGAAGCAGAGGAGGATGATCCACAGCAGCCATCTACATCACAACAGCTGTCATCTGGCAGGTCCATATCAGGCCAATAACGTTTGTCAAAAACAGTTTTAGGACAGTGTCGAAATTCATGGAGGGAAAAATGGTAACAAAATTCTCATTGGGGTCTGTTACAAACCCCCAAATATAACAGAAACCATGGAAAGTCTACTTCTAAAGCAGATAGATGAAGCTGCAACCCATAATGAGGTCCTGGTTATGGGGGACTTTAACTACCCGGATATTAACTGGGAAACAGAAACCTGTGAAACCCATAAAGGCAACAGGTTTCTGCTAATAACCAAGAGAAATTATCTTTCACAATTGGTGCAGAATCCAACCAGAGGAGCAGCACTTTTAGACCTAATACTATCTAATAGACCTGACAGAATAACAAATCTGCAGGTGGTTGGGCATCTAGGAAATAGCGACCACAATATTGTGCAGTTTCACCTGTCTTTCACTAGGGGGACTTGTCAGGGAGTCACAAAAACACTGAAATTTAGGAAGGCAAAGTTTGACCAGCTTAGAGATGCCCTTAATTTGGTAGACTGGGACAATATCCTCAGAAATAAGAATACAGATAATAAATGGGAAATGTTTAAGAACATCCTAAATAGGCAGTGTAAGCGGTTTATACCTTGTGGGAATAAAAGGACTAGAAATAGGAAAAACCCAA
This sequence comes from Ranitomeya imitator, assembly GCF_032444005.1. Lineage (NCBI taxonomy): Eukaryota > Metazoa > Chordata > Amphibia > Anura > Dendrobatidae > Ranitomeya > Ranitomeya imitator. Next base: position 706,209,040 of record NC_091283.1, read on the forward strand.
TGTGGCTAAACAAAGAAGTAAGACAGGCAATTAACAGTAAAAAGAAAGCATTTGCACTACTAAAGCAGGATGGCACCATTGAAGCTCTAAAAAACTATAGGGAGAAAAATACTTTATCTAAAAAACTAATTATAGCTGCCAAAAAGGAAACAGAGAAGCACATTGCTAAGGAGAGTAAAACTAATCCCAAACTGTTCTTCAACTATATCAATAGTATAAGAATAAAAACTGAAAATGTAGGCCCCTTAAAAAATAGTGAGGAAAGAATGGTTGTAGATGACGAGGAAAAAGCTAACATATTAAACACCTTCTTCTCCACGGTATTCACGGTGGAATATGAAATGCTAGGTGAAATCCCAAGAAACAATGAAAACCCTATATTAAGGGTCACCAATCTAACCCAAGAAGAGGTGCGAAACCGGCTAAATAAGATTAAAATAGATAAATCTCCGGGTCCGGATGGCATACACCCACGAGTACTAAGAGAACTAAGTAATGTAATAGATAAACCATTATTTCTTATTTTTAGGGACTCTATAGCGACAGGGTCTGTTCCGCAGGACTGGCGCATAGCAAATGTGGTGCCAATATTCAAAAAGGGCTCTAAAAGTGAACCTGGAAATTATAGGCCAGTAAGTCTAACCTCTATTGTTGGTAAAATATTTGAAGGGTTTCTGAGGGATGTTATTCTGGATTATCTCAATGAGAATAACTGTTTAACTCCATATCAGCATGGGTTTATGAGAAATCGCTCCTGTCAAACCAATCTAATCAGTTTTTATGAAGAGGTAAGCTATAGGCTGGACCACGGTGAGTCATTGGACGTGGTATATCTCGATTTTTCCAAAGCGTTTGATACCGTGCCGCACAAGAGGTTGGTACACAAAATGAGAATGCTTGGTCTGGGGGAAAATGTGTGTAAATGGGTTAGTAACTGGCTTAGTGATAGAAAGCAGAGGGTGGTTATAAATGGTATAGTCTCTAACTGGGTTGCTGTGACCAGTGGGGTACCGCAGGGGTCAGTATTGGGACCTGTTCTCTTCAACATATTCATTAATAATCTGGTAGAAGGTTTACACAGTAAAATATCGATATTTACAGATGATACAAAACTATGTAAAGCAGTTAATACAAGAGAAGATAGTATTCTGCTACAGATGGATCTGGATAAGTTGGAAACTTGGGCTGAAAGGTGGCAGATGACGTTTAACAATGATAAATGTAAGGTTATACACATGGGAAGAAGGAATCAATATCACCATTACACACTGAATGGGAAACCACTGGGTAAATCTGACAGGGAGAAGGACTTGGGGATCCTAGTTAATGATAAACTTACCTGGAGCAGCCAGTGCCAGGCAGCAGCTGCCAAGGCAAACAGGATCATGGGGTGCATTAAAAGAGGTCTGGATACACATGATGAGAGCATTATACTGCCTCTGTACAAATCCCTAGTTAGACCGCACATGGAGTACTGTGTCCAGTTTTGGGCACCGGTGCTCAGGAAGGATATAATGGAACTAGAGAGAGTACAAAGGAGGGCAACAAAATTAATAAAGGGGATGGGAGAACTACAATACCCAGATAGATTAGCGAAATTAGGATTATTTAGTCTAGAAAAAAGACGACTGAGGGGCGATCTAATAACCATGTATAAGTATATAAGGGGACAATACAAATATCTCGCTGAGGATCTGTTTATACCAAGGAAGGTGACGGGCACAAAGGGGCATTCTTTGCGTCTGGAGGAGAGAAGGTTTTTCCACCAACATAGAAGAGGATTCTTTACTGTTAGGGCAGTGAGAATCTGGAATTGCTTGCCTGAGGAGGTGGTGATGGCGAACTCAGTCGAGGGGTTCAAGAGAGGCCTGGATGTCTTCCTGGAGCAGAACAATATTGTATCATACAATTATTAGGTTCTGTAGAAGGACGTAGATCTGGGGATTTATTATGATGGAATATAGGCTGAACTGGATGGACAAATGTCTTTTTTCGGCCTTACTAACTATGTTACTATGTTACTATGTTACAGTGTGGCCATCCGGTGAAAGTAGCCCAGCATGCCATGCCTGAAAAGGTATTCCATAGTAGGAAGAGTGCAGTGTGGCAATTTTTTTAACCAAGATCCGAATGATCAGTGCAAAGTTATCTGTAAGAAATGCTCAAAGACCTTTAGCAGAGGAAAGAATCTCCAAAATTTAAATACAATGTGCATGCTTAGACATTTCACCAGCATGCACTTGCAAGCCTGGACTAACTACCTAACGTCCCGAACCATTGGTGCACCTGCTCAGAATGAAGGTAGTCAGCAACGTTACATTGCTTCCCTCACTGTAAGCCCACCGGTTAGGACACCACCAGCAGCAAATGTGTAGGTATCGTTGCAAGGCCAAAGCAGTTAGGGAATCACAAGGTTATTGGTAGGAAACACTGTAGGTAGGCCAACATCGAGAATACCATCACCAAACCTCTCTCAGTCCACCATGTCCACCACCACCTCCGCTAGTTCCACCATATGCACCCCTCCAGTCCAACTCACCCTACAAGAGACTCTCGTTAGAAAAAGAAAGTACTCATCCTCTCATCCACATACAAAGGGTTTGAACGCACACATTGCTAGACTAATCTCATTAGAGATGATGCCCATGCCCTAGCGGTTGGTTGAAAGCGAAACCAGCATGTCAAAGACCGCATTGTCCATGCACTGAGGCAATCAGTCAGTAAAATGGTGCACCTCACAACAGATGCATGGACCAGTAGGTATGGCTGGGGGCATTACGTGTCCATCACAGCACTCTGGGTTAATGTGGTGGATGCAGGGTCCACAGTGGACAGCCATAGTGGGACAGTTATGCCTAGCCCACGGTCTAGGAAACAGCTGTAGGCGTTCGCCACCCCTCCTCCTCCTCCAGAAGCGAAAGCTCGTCCACAGAGCGCAGTCGCACGACCACTCCATCCGCAGCTGTCATTTGTCCAGTATGGTTACGAACTACTTTTCTTCCCTTATTGATGTTCTCCCTCACAGGTCATTCCCCTTTGATTACAGGGCATCTAAAATAGACACCTGGCCTGAGTTGGCAGAATATGCATTACAGGAGCTCGCTTGCCCTGCTTCTAGTGTGCTATCAGAAAGAGTCTTCACTGCTGCTGGTTCAATACTGACCGAAAAAAGGACACGTCTGGCTACCCAGAATGTTGATGATCTAACCTTCATTAACCCCTTTACCCCCAAGGGTGGTTTGCACGTTATGGACCGGGCCAATTTTTACAATTCTGACCACTGTCCCTTTATGAAGTTATAACTCTGGAACGCTTCAACGGATCCCGGTGATTCTGACACTGTTTTCTTGTGACATATTGTACTTCATGATAATGGTAAAATTTCTTTGATATTACCTGCGTTTATTTGTGAAAAAAACGGAAATTTGGCAAAAATTTTGAAAATTTAGCAATTTTCCAACTTTGAATTTTTATACAATTAAATCACAGAGATATGTCACACAAAATACTTAATAAGTAACATTTCCCACATGTCTACTTTACATCAGCACAAATTTGGAACCAAAATTATTTTTTGTTAGGGAGTTATAAGGGTTAAATATCGACCAGCAATTTCTCACTTTTCCAACACCATTTTACTTTAGGGACCACATTTCATTTGAAGTCATTTTGAGGGGTCTATATGATAAAAAATACCCAAGTGTGACACCATTCTAAAAACTGCACCCCTCAAGGTGCTCAAAACCACATTCAAGAAGTTTATTAACCCTTCAGGTGCTTCACAGGAATTTTTGGAATGTTTAAATAAAAATGAACATTTAACTTTTTTTCACAAAAAATTTAATTCTGCTCCAATTTGTTTTATTTTACCAAGGGTAACAGGAAAAAATGGACCCCAAACATTGTTATACAATTTGTCCTGAGTACGCCGATACCCCACATGTGGGGGTAAACCACTGTTTGGGCGCATGACAGAGCTCGGAAGCGAAGGCGCGCCATTTGACTTTTCAATGCAAAATTGACTGGAATTGAGATGGGACGCCATGTTGCGTTTGGAGAGCCACTGATATGCCTAAACATTGAAACCCCCCACAAGTGACACCATTTTGGAAAGTGAACCCCCTAAGGAACTTATCTAGGCATGTGGTGAGCACTTTGACCCACTAAGTGCTTCACAGAAGTTTATAATGCAGAACCGTAAAAATAAAAAATCGTTTTTTTCACAAAAATTATCTTTTCGCCCCCAATTTTTTATTTTCCCAAGGGTAAGAGAAGAAATTGGACCCCAATAGTTGTTTTACAATTTGTCCTGAGTACACTCATACCCCATATGTGGGGGTAAACCACTGTTTGGGCGCATGGGAGAGCTCAGAAGGGAAGGAGCGCCATTTGACTTTTCAATGCAAAATTGACAGGAATTGAGATGGGACACCATGTTGCGTTTGGAGAGCCACTGATGTGCCTAAACATTGAAACCTCCCACAAGTGACACCATTTTGGAAAGTAGACCCCGTAAGGAACTTATCTAGAGGTGTGGTGAGCACTTTGACCCACCAAGTGCTTCACAGAAGTTTATAATGCAGAACCGTAAAAATAAAAAATCTTTTTTTTCACAAAAATTATATTTTCACCCCCAATTTTTTATTTTCCCAAGGGTAAGAGGACAAATTGTACAACAACTTTTGGGGTCCAATTTTGTATGAGTACGCTGATACCCCATATGTGGGGGTAAACCAATGTTTGGGCGCATGGGAGAGCTCGGAAGGGAAGGTGCGCCATTTGACTTTTCAATGCAAAATTGACTGGAATTGAGATGGGACGCCATGTTGCGTTTGGAGAGCCACTGATGTGCCTAAACATTGAAACCCCCCACAAGTGACACCATTTTGGAAAGTAGACTCCCTAAGGAACTTATCTAGATGTGTTTTGAGTGCTTTGACCGACCAAGGGCTTCACAGAAGTTTATAATGCAGAGCCATAAAAATAAAACAAATTTTTTTTCCAACAAAAATTATTTTTTTAGCCCCCAGTTTTGTATTTTTCCGATGGTAACAGGAGAAATTGGACACCAAAAGTTGTTGTCCAAATTGTCCTGAGTGCGCTGATACCCCATATATGGGGGGAAACCACCGTTTGGACGCATGGGAGGGCTCGGAAGGGAAGGAGTGCCGTTTGGAATGCAGACTTAGATGGAATGGTCTGCAGGCGTCATATTGCGTTTGCAGAGCCCCTATTGTACCTAAACAGTAGAAACCGCCCACAAGTGACACCATTTTGGAAAGTAGACCCCCTAATGAACTCATCTAGCTGTGTTGTGAGAGCTTTGAACCCCCAAGTGCTTCACTACAGTTTGTAACGCAGAGCCGTGAAAATAAAAAAAAAAATCTTTCCCCAAAAAATTATATTTTAGCCCCCAGTTTTGTATTTTCCCGAGGGTAAGATGAGAAATTCGACCCCAAAAGTTGTTGACCAATTTGTCCTGAGTACGCTGATACCCCATATGTGGGGGGGAACCACCGTTTGGGCGTATGGGAGGGCTCAGAATGGAAGGAGCGCCATTTGGAATGCAGACTTAGATGGAATGGTCTGCAGGCGTCACATTGCGTTTGCAGAGCCCCTAATGTACCTAAACAGTAGACACCCCCCACAAGTGACACCATTTTGGAAACTAGACCCCCTAAGGAACTCATCTAGATGTGATGTGAGAGCTTTGAACCCCCAGGTGTTTCACTACAGTTTATAATGCAGAGCCGCGCAAATAAAAAATATTTTTTTTTCCACAAAAATTATTTTTTAGCCCCCAGTTTTGTATTTTTCCAAGGGTAACAGGAGAAAGTGGACCCTAAATAATGTTGTCCAATTTCTTCTGAGTATGCTGATACCCGATATGTGGGGGGGAACCACCGTTTGAGCGCATGGCAGAGCTCGGGAGGGAAGGAGCATCATTTGGAATGCAGACTTAGATGGATTGGTCTGCAGGCGTCACATTGCCTTTGCAGAGCCCCATATGTGCCTAAACAGTAGAAACCCCCCACAAGTGACCCCATATTGTAAACTAGACCCCCAAGGAAATTATCTAGATGTGTTGTGAGAACTTTGAACCCCCAAGTGTTTCACTACAGTTTATAATGCAGAGCTGTGAAAATAAAAAATCCTTTTTTTCCCACAAAAATTATTTTTTAGCCCCCAGTTTTGTATTTTTCCAAGGGTATCAGGAGAAATTGGACCCCAACAGTTGTTGTCCAATTTGTCCTGAGTACGCTGATACCCCATATGTTGGGGTAAACCCCTGTTTGGGCACACGGGAGAGTTCGGAAGGGAAGGAGCACTGTTTTACTTTTTAAACGCAGAATTGGCTGGAATTGAGATCGGACGCCATGTCGCGTTTGGAGAGCCCCTGATGTGCCTAAACAGTTGAAACCCCCCAATTATAACTGAAACCCTAATCCAAACAACCCCTAACCCTAATCCCAACGGTAACCCTAACCACACCTCTAACCCAGACACACCCCTAAACCTAATCCCAACCCTATTCCCAACCATAAATGTAATCCAAACCCTAACCCTAACTTTAGCCCCAACCCTAACTGTAGCCTTAACCCTAGCCCCAACCCTAACCCTAGCCCTAACCCTAGCCCTAACCCTAGCCATAACTCTAACTTTAACCCTAACCCTAGCCCAAGCCCTAACCCTAGCCCTAGCCCTAACCCTAACCCTAGTCCTAACCCTAATGGGAAAATGGAAATAAATACATTTTTAAAAATTTTTAATTTTTCCTTAACTAAGGGGGTGATGAAGGGGGGTTTGATTTACTTTTATAGCGTTTTTTTAGCGGATTTTTATGATTGGCAGCCGTCACACACTAAAAGACGCTTTTTATTGCAAAAAATATTTTTTGCGTTACCGCATTTTGAGAGCTATAATTTTTCCATATTTTGCTCCACAGAGTCATGTGAGATCTTGTTTTTTGTGGGACGAGTTGACGTTTTTATTGGTAACATTTTCGGGCACGTGACATTTTTTGATCGCTTTTTATTCCGATTTTTGTGAGGCAGAATGACCAAAAACCAGCTATTCATGAATTTCTTTTGGGGGAGGCGTTTATACCGTTCCGCAATTGGTAAAATTGATAAAGCAGTTTTATTCTTCGGGTTAGCACATTTACAGCGACACCTCATTTATATCTTTTTTTATGTTTTGACGCTTTTATACGATAAAAACTATTTTATAGAAAAAATAATTATTTTTGCATCGTTTTATTCTGAGGACTATAACTTTTTTATTTTTTTGCTGATGATGGTGTATAGCAGCTCCTTTTTTGCGGGACAAGATGACGTTTTCAGCGGTACCATGCTTATTTATATCTGTCTTTTTGATCGCGTGTTATTCCACTTTTTGTTTGGCGGTATGATAATAAAGCGTTGTTTTTTGCCTCGTTTTTTTTTTTTCTTACGGTGTTTACTGAAGGGGTTAACTAGTGGGAAAGTTTTATAGGTCGGGCCGTTACGGACGCGGCGATACTAAATATGTGTACTTTTATTGTTTGTTTTTTTATTTAGATAAAGAAATTAATTTATTTGAATAATATTTTTTTTTCATTATTTGGGAATATTTTTTTAACTTTTTTTTTACACATGTGGAATTTTTTTTTTTTACTGTTTTACTTTGACCCACGGGGGGACATCAGAGATCGGTGATCTGATAGTTTGCACAGCACTGTGTCAGATCACCGATCTGAGAGCAGTGCAGGCTGCTTCACAGTGCCTGCTCTGAGCAGGCTCTGTGAAGCCACCTCCCTCCCTGCAGGACCCAGATGCCGCGGCCATCTTGGATCCGGGCCTGCAGCGAGGAAGGAGAGGTAAGAGACCCTCGCAGCAACACGATCACATTACGTTGCTGCGGGGGTCTCAGGGAAGCCCGCAGGGAGCCCCCTCCCTGCGGGAAGCTTCCCTATACCGCCGGCACACCGCGATCATGTTTGATCGCGGTGTGCCGGGGGTTAATGTGCTGGGGGCGGTCCATGACCTCTCCTGGCACATAGTGCCGGATGTCAGCTGCGATAGGCAGCTGACACCTGGCCGCGATCGGCCGCGCTCCCCCCGTGAGCACGGCCGATCGCTATGATGTACTATTCCGTCCGTGGGAATTAGGGCCCACCTAACATGGACGGAATAGTACGTCATATGGCAGAAAGGGGTTAAAATGAACCAATCATGGATTTCAAAATATTTTGCCCCACCTTCTCCTGCTGACACGTAGCTTGCCTGAAAAATGTCTTGCTTTTGGCCTCCTCTTACTGACTTCTCCAATTCCGCCATTTGCAGCTGCTGAATGTCCACCATAGGCCATTTTTGTACCTCCCTAAATGGGCTGACTCCCCCCACAGGGCCGTAGTCACCACCTGGCGCAAGCACCCGTGCGAGTGCCGTTTGCCTGGACAGGTGGGCGACGGCACTGGCACAGGGTCCCTCGTAGTACAATGAAGTGTCTCTGACAGTGGTGGTGGTGCACATCCAACGTCAGACACACAGTCGTAATATGAGGGGCCCCGTGCCAGTACAGCCGCCCACGAGAGAGTGTTCCCCCCCAGCTCAAACAGTGCTCTACCACTTGCAATACTTACCTCTCCCTGCTCCACCACTGTGTAGTCTGTGCTGTTAAATCCCTCAGTGGCACTGCCAATACAAATTTGTTGAAATGATAGATGATAGTTAAAATATACAGGGGCCCTGGCCTCTATTTTGACCAGTTAATACTTGCACCTACTACCACTGTCTGCTACTCAGCAGAGGAGCTTACCCCAGTACCTGGCTATGCCGCCTGTTTAGTCCTGTTACCAATTTTGAATTGCTTTTAGCCTACTTTTGTATTTAGGCCTAGTAACTGAGTCTGGGCCACTCATTACAGTTGTCCTCCACTGAACAAAGCAATGCCGCCTGTTTAGTCCTGTTAACAATTTTGAACTGCTTTTAGCCTACTTTTTTATTGTGGGCCTACAAACTGTGTCTGTGCCACTCACTACAGTTGTCCTCCACTGAACAAAGCAATGCCGCCTGTTTAGTCCTGTTACCAATTTTGAACTGCTTTTAGTCTACTTTTTTATTTTGAGCCTAATAACTCTGTCTACGCCACTCATTACAGTTGTCCTCCACTGAACAAAGCAATGCCGCCTGTTTAGTCCTGTTACCAATTTTGGACTGCATTTAGCCTACTTTTTAATTGTGGGCCTACAAACTGTGTCTGTGGCACTCATTACAGTTGTCCTCCACTGAACAAAGCAATGCCACCTGGTTAGTCCTGTTACCAATTTTGAACTGCATTTAGCCTACTTTTTTATTTTGGGCCTACTAACCGTGTCTGCACCACTCATTACAGTTGTCCTCCACTGAACAAAGCAATGCCGCCTGGTTAGTCCTGTTACCAATTTTGAACTGCTTTTAGCCTACTTTTGTATTTGGGCCTACTAACCGTGTCTGCGCCACTCATTACAGTTGTCTTCCACTGAACAAAGCTATGCCGCCTGTTTAGTCCTGTTACCAATTTTGAACTGCATTTAGCCTACTTTTTTATTGTGGTCCTACAAACTGTGTCTGCGCCACTCATTACAGTTGTCCTCCACTGAACATATCTATGCCAGCTGGTTAGTCCTGTTACCAATTTTGAACTGCATTTAGTCTACTTTTTTATTTTGGGTCTACTAACTGTCTACGCTACTCATTACAGTTGTACTCAACTGAACAAAGCTATGCAGCCTGTTTAGTCCTGTTACCAATTTTGAACTGCATTTAGCCTACTTTTTTATTGTGGGCCTACAATCTGCGTCTGCGCCACTCATTACAGTTGTCCTCCACTGAACAAAGCAATGCCGCCTGGTTAGTCCTGTTACCAATTTTGAATTGCATTTAGCCTACTTTTTTATTTTGGGCCTACTAACTGTGTCTGCGCCACTCATTACAGTTGTCCTCCACTGAACAAAGCTATGCCGCCTGTTTAGTCCTGTTACCAATTTTGAACTGCTTTTAGCCTACTTTTGTATTTGGGCCTACTAACTGGGTCTGCCACAATTATTACAGTTGTCCTCCAATGAACAAAGCTATGCCGCCTGTTTAGTCCTGTTACCAATTTTGAATTGCATTTAGCCTACTTTTGTATTTGGGCCTACTAACCGTGTCTGCACCACTCATTACAGTTGTCCTCCACTGAACAAAGCAATGCCGCCTGGTTAGTCCTGTTACCAATTTTGAACTGCTTTTAGCCTACTTTTGTATTTGGGCCTACTAACCATATCTGCGCCACTCATTACAGTTGTCCTCCACTGAACAAAGCTATGCCGCCTGTTTAGTCCTGTTACCAATTTTGAACTGCATTTAGCCAACTTTATTATTTGGGCCTATATCTGTGTTTCCTCCTTATCCTGTCCATTGTCCAGCCACTGCTAGATGAGTCTGCTGGTACATTAACCCAGACCACTACATTCCCCTTGCACTCTACACAGCCTGAATCTGACCCTGTTGAAAGTCAGGTTCCCCTTTTCGTGTACTATACCACCTTACACGGGGACAAAGAGGAAGGTGCAGATCAAAGTGCAGGTTCCTTCATCAGGTCGGGGGGCTTACTCGTTGGCGACTTCACTGGCACAGGGCCCCTCATAGTACGCAAAAGTGTCTCTGGCAGTGGGGGGCGCCACCCGCCGTCAACCACACCGCCGTACTATGAGGGGCCCTGTGCCAGTGCCAAGTGCCAACGAGTGCCCCCCCCCCTGCTTGCTCAGGATCACAGCACTTGCAAAGGACATTTGTCCTTTTTCAATCATATTAATAACGAAGTAACGATGTAACTGTACTGTAATGCCTACTCCTTTATTCTTGTAGAAGGACCACTGCTGTCAGAAGTGTCAATCAAGTAACCCGTTCCCTTCTGCTCATTGCAATTTAGATTAATTTGTAATATATACTGTACATTGCATCATCAGCTGATCTACCTGTATCTAATGTGTGTGGTTAGTTTAACAGTTCATGTTTTTACTAAGTGAGAATAACTTTTATTGTCATTTCACTGCATCGAAAATATTTACACACTTGTTAGGAAAAACTTTAATTTTGCATTTAAGAGATGCCAAGTGAATGCAGTGTGTCAGATTTAATGTATGAAGATCTGATTTTAGAAAGTAATTAGATGACAGTTTAAAGTTCTGGAATTATGAAACTAGAAGGGCTTTGGCAAATTAATTTGGAAGGTTATTGCAGGCTCAGCTGTAACATTTGGAAAAGCTCTATATTATATTCTCATTTACTTGGCACTTTCAGAACAATTAATGCTCAAAGAATGAATCACTGTATAATTTTGGCAACTATAATATGTACTTGTAATACACAAAATGTATATATGTCACAAGCTTGATTTTTTAATAGATTCCACCACAACTTAAAAAAACAACAACGTTTTCAGCTAAAACAAATAATGAACTGATGTACAATAAAGATGAAGGTATTGCAGAGAAGTTTTTTGTATAATGTTAATAAATAACCTTAATACTTTAAATAAATCTAGTACAATTTATTGCAAGGACCGTGGATATTTATTATAGACAGATAAAAAATTGAGGCAAAACCTCTTCCCCCAGCGTTGTGACATGCACAAAAGGGAATAGTAATAAATCACTTGGCACCCAAATGGTTTCTTTCAGATGAAAAAGTGAACATCCCATTTATTTGTGCATCCAGTTCAAAGATTATTTAAACGTTTTCGGTCAAATCACAAGACCTTCATCAGAAATATCTTTAACAAAACTGGAAGCATAGGACAATGGGGTATATGAGCCTAGGCAACCCGGGATGGAAAGCGCACCTGGAACGTCTCACAGATCCTGAAGGGAGAAGGAGGGCGTGTATCCGCCGCTGCATATGGCGCTCATAGACGTCCGGTCCGTCGCGCTGTGTGGAGTAGTCCACATCATGAGGGACTACTCCTGCTGACTCAGAGGATAGAGGATAGATTTATTGGATGCCTTTTTCCTGTTGAAGGGGGCTATGATTGGCCATATCCCAGTGTACTTTCTATGTGGCACTTTTTACTTATAGCTCACTTGGATTCAGTGCAGAGTTCAAGGCCCTTTAAAAAACCCTCTTCTAACATAGTATTTCAGTTCTACTGTACTGTGTCAGTTACCAGTAAGGATCGAATAGTGAAATATTCAAATTTGGAAAATCAGCATGAATAATTTGTAATGTTCGTGTATTCGTACCGAATAACGAACCCAGAGCAAGTCAATAGTAAAGCCAAATATTTTTCTGCTGGACCCAACAAGCAGGTCTGGGGGCATTGAAAAAATTCTGAAATTGGTGGGAAAGAGCTAAAACTAAATGGGAACAGTATGGAGAAGATGCATGCATGCCTTTCTAACTCACATATGGTATCTGTGAATAATGTTGTCAGACTATTGCACAAGATTTACAGATTTTTTAAAACAAACAAAAAAAAAATTGATGTGAAAACTGCCATAAAACCTTATTTCCTTCATAATTACACGTAGCATATTTTTCAGATTGTAAGATGCACTTTTGTTCCCAAAAATTTTGGGGAAAATAGGGGGTGCGTCTTATAATCCAAATTTGTGTGCTGTGCTGTAGAAGTGGGGTCGACTCTGGAGTTTTGTCAGGAGGCTGGGGTGGGCTGGCTGCGGGCTGCAGAGACAGGTCATATGCTCCCGCTCATTAGGCTCATGTAATATTCACTGCACCCGCTGTCCATAACCTTGGTGCTGAAGCCACGCCGAGTTGGTTGACAGGGGAGCTGTGCATATTACATGTGCCTGCACTCATCCCCCTCTCATCAAGAACATGCCCCCCGGTCACTCTATATGCCCCTTGCTGGCATGCACATGATAAAATAACGAATAGTTAACTCACCTTCTGATGATGGCTCCATGCTCCCAGTTCCCCTGTGGCTCTTCCTGTGTCTGTGCCAGCATGCAATCATGTGATTGTAGGGTTGAGCAACTTTTACTTTTTTATGATCGAGTCGGGTTTCGCGAAACCCGACTTTGTCAAAAGTCGGATCGGGTGAAATCGGACGATTATTGCGAAAAGTCGTGGATCGACCGAAACACGAAACCCAATGTAAGTGAATGGGGAATCAAAGTCGGCAGTGAGTGGAGGACAGGAAAACACCTACAGTGCCCATTGTAATGTCAAAAACATCCATTCTTGTCACTTAATCTTGTGAATCTTAATTTACCATATAATAATAGTTAGGCATTGAAAATTGGGGGTCATTTGGCTAAAGTTGTGGGGGGTAGGGTTGGTTCAAGTTTTTCGTGGGCCCGGGAAACGCGGACTACGTCACGGTGGTGGAGCAGGGAGAGAAAAGTATTAAAACTTTGCAAGTGCTGTGATCCCGAGCAAGCAGGGGGGACCCACTTTTTCGCATTGGCACTGGCACAGGGCCCCTCAAAGTACGGCGGTGTGTTTGATGGCGGGGGCACCTCCCACCAGCAGAGACACTTTTGCATACTATGAGGGGCCCTGTGCCAGTGACGTCACCAACGAGTATGCCCCTCCCACCTGATGAAGGAACCTGCACTTTTATCTGCACATTCCTCTTTGTCCCCGTGTTAGGTGGTATAGTATGTGGGAAGGGGAACCTGAATTTCAGCAGGGTCAGATTTTGGCTGTGTAGAGTGCAAGGGGAATGTAGTGGTCTGGGTCAATGTACCAGCAGACTCATTTAGCAGTGGCTGGGCAATGGGCAGGATGAGGAGGAAACACAGATATAGTACCAAAGAATCAAGTAGGCTAAATGCAGTTCAAAATTGGTAACAGGACTAAACAGGCGGCATAGCTTTGTTCAGTGGAGGAAAACTGTAATGAGTGGCAGACACAGTTAGTAGGCCCAAGTAATAAAGTGGGCCAAATGAAGTTCAAAATTGGTAACAGGAGTAAACAGGCGGCACTGCTTGGTTCAGTGGAGGAGAACAACAAGCAGCAGCAGACACCGTTAGTCCACCCAACCAAACAAGTAGGCCAAATGCAGTTTAATATCTGATATAGGCCGAAAGCCTGAAGATTGAAGCTCAGCTTTGTTCAGTGGAGGAGAACACCCAGCAGCAGCAGACACCCTTAGTATGCCCAACCAAACAAGTAGCCCAAATGCAGTTTAATATCTGATATAGGCCGAAAGCCTGAAGATTGAAGCTCAGCTTTGTTCAGTGGAGGATAACACTAAGCAGCGGCAGACACTGTTAGTAGGCCAAACCAAACAAGTAAGCCAAATGCAGTTGTAAAACTATTGTAGGAACTCAAGGATTCTGATAGCATAGGGCAATGAACAGACAGAGACGGGTTTCTTTAGTGCAAATAATGTATTTGTACAACAGCAATAACACCCAAAACAATATACTGATAACCCACAGTGTCCTAGAAAGAATCGAGTCTATGAAATATATACAACAAACTGGCGGAGTTCTTAAGGCAGAGTCCTCAGCAAGGTGAGTGTGACGGGTGACATTGTGCAGATCCAAACACTGTCGGCACAGAGAGAGTCAAATCCAGGTATGAAATAAACACAGGGAAGTCCAGAACAAGTCAACAAGTTCATCCCAGGTGTGGCATGAACACGGGTAAGTCCAGAAACTAGTTCTCAAGTTGATCCCAAATGTGGCATAAACACGGGTAAGTTAAAAAACAGGTTCACATTAAAGTATTATACGGGTGTTGTTTCCAACAGCTCCCACCAGGGGGAGTAAATGAAGGATTAAGTAGCAACACTCAGTCCCGAAACAAGTCCTGCAACAAAGTTCCGAAAACACAGTTCTTACCAGAAGGAGTGAACCGAGGGTTAAGTTCCAAGTCAGCAGACTAATGATAACCTAGAGAGTCTAGCTTACAAATGCAGGAAATGTCCAGAGCTAGAAGTAGAGACACACTCAGAACCAGCAGCTGAGCTGAAGGAGAACAGAATCAGAATACTCCAGCAAAGAGGCTGACACCTGACCTGGGTTTTAAACAAACGAACAGGAAGTAAGGCAGACAAAAACAGCAAACTCCATCTTAACGAAGGGCAAAATCATTCACAAGGTGACTAAGAAAACCCGGAATACTGACAGCAGTTTAATATCTGATATAGGCTGAAAGCCTGAAGATTGAAGCTCAGCTTTGTTCAGATGAGAAAAGCAAGCAGCCGCAGACACCATTAGTAGGCCCAACCAAACAAGTAGTCCAAATGCAGTTTAATATCGGATATAGGCTGAAAGCCTGAAGATTGATGCTCAGCTTTGTTCAGTGGAGGATAACACAAAGCAGTGGCAGACACCGTTAGTAGGCCCAACCAAACAAGTAGTCCAAATGCAGTTTAATATCTGATATAGGCCGAAAGCCTGAAGATTGAAGCTCAGCTTTGTTCAGTGGAGAACACCAAGTAGCGGCAGACACCGTTAGTAGGCCCAAACAAACAAGTAGGCCAAATGCAGTTTAATATTTGAAATAGGCTGAAAGCCAGAAAATTGAAGCTCAGCTTTGTTCAGAGGAGGAGAACAACAAGCAGCGGCAGACACCGTTAGTAGGCCCAACCAAACAAGTAGGCGAAATGCAGTTTAATATTTGATATAGGCTGAAAGCCTGAAAATTGAAGCTCAGCTTTATTCTGTGGAGAACACCAAGCTGCGGCACACAACATTTGTAGGCTCAACCAAAGAAGTAGGCCAAATGCAGTTTAATATCTGACACCGGATGAAAATTGAGGCTCAGCTTTGTTCAGTGGAGGACAACTGTAATGGGAGGCAGACACAGTTAGTAAGCCTAAATAAGTAAGTAGGCAAAATGCAGTTCAAAATTGGTAAGTGGAGTACCCAGGCGGCATAGCTTTGTTCAGCGGAGGACAACTGTAATAAGTGGCTCAGACAGACAGACAGAGTAGGCCCACAATAAAAAAGGTGGCTAATTGCAGTTCAAAATTGGTAAGAGGAGTACACAGGCGGCATAGCATGGTTCAGCGGAGGAGGACAAGTGTAATCAGTGGCTCTGACACACTGAGTAGGCCTAAAATAAAAAAGAAGGCTATATTCAGTTCACAATTGGTAAGAGGACTACAGAGGCAGCATTGCTGGGTTCAGCGGTGGAGAGTCTGACACAGTTACTAGGCCCAAATAAGTAAGTAGGCTAAATGCTGTTCTAAATTGGTAAGAGGAGTACACAGGCGGCATAGCTTGGTTTAGCGGAGGAGGACAACTGTAATAAGTGGCTCAGACAGACAGAGTAGGCCTAAACTATAAAAAGTAGGCTAATGTCAGTTCAAAATTTGTTTGAATAGTACACAGGCGCCATAGCTTTGATCAGCGAAGGAGAGTTGTAATGTGCGGCACAGACAGACATACAGACAGACAGATAGAGGCCTAAAATAAAAAAGGTGGCTTCATGCAGTTCAAAACTGCTAGCAGGGCTAACCAGGCGGCCTAGCTTGTTTCAGGGGGGGACAGTTGTAATGTGTGGCGCAGACAGACAGACAGAGGCCTAAAATAAAAAAAGGTGGCTTCATGCAGTTCAAAACTGCTAGCAGGACTAATCTGGCGGCTTAGCTTGTTTCAGCGGGGGACAGTTGTAATGTGTGGCGCAGACAGACAGACAGACAGAGGCCTAAAATAAAAAAAGGTGGCTAAATGCAGTTCAAAACTGCTAGCAGGACTAACCAGGCGGCCTAGCTTGTTTCAGGGTGGACAGTTGTAATGTGTGGCACAGACAGACAGAGAGACATACAGACAGACAGAGGCCTAAAATAAAAAAAGAGGTTTCATGCAGTTCAAAACTGCTAGCAGGACTAACCAGGCGGCCTAGCTTGCTTCAGGGGGGGACTGTTGTAATGTGTGGCGCAGACAGACAGACAGAGGCCTAAAATATAAAAGGTAGCTTCATGCAGTTCAAAACTGCTAGCAGGACTAACCAGGCGGCCTAGCTTGTTTCAGGGGGGACAGTTGTAATGTGTGGCACAGACAGACAGACATACAGACAGACAGAGGCCTAAAATAAAAAAAAAAGTGGTTTCCTGCAGTTCAAAACTGCTAGGAGGACTAACCAGGTGGCCTAGCTTGTTTCAGCAAAGGGACAGTTGTAATGTGTGGCCAGACAGACCGATAGAGGCCTAAAATAAAAAAATGGTGGCTTCATGCAGTTCAAAACTTCTAGCAGGACTAACCAGGCGGCCTACCTTGGTTCTGCGTGGGAGGACAACTGTTATAAGTGGCTGATACAGTTACTAGGCACAAAAAAAGTAAGTAGGCTACATGCAGTTCACAATTGGTACAGGAGTACACAGGTGGCATAGCTTTGTTCAGCGGAGGAAAACTTTTATAAGTAGCTGACACAGTTAGTAGGCCAAAATACTAAAGTGGGCTTAATGTCAGCCAAGGAATTGGTCATAAATAAACTGGTGGCATAGCGAGGTACATGGGTGGGCTCCTCTGCAGAGTTGCAGACAGTGGTAGTTGGCGCAAAGTATTAAGGGGTCTAAATGGAGGCCAGGGCCCCTGTATATTTTACTATCATCTATCATTGCAACAAATTTTTAATGGCAGTGCCATTTAAGGATGTAACAGCACAGACTACACAGTGGTGGGTCAGGGAGAGGTAAATTTTGCAAGTGGTAGAGCACAGTTCGAGCTGGGAGGAAGCACTCTCTCGTGGGTGGCGGTACTGGCACAGGGCCTCTCATATTACGACAGTGTGTCTGACGTTGGTTGTGCACCACCACCGTCAGAGACACTTCATTGTACTATGTGGGACCCTGTGCCAGTGCCGTAGCCCAAGAGTGGGCACACCCACCTGTCGAGGCAAACGGCACTCGCACGGGTGCATGACAGCACGCCTCTGTTCGCACAGCCTCTGAAGCATGTGCAGTGTGGAGTTCCACCTTGCTGCAACATCGATTATTAAGCGGTGCTGGAGAAGATTCAGCGATCGCTAATGGTTCAGCATACGGCTAGAGTGTACGGGCGACCGGCGGATGTGTGAGCAAAGTCTTCACACCTTCAGGAGCAGGGCTGGTTAATCAGGGTAATTTTTGAGTAAGCACTGCACCACCAGGTTCAAGGTGTGAGCCAGGCAAGGTATGTGTTTCAGTTCTGAAAGAGCTATGGCAGCCATAAAATTCCTTCCGTTATCACTGACTACCTTGCCTGCCTCAAGATGTACACTGCCCAGCCATGACTGAGTTTCTTGCTGCTAGTAGTCGGCCAGTACTTCCGCAGTGTCTGTTGTCGCCCAAACACTTCATTTGCAGCAAAGCCTGCTGACGCTTACCACAAGCTGTTCGATAATGGGACACCTCGGGTGCAACACTGGCAGCTGTGGATGGAGTGGTCGTGCGACTGCACTCTGTGGACGAGCTTTCGCTTCTGGAGGAGGAGGAGGAGGGGGGGGGGGCAACGCCTACAGCCAACTGTTTCCTAGACCGTGGGATAGGCAGAACTGTCCCCTGTGGACCCTGCATCCACCACATTAACCCAGTAACGTCCCTGGCCACTGACCGATTGCCTCAGTGCATGGACAATGCGTTCTTTTACATATTGGTGGAGTGCTGGGATGGCTTTTCTCACAAAGAAGTGTCGACTGGGTAGGTCATAGCGTGGTATTTCGTAGGCCATCAGGGCTTTGAAAGCTTTGCTTTCAACCAACCGGTAGGGCATCATCTCTAACGAGATTAGTCAAGCAATGTAGCCATTCAAACCCTGTGTACGCGGATGAAAGGAAGAGTACTTTCTTTTCCTATCGAGAGTCTACTGTAGGCTGAGCTGGACTGGAGAGCTGCATATGGTGGAACTACTTGGGGTGGTGGTGGACATGGCAAATTGAGAGAGGCTTGGTGATGGTATTCTTGATGTGGGCCTACTTACAGTGTTTCCAATCAAGAACCTTGTGATTCCCTGACTGCTTTTGCCTTGCGACAATACCTCCACATTAGCTACTAGTGGTGTCATAACCGGTGGGCTTACAGTGAGGGAAGCAATGTTGCGCTGCTGACTAGCTTCAATATGAGCAGCTGCACCAACGGTACGGGACGTTTGGTAGTTAGTCCATGTTTCCAAGTGCCTGCTGGTTAAATGTCTACGCATGCACGTATTTAAATTCTTCCCTCTGCTAAAGGTCTTGGAGCATTTCTTACATATAACTTTGGACTGATCATTCGGCTCTTGGTTAAAAAATTGCCACACTTCACTCTTCCTACTATGGAATACCTTTTCAGGCTTTGTACTGTCACCGGATGGCCACGCTGTCCTACACCTGTTGTGGTTTTTGACACACGTTTTTGGCCTGATACGGGCCTGCCAGATGACAGCTTTTGCGATGCAGATGGCTGCTGCAGATCATCCTCCTCTGCTTCTGAGCTACAGGCAGTGGCACCCTCTTCCCCCAATGGCTGCCAATCTTGGTCAACAACTGGGTCATCTATCACCTCTTCTTTAATGTCATGTGCACCGCCTCTGTGTCACTGTGTAAGATGCTATAGCGTTTGGGACTGGGCACCATAGTCTCATCAGGGTCAGATTCTGGCTCAGTACACAGCGAGGGCAATGTAGTGATCTGAGTCAATGGAACAGCATAATAATCTAGCTGTGGCTGTGCATCTGTGCACTCCATGTCTGATTCATCGTGTAATGGGCTTTTATCAATTTCCCTCTCTAACCCAGGCACGGTATGTGTAAAGAGCTCCATGGAGTAAAGTGTAGTGTTGCCTTCCGCATACTTCACTTTTGTTTGGGGTGAAGGACACGAGGAAGCTACTTTTTCCAGACCAGGAGCAGCCCCTGATGACTCGCTGCTTTTAGATTTCGAACCTTCTGTAGAGGAGGCAAAATAGCTAGAGGCTGAGTCAGCAAGGAAAGCCAAAACTTGTTCCTGCTGCTCTGGCTTTAAAAGCTGTTTTCCAACTCCAAGATAAGGGAGCCTTCGAGACCTTGTGTAGCCAGACAATGACGCTGGCTCAACAACTCGAGCCTTTGGTGCTATCTTGCTTCTACCAGTACCACCAGTTGCTCCACTACCACCACCACCATCAGTACCAGCTGGCAACGACCGCCCACAGCCTCTTCCACCAGACTTCCTCATTTTTGGGGAAATGTTTCTAAAATAACAACCGTTATAAAGTACTGTTAAACAAGGTAGAAGGTGTACATTAACATTTGGAGAATTTATATCTCCCTTTTTTTGGCGGGAAGACTGCAGCCAAAAACAGGCCTTGTGTATTACACTACACAATGTCAGTGGCAGAACGAGGCTGCCAAATATATGACCAACAGAACAGACATATTGAAACTTGTGGGCTATTTAAAACTCCCTTTTTTGGGAGGGAGAATGCAGCAAAAAAAACAGGCCCTGTGTATTACACTACACAATGTAAGTGTCAGAACGTGGCTGGCAGATATACGACAAACAGAACCGACGTATAGAAACTTGTGGGCAATTTAAAACTCCCTTTTTTGGGTGGGAGAATGCAGCAAAAAAACAAGCCCAGTGTATTACACTACACAATGTCAGTGGCAGAACGTGGCTGGCAGATATATAAAAAATTACAATTGCTGTATTACAATTGCAATCTCCCTACAATGATCAAAGGACAAGTATGGCAGCAATAAAAAGGACTGCTGCACACAAGAGTGTGGACAAAGAAACAAGAGAACTGTGCAGAAAGGAGCAACAGGATTATTGCTTTTAAAAAAGCAGTTGGTTTGCACAGCGGCGTACAAACAGCAATGCAGCTATCAGGGAGCCTTAGAATGCAGTCTAATAAGCTACAGAGCTGATGCACCCAAAAAAAAAACCTCCACTGTCCGTGCAAAGAAAAGGTGGTGTTGGACAGTGGAAATCACTACAGCACAAGCAGTTTTGGGGTTAATCTTCCCTCCCTAACTATATCCCTTCTTCTGATGAAGCTGCAGCAACCTCTCCCTATGCTCAGATTGGCAGAAGTAAGATGGCGGTCGGCGTGCACGCCCATTTATAGCACCTGTGACGCCAATCACTGCCATGCCCTTCTCTAAGATGGTGGGGACCGAGAACTATGTCATCACACTGCCCACACACTGCGTGCTCTTTCATTGGCTTAGAAATAGCGCTTAAAGCATCATACGAAACGCGACTTTGGCGCCCAGATCGCCGACCTCATGGCTGACCCCACAGTGGGATCAGGTCGGGTTTCACAAAACCCGGCCTTGCCAAAATTCGGCGATTTTTGAAATTGTCCGATCCGTTTCGCTCAACCCTAGTGATCGGCACAGAACAGTGATGTCATCACTGTGGGCCCTGGTCACAAGATCCGATGCCCAGGAAGCAGGAAGCTCAACCGCGGAGCTGTGATCATGGAGCCATCATCAGAAAGTGAGTTAAGTGTTTTTTATTTTATCATTTGCATGCCAGCAGGGAGCATATAGTGACGGGGGCCATGTGCATGCCAGCAGGGGGCAAATAGTGATAGGGGTTCATGTGCATGCCAGCAGAAGGCATATAGTGACAAGGGGGTTCATGTGCGTGCTAGAAGGGGCAATATAGTGACCAGGGGGGGCATATTCAGTATGGGATGGGGGGCAGTGTACCAGCAGCCCAAGGGGGCAGTGTTCCGGCAGCACAGCGGGGCAGTGCCAGCAGCACAGGGTGTGTTATGTAGGCAATCCAGTGACACAGTGTGCCAGCAATCAGAGCACATACAGTGATCTGATAATAACCCAAAAACAATAGAACCACGCAAAGGGGGCAAAAAGACCTACCGTGCCGAACTAACGGCACGGCGGTACACCCTTTGCGTCTCAGAGCTTCCAGCAAAAAGACTAGACAAGCTGGACATTCAAAATAGCAACAAAAACAAAGAAGCACTTATCTAAGCAGAGCAGCAGGCCACAGGAAAGATCCAAAGCTCAGATCCAACACTGGAACATTGACAAGGAGCAAGGAAGACAGAATCAGGTGGAGTTAAATAACAAAGCAGCCAACGAGCTCAGCAGAACACCTGAGGGAGGAAGCCCAGAAGCTGCAGTACCACTTGTGACCACAGGAGTGAATTCAGCCACAGAATTCACAACAGTACCCCCCCATTGAGGAGGGGTCACCGAACCCTCACCAGAGCCCCCAGGCCGACCAGGATGAGCCACATGAAAGGCACAAACAAGATCTGGAGCATGGACATCAGAGGCAAAAACCCAGGAATTATCTTCCTGAGCATAACCCTTCCATTTAACCAGATACTGGAGTTTCCGTCTAGAGACACGAGAATCCAAAATTTTCTCCACAATATACTCCAATTCCCCCTCCACCAAAACTGGGGCTGGAGGCTCAACAGATGGAACCATAGGTGCCACGTATCTCCGCAACAACGACCTATGGAATACATTATGTATGGAAAAGGAGTCCGGGAGGGTCAGACGAAAGGACACAGGATTGAGAATCTCAGAAATCCTATACGGACCAATAAAACGAGGTTTAAATTTAGGAGAGGAAACCTTCATAGGAATATGACGAGAAGATAACCAAACCAGATCCCCAACACGAAGTCGGGGACCCACACGGCGTCTACGATTAGCGAAAAGTTGAGCCTTCTCTTGGGACAAGGTCAAATTGTCCACTACCTGAGTCCAGATCTGCTGCAACCTGTCCACCACAGAATCCACACCAGGACAGTCCGAAGACTCAACCTGTCCTGAAGAGAAACGAGGATGGAACCCAGAATTGCAGAAAAATGGAGAGAAAAAAGGTAGCCGAGCTGGCCCGATTATTAAGGGCGAACTCAGCCAACGGCAAAAAGGACACCCAATCATCCTGGTCTGCAGAAACAAAACATCTCAGATATGTTTCCAAGGTCTGATTGGTTCGTTCGGTCTGGCCATTAGTCTGAGGATGGAAAGCCGAGGAAAAAGATAGGTCAATGCCCATCCTACCACAAAAGGCTCGCCAGAACCTTGAAACAAACTGGGAACCTCTGTCAGAAACAATATTCTCAGGAATGCCATGCAAACGAACCACATGCTGGAAGAACAAAGGCACCAAATCAGAGGAGGAAGGCAATTTAACCAAGGGCACCAGATGGACCATTTTAGAAAAGCGATCACAGACCACCCAAATGACTGACATCTTTTGAGAAACGGGAAGGTCAGAAATGAAATCCATCGGAATATGTGTCCAAGGCCTCTTCGGGACCGGCAAGGGCAAAAGCAACCCACTGGCACGTGAACAGCAGGGCTTAGCCCTAGCACAAATCCCACAGGACTGGACAAAAGTACGTACATCCCGTGACAGAGATGGCCACCAGAAGGATCTAGCCACTAACTCTCTGGTACCAAAGATTCCAGGATGACCAGCCAACACCGAACAATGAAGTTCAGAGATAACTTTACTAGTCCACCTATCAGGGACGAACAGTTTCTCCGCCGGACAACGATCAGGTTTATTCGCCTGAAATTTTTGCAACACTCGCCGCAAATCAGGGGAGATGGCAGACACAATGACTCCTTCCTTGAGGATACTCGCCGGCTCAGATAAACCCGGAGAGTCGGGCACAAAACTCCTAGACAGAGCATCCGCCTTCACATTTTTAGAGCCCGGAAGGTACGAAATCACAAAATCGAAGCGAGCAAAAAATAATGACCAACGAGCCTGTCTAGGATTCAAGCGCTTGGCAGACTCGAGATAAGTAAGGTTCTTATGATCAGTCAATACCACCACGCGATGCTTAGCTCCTTCAAGCCAATGACGCCACTCCTCGAATGCCCACTTCATGGCCAGCAACTCTCGGTTGCCCACATCATAATTACGCTCAGCAGCAGAAAACTTCCTGGAAAAGAAAGCACATGGTTTCAACACTGAGCAACCAGAACCTCTCTGTGACAAAACCGCCCCTGCTCCAATCTCAGAAGCATCAACCTCGACCTGGAACGGAAGAGAAACATCTGGTTGACACAACACAGGGGCAGAACAAAAACGACGCTTCAACTCCTGAAAAGCTTCCACGGCAGCAGAAGACCAATTAACCAAATCAGCACCCTTCTTGGTCAAATCGGTCAATGGTTTGGCAATGCTAGAAAAATTACAGATGAAGCGACGGTAAAAATTAGCAAAGCCCAGGAACTTTTGCAGACTTTTCAGAGATGTCGGCTGATTCCAATCCTGGATGGCTTGGACCTTAACCGGATCCATCTCGATAGTAGAAGGGGAAAAGATGAACCCCAAGAATGAAACTTTCTGCACACCGAAGAGACACTTTGATCCCTTCACGAACAAAGAATTAGCATGCAGGACCTGGAAAACCATTCTGACCTGCTTCACATGAGACTCCCAATCATCTGAGAAGATCAAAATGTCATCCAAGTAAACAATCAGGAATTTATCCAGATACTCACGGAAGATGTCATGCATAAAAGACTGAAACACAGATGGAGCATTGGCAAGTCCGAACGGCATCACTAGATACTCAAAATGACCCTCGGGCGTATTAAATGCAGTTTTCCATTCATCTCCTTGCCTGATTCTCACCAGATTATACGCACCCCGAAGATCTATCTTAGTGAAGCAACTAGCCCCTTTAATCCGAGCAAACAAGTCAGATAACAATGGCAAGGGATACTGAAATTTAACAGTGATCTTATTAAGAAGGCGGTAATCAATACACGGTCTCAGCGAACCATCCTTCTTGGCTACAAAAAAGAACCCTGCTCCCAGTGGTGATGACGATGGGCGAATATGTCCCTTCTCCAGGGATTCCTTCACATAACTGCGCATAGCGGCGTGCTCAGGCACGGATAAATTAAATAAACGACCTTTAGGGAATTTACTACCAGGAATCAAATTGATAGCACAATCACAATCCCTATGCGGAGGTAGGGCATCGGACTTGGGCTCTTCAAATGCATCCTGATAATCAGACAAGAACTCTGGGACCTCAGAAGGAGTGGATGACGAAATAGACAAAAATGGAACATCACCATGTACCCCCTGACAACCCCAGCTGGATACCGACATAGAGTTCCAATCCAATACTGGATTATGGGTTTGTAGCCATAGCAACCCCAACACGACCACATCATGCAGATTATGTAGCACCAGAAAGCGAATAACTTCCTGATGTGCAGGAGCCATGCACATGGTCAGCTGGGCCCAGTACTGAGGTTTATTCTTGGCCAAAGGTGTAGCATCAATTCCTCTCAACGGAATAGGACACCGCAAAGGCTCCAAGAAAAACCCACAACGTTTAGCATAATCCAAATCCATCAGATTCAGGGCAGCGCCTGAATCCACAAACGCCATGACAGAATACGATGACAAAGAGCATATCAAGGTAATGGACAGAAGGAATTTGGACTGTACAGTACCAATGACGGCAGACCTATCGAACCGCTTAGTGCACTTAGGACAATCAGAAATAGCATGAGTGGAATCACCACAGTAGAAACACAGCCCATTCAGACGTCTGTGTTCTTGCCGTTAAACTCTGGTCATAGTCCTATCGCACTGCATAGGCTCAGGTTTAAGCTCAGACAATACCGCCAGATGGTGCACAGATTTACGCTCGCGCAAGCGACGACCGATCTGAATGGCCAAAGACATAGACTCTTTCAAACCAGCAGGCATAGGAAAACCCACCATGACATCCTTAAGAGCCTCAGAGAGACCCTTTCTGAACAAAGCTGCCAGCGCAGATTCATTCCACAGAGTGAGTACTGACCACTTCCTAAATTTCTGACAATATACTTCTATATCATCCTGACCCTGGCACAAAGCCAGCAAATTTTTCTCAGCCTGATCCACTGAATTAGGCTCATCGTACAGTAATCCGAGCGCCAGGAAAAACGCATCGACACTACTCAATGCAGGGTCTCCTGGCGCAAGAGAATATGCCCAGTCCTGAGGGTCGCCGCGCAAAAAAGAAATAATAATCAAAACCTGTTGAACTGAATTACCAGAAGAATGAGGTTTCAAGGCCAGAAATAGCTTACAATTATTTTTGAAGCTCAGAAACTTAGTTCTATCACCAAAAAACAAATCAGGAATAGGAATTCTTGGTTCTAGCATAGGTTTCTGATCAATAGTATCTTGAATCTTTTGTACATTTATAACGAGATTATCCATTGAAGAGCACAGACCCTGAATATCCATGTCCACAGCTGTGTCCTGAAGCACCCAAATGTCTAGGGGAAAAAAAAGACTGAACACAGAGCTGAGAAAAAAAAATGATGTCAGAACTTCTTTTTTCCCTCTATTGAGAATCATTAGGTGGCTCCTTGTACTGTTATGTAGGCAATCCAGTGACACAGTGTGCCAGCAATCAGAGCACATACAGTGATCTGATAATAACCCAAAAACAATAGAACCACGCAAAGTGGGCAAAAAGACCCACCGTGCCGAACTAACGGCACGGCGGTACACCCTTTGCGTCTCAGAGCTTCCAGCAAAAAGACTAGACAAGCTGGACAGACAAAGTAGCAACAAAAACAAAGAAGCACTTATCTAAGCAGAGCAGCAGGCCACAGGAAAGATCCAAAGCTCAGATCCAACACTGGAACATTGACAAGGAGCAAGGAAGACAGAATCAGGTGGAGTTAAATAACAAAGCAGCCAACGAGCTCACCAGAACACCTGAGGGAGGAAGCCCAGAAGCTGCAGTACCACTTGTGACCACAGGAGTGAATTCAGCCACAGAATTCACAACAAGGGTGGCAGTGGGGCAGTGTGCCAGCAGCACAGTGGGACAGTGTGTCAGCAGCACAGGGGGACAGTGTGCCAGCAGCACAGGGGGCAGTGCGCCAGCAGCACAGGGGGGCAGTGTGCTGGCAGCAAAGGGGGGCACTGTGCTGGCAGCACAGGGTTTGTGCCTGCAGCGCAGGGGGGCAGTTTGCCAGCAGCACAGGGGGGCAATGTGACAGCAGCACAAGGGGGTAATGTGCCAGTGTGCCACCACAAGGGGGCAATGTGCCAGTAGCTCAGGGGGCTATGTGCCAGCACAGGGGGAGGCCATGTGCCAGGATGGGGGTTATATAGATACCAAGATGAGGGACATATATATGATTTGTAAAATGGACTCTGGCTTTATAAGACAGACCCCCATTTAAAATAAAATAATTTTTTCTCTTTTCCTTCACCATATATGGGTGCATCTTATAATCATATGTGTCTTATAAACAGAAAA
This sequence comes from Ranitomeya imitator, assembly GCF_032444005.1. NCBI lineage: Eukaryota > Metazoa > Chordata > Amphibia > Anura > Dendrobatidae > Ranitomeya > Ranitomeya imitator. The sequence goes on from NC_091283.1 coordinate 706,236,193, forward strand.
ATATGGTATGTAACGGAAAATAAAAATGAATATATACATATATGTATATCTCCCCTTTAGAATATGTTCACACGGAGCATTTTGGCTTTATTTTTTACTTTATAATTTGTGAGGGCTCTCACTCCTACATTTGGGAGGATGCTCCCTCATGCCAAAGAGTTAGCAAGATAGTGGAAAACATATTTCCCATCACTTTACAATGCCAGCTTAAACATGACCATTTTAATTTTGGGCTTTGCCGCCACCACCAACATGTCCACCGCCATATCATTATGAGGCCCATGCTGACAATTAGCAGAGAGCCAGCAGGTGCCGTGAAATCTGAGTTTGGTAAGGCCCCTCAGGTGGCCCTGTATCATATATTTGGGAGAGATTCACTCCTATATTTGAGAGTTACCTCTCTCATGCCAAATAGTTAGACAGATAGTGGAAAACATATTCCCAATACCTTTACAATGCCAGCTAAAACATGCCCATTTGAATTTTAGGCTTTGCCCACCACCACCATGTCCACTGCCATGTCATTATGCTGCCCTCACTTTTAATTTTCAGAGTGCCACCATGTGCTGTAAAACCTGCATTTTGTAAGGGCCACAGTTCATTATTGCCACCGGATCCCAAAGGTTTCACTGTCATAGTGGGTGAAGCCGGTGTTAGATGAATATAATACAGGATAATAGAGGACTTGGAAGAGCTGTATGATCAGTGTCAGGAAATTGGATTCTACCAGACACCAAAAGCATTAGAATTAAATTCTGAATACAGTTAGTGATGAGCGAACGTGCTTGCCACTACTCCTTACTCGCCTGAGTATCACTATGCTCTGTGTACTCAGCAAGCACAGAGCATTTCCGAGATTATTCGGCGGTAACTGGTGTCTCCACCCAGCATTTTTGGCGGACTTTAGAAACCCAATCACACTGTAGGGATTGTCTGCCAGGCCGTGAAACGCTGCAGCCATCTTTGTTGTGGTTGTGAGGTGATTGGCTGGGCCGCACATCATCATCCCGAGTTAAAGAGACCTGGGGCAGCCCTGCTCGCCGCATTCTGCTCCGGATTCAGCAAGAGTAGGGGGAGCTGCTGCCGAGATAAGGTCAGAATCATGGTTTTAAGACTTAGTATAGGTCTGCAATTCTTAAATCCACAACTCCTGAGAAACCAACAGTCCTTTTTAGGGCTAATTCATGGGTCCCCATATTGCAGCGTTAGGTAGGCAGGGCACAGCATATCCACATCAGTGCAAGGCCTGCAGGCACTGTATGTGGTACATAGCTCCCACTGCATCCTTCCCAAAGCTCCATAACTGTCTGCTGCTGCTGCTTCTTTACTACGTATAAACCTAGTTGCATTTTTTTCCCAAAAATTCACCCCTCCCCCCAAAAAAAATAAAATAAAATATACAGTGTGTTCTGTCACACTGAGGCCTGTTTAAAAATCATAGATTGTCAGGCATACGTAGCATAGTTGTGTGTGCTAGCCTTGTGCCACTTTTTTTTATTTTTGGTGTTTTAAATGCACCAAAAAAGGCCTCATATGTGTGTGCTCCAAGTTTTTGCATTTCAGGCCGTTTTGCCACTGTTTTTGCTGTCTGTTACTCTAATTATATAAAGCATTATTTGGCATTTTAAGCCCTCATTTATCTGTGCGCTCCAAGTTTGTGCATTGTAGGCAGGTTTCCCTTTTTTTCTTGTCTGATACTCTAATTCTATACAGCAGTATTTTGCATTTTATAAAAAAAACAGGCCACATATTTGCCAGTGTGGTATTTCCGCGACAGCTCTCATATATCTGCGTGTTCCAAGTTTGGTCATTGTAGGCTGGTGTATCACTTATTTTGCTGTCTGTTACTGTAATTATATACAGCACTATTTACCATAAAAAAAATATAAAATGGTCACATATTTGCCAGTGTGGTTTTTCGGTGACAGCCCTCAAATATCTGCGTGCTCCAAGTTTGGTCATTGTAGACCGGTGTACCACTTTTTTTCCTGTCTGTTTCTCTAATTATATACAGCACTATTTAGCATAACAAAAAATATAAAAAAGGCCACATATTTGCCTGTGTGGTATTTCCATGAAAGCCCTCATAAATCTGCGTGCTCCAAGTTTGGCCATTGTTGGCTGGTGGACCACTTTTTTGCTGTTTGATACTTGAATTATATGCAACACTATTTAGCATAAAAAAAATATAAAGGCCACATATTTGCCAGTGTGGTATTTCCGTGACAGCCCTCATATATCTACGTTTTCCCAGTTTGGGCATTGTAGGCTGGTGGACCACTTTTTTTGCTGTCTGTTACAGTAATTATATACAGCACTATTTTGCATAAATTAACTTTACAAAAAAGCCCCCAAAAATTGAATAAAGTCTGTCAGGCTGAGGCCTTCATGTGTTTGGTTTTGAAAAATCGTAGATTTGCAGGCATACTGATCAGATATTTTTTTGCTACTAATAAATTTAATAAATAAATTTGTGTTGAGCATTTGAAATAGTGCAATAGTCAATTTAAAATGGGCAAGGCAAGGGGCAAGGGACGGGGAAGTGGACGTGATGATGATGGTGCTTGCAGAAGACGAGGCCATGGCCTTGGTGAAAGTGGGCAGCAGCAAAGACCCACATCTTCTTGCTCAACCTTCCTGTCCCAGTTTCTAGGGGAACACAGCACACCACTATTGAAGCCAGAGCAGTGTGAAATGGTTGTTGGTTGGATAGCGGATAATGCTTCCAGTCACTTAGCTAACACCACCACCACCATGTCTTCCACATGGTCAAGTCTGAGTAGCCGTGAGTGTGGCCCGGATATTCCTCACCCTTATCCTCCTTCCTCCCACCATGCCAAATGCCCTGAGACAACTGATCCCACAGTTGGTCACTCTGAAGAACTGTTCAGTTTTCCATTTCAAGATTCAGATCTCTTGGCTGGTCAACTTGAAGAGGGGACAGATGAGATCGCATGTAGAGATGCCCAAAGCTTTTACCAGCCCTGGTCACATGAAGGCGATGGTGGGAAAGTGTCAGAAGAGGTTGATGATGATGAGACACAATTGTCATTGTCAGAAAGTCAGGAGGAGGAGCAGGGTGAGGATGTGGAAGACAAGGTGGTGGATGACTTTGTGACTGACCCAACCTGACAGGAGCACATGCAGAGCGAGGGCAAAAGCACACATGGGGAAAGAGGCATATCACCCCAACAGGCAGGAAGAAGCAGTGTGGTGGCCACAGACGAAGGCGTGCATCCAATCCGTAACACCAACATGAGGGAAGTTGCCATTCCAACTGATAGATCTTCCCGAGTCTTTTTTTTAAAGACTTTGCCGATAACCCCAAACAAGCCATTTGCAGCACCTGCCATGTCCGCATCAGCAGGGATAACAAAACAACCAGCCTGACCACCACCAGCATGATCAGGCACATAGCAGCAAAGCACTTGACTTTGTGGGCCGAACCCCAAGGTTACAGGACCACTGTCCACATGTCACACCACTGCTTCTTCCATTGTTTTGCGTAGAAGCCAATCCCCAGTACACCATGCATGTGAAGATGCCTCTATCTCTGCACCTGTTGTGGCCCACAATCAAGCAGCACTATCATCAAGCCAGTCCACGTCATTGTCCCAGCACAGTTTTCAGTTGTCTATAACCCAGCCTTTGGAATGCAAGCGGAAATACCCAGCCAATGCCCCACAGGCCACAGTCCTAAATTCTAACATTTCTCTTCTGTTTGTGCTAGAAGTGCTGCCTTTTAGGCTCGTTAAGACGGAAGCTTTCCGTAACCTGATGGCGGTGGCCATCCCAAGGCACTCGGTCCCCAGTCACCACTATTTCTCCCGGTGTGCTGTACCGGCATTACATCAGCTTGTGTCCCACAACATTATCCATGCCCTCAACAATGCTGTTAAAGGGAAAGTCCACCTAACCACGGACACATAGACAAGTGCTTGTGGGCAGGGATGGTACATCTCACTGATGGCACACTGGGTTAACACAGTGGAAGCCGGGACCCAGTCGGACCTTGTGATGGAACACATCCTCCCCATGCCAAGGATTGCTGGCCCTACGTCAGTTAGGGTTGCCCCCACAGTCTGCAGCTCCTGCACCTCCTCCTCTTCATCCACAATCCTGAAATCAACACATCAGTCAGAAGCTGGAAGCACTGCAGCACTGCCTCAGCCAAGCGGCAACAGGCTGTGCTGAAGCTAATCTGCATAGGTGACAAGCCGCACAATGCAGAAGAGTTGTGGACAGTGCTGAAAGAGCAGTCAGATGTTTGGATGACACCGCTGAACCTACAGCAAGGCATGGTCATGTGTGACAATGGCCGTAACCTGGTGGCGGCTCTGAGGCAAGGTGAGCTCACACACGTACCTTGTACCTTGGCCCATGTGCTTAAACTCGTGGTTCAACATTTTCTGAAAAGCTACCCGGAGCTGCTGGATCTGCTAGTAAAAGTAAGCCATTTGTCTGGCCATTTTAGAAAGTCAACTACAGCTTCAGCCGCCCTTGCCGAGTTTCAGCAGTGTTTGGAGCTTCCTGCTCACTGGCTGATGTGTATTGTCCCCACTTGCTGGAACTCTGCGCTTCATATGTTGGAAAGAATTTGTGAGCAGAAAAGGGCAGTTGTTGACTACCAAAATCAACAAGGCCATCAATATTAAGTTCAGACTCCACACATAAGACCTCAGGAGTGGACATGGATGTCCAACATGTGTACCATCCTCCAAAACTTTGAGGACTGCACCAAGATGGTGTGCGGCAAAGACGCCATAATTAGCATCACCATCCCACTTCTCAGCATTCTGAAAACCTCTCTGCTCACAATTAAAGAGGATGCATTGCAGGCAGAGCACAAGGACATGAAAGCAAGGAAGCATACAGGGGTATTACGCTCAGCCCAATCTCATGTCTTCTAAACGTGGATTGGTAGGCAATGAGGAGGAGGAAGAAGAGGAAGAACAGGAGCTACTTTTATGAGCTATAAACGGTACTACAAACACAGCTGTCATACCGTCTGTTCATCAGGGATGGGCTTAGGACAGGGAGGAGGAGGATGAGGATGAAGATGAGGAGGACAGCATGGTTAGTCATCCTGTTGGTGAGGACACGGAAGTCTTGCCTGTTAGCAGTCTTGCATGCATGGCTGACTATATTGCGCTACGCTCCACGTGACACTCGCATTAGAAAAATTTTGGGTGACACTCATTACTGGTTGGTGACACTTTTAAACCCATGCTGCAAGGAGAACTTTCAATCTCTTCTACCAGAGGCAGAGAGGTGTACAAAAATGTTGCACTTCCAGAGGGCCTTTGTAGTGAAGTTACTTAGAAAATTCCCATGTGAGAACGCTGGCAGCAGACGTCAGAGTTTGTTGTACAATCAAAGAGTCCAAGCGAGAGAGACAGAAGTACAATCCAGCTCAGGCAGGGGAACGTTCTGGGACAGTTTTCTCAGACCCTCCCATCGTGACGGCACAGAGGCAAAGGGTGCTGTCACAAGAAGTGCAATGTTCGGGAAGATGGTGAGGAAGTACCTTGCAGATCATACAAATGTCTTCCGTGATTCCTCTGTACCTTTTAATTATTGGCTACCCAAGCTGGACACATGGCATGAACTGGCTCTCTACGCCTTGGAGGTCTTGGCCTGCCCTGCTGCTAGCGTTCTGTCAGAGCGAGTTTTTAGTGCCGCTGGTGGAATTATAACAGATATGAACGTCTGCCTGTCAACTGAAAAAGCTGACAGGCTGACTCTTATAAAAATGAACAAGGGCTGGATTGGGCAAGACTTCTGTACACCACCAAGTGAAAACAGAGAAACATAACCTCAAATACATTCTCTCTTTTGGGGAGGTGTATTGTCATACACCTCTTCACAAACACACATGGGTATACGCAACCAGATTTGGTCTGTTTGCTGTTATCGACCTCCTTATCCTCATCATCCAGAAACACTAGGTGACCAGGGTGAACATGCTCTGTACTGTTATAAGCCGGTGTATTTTGGGGTGGGGGTGTGTGATTGCACTATTTTATTTAGTAAAAACAGGACCCCACATTGGGGAATTGGGAATTACATTAAATTGGGCTTACTTCTTAACTCTGTCTCCTGCAATGTGTCCTTTTACTGCCACAAGATCATCAGGGTGAACGTGCTCTGTACGGTGCATTTTGGGCAAGGGGCCTCTGATGGCACTATTTTATTTAGAAAAAGAAAGAACCCAACATTGCGGAATTGGGCATGACATTATATTGGACCTACTTCTTTACTCTATCTCATGCAATGTGTCATTTTACTGCCACAAGATCATCAGGGTGAACTTGCTCTGTACAGTGCATTTTGGGCAAGGGGCCTGTGATGGCACTATTTTATTTAGTAAAGAAAGGACCCAACATTGGGGAATTGGGCATGACATTATATTGGACCTACTTCTTTACTCTATCTCATGCAATGTGTTATTTTACTGCCACAAGATCATCAGGGTGAACTTGCTCTGTACAGTGCATTTTGGGCAAGGGAGCTGTGATGGCATTATTTTATTTAGTAAAGAAAGGACCCAACATTGGGGAATTGGGCATGACTTTACATTGGACCTACTTCTTAGCTCTGTCTCATGCAATGTGTCCTTTAACTGCCACTAGATCACCAGGGTGAACGTGCTCTGTACGGTGCATTTTGGGCAAACGGGCTGTGATGGCACTATTTTATTTAGTAAAAAAAGGAACCCACATTGGATAATTGGGCATGACATTTCATTGGGCCTACTTCTTAACTCTGTCTCATGCAATATGTCCTTTAACTGCCACTAGACCACCAGGGTGAACGTGCTCTGTACGGTGCATTTTGGGCAAGCGGGCTGTGATGGCACTATTTTATTTAGTAAAAAAAGGACCCCACATTGGAGAATTGGGCATGACATTACATTGGGCCTACTTCTTAACTCTGTTTTCTGCAATGTGTCCTTTAACTGCTACTAGATCACCAGGGTGAACGTGCTCTGTACGGTGCATTTTGGGCAAGGGAGCTGTGATGGCACTATTTTATTTAGTAAAGAAAGGACCCCACATTGGGGAATTGGGCATGACTTTACATTGGACCTACTTCTTAACTCTGTCTCCTGCAATGTGTCCTTTAATTGCCACTAGATCACCAGGGTGAACGTGCTCTGTATGGTGCATTTTGGCCAAGGGGGCTGTGATGGCACTATTTTATTTAGTAAAGATAGGACCCAACATTGGGGAATTGTTTGTCAGCTCATGCCCTCCATTACAAGTCTCAGAGACCCACACCCCTACATTGGGCCAACTTCTTAACTCTGTTTCCTGCAATGTATTTTCCTTACCTCCGACAACATTACCTGGGTGAACGTGTTCTGTACTTTTATAGGCCCCAGAATTTTGAGCAAGGGGGCTGTGATGGCAATAGTACATTTTTAAAAAACCTTGGTTAAACCACATCCTTGTTGACAAAAACTTCATAACATTTGTGTACCTTAACAGCTCACTTGAAAAGCTCCTTTTGTGTTGCCTGGTTGCTCACATTGGATACAATACACTTCATATAAATTTAATAAAGCAATGCTGTTAGTTTGGCTCAGCAGTTCATTACAGATATTTCTTTGTCGACTATATTACTTTCTCTCCTTGAGAGCCATAATATTAGCTGACTCAAATGTACAAGTGGCGAATATACAAATGGCGATTTGGAATCCAGATTAAAATACTGTATACCTATGGCAATCAGACAATCACATAGCTGCATTTCTTGTAAAACATTTACAGATATGACAGTGATACAATCTTGAGAAATGTTTGTTTATTCACTTCACAAACAGTTCTAAGCCTCTATATGTGTACTGTTTGTCATTGTAAAACATTAGGGTTTACTGAAACTCTGCCTGTGGTGGCTGAATCTAAATCCTTGTGGCTTTTATATTCTAGGGGTTTATGGCCCCTCGTCTGATGACTCCATGATACCTCAGTTTCACACAACCTTGAAAGATGGCCCACTTGAAGATCTGGGTGAAACTAGAGTTACTACATAGTGTAAATCACTATATAAGACCAGAGAAACATGACGAGAAACAAGACTAAGACAGATGCCAAAACTGGGGTACCTGTACATGTACAGTGTGCTGATAACTACATAATTGAGGATGCCCATGCAGTGTAGGTAATCTCCCAGGCTTTCTCTGTCTTGCTGTTGCTTCTCTGCTATTCCAGACGGATGATGTTTAAAAAACTCTTGTGGATGATTTAAGTATACTATATATAGTTAATCTTCATATATAGATAATCACTATATGTATTTAATCCTTATATGCACTTATTAACCTTTGTATGTTAACATATACAAAAGTGTATGCACTCACACTATTCAATCATACTATTCCTTGAATTTTGTAGTTTGCAATAAAATTGTGTTGTATTGCAAGTATTAGCCTTATTTAAAGCCATATCTGAAACTTAGTGTTAAAAACATGGCAAATAAAAAAAAATATGAGTGGATTTTCATGGGCCCATCCAGTATGTGGGTTCCAAGGTGTAATGGGGTGCATATGACTGACTATGCAGCAGGGCTGGCCTTGCTGCCAATGTGTAAAACAAGGGAGTATGGAGTACAAAATGCATATTGTGAAGTGGATTTTCATGAGCCCATCCAGTATGTGGGTTCCAAGGTGTAATGGGTTGCATATGACTGACTATGCAGCAGGGCTCGCCTTTCTGCCAATGCATAAAACAAAGGAGTATGGAGCACAAAATGAATATTGTGAAGTGGATTTTCATGGGCCCATCCAGTATGTTGGTTCCAAGGTGTAATGGGGTGCATATGACTGACTATGCAGCAGGGCTGGCTTTGCGGCCAATGTGTAAAGCAAAGGAGTACGGAGTGCAAAATGCATATTGTGAAGTGGATTTTCAGGGGCCCATCCAGTATGTGGGTTCAAAGGCCTATTGGAGTGCATATGAATTGGTAGCAGGGCAGGCCTTGAATTCAATGCAATACTTTTTCAGGAGTCCCCCCTTGACATCTTATAAAAGGGGTATTGTGGTGCGTCGTAATTCTTGGCAGCCCATCCACTCACAGTACAGGCTACAACAGCTTAGGAGACCTATTGCTTAATAATGGCCCTTTAAGAAGATTAATGCCGCCTGATGCACCAGTAAAAATAGGCTCTGTGACTTTAAAAGTCCCTCCTTCATAAATTAAATAAGATGGGACTGCTTTTGTGTCACACACCACATGGCCAGCTAGGGTTGTTAAATGTTACAGTGACATTTCTCAGTGAATGCATTTGTAGTGGTTGACAGCAATGTTAAAGTTGAAAAACGCTTCAATAACGCTGCGTCTGAACTAAGGCTAAGTAAGGGAGGAAATTTTCAGTCTGGGGTTAAATATTTGGCCTTACAGGCAAGTCATTAACCTGGAAAGGATGTACCTTGACATATTTCCCAGCAAAATCCATTTTGGTTTGGTTTTAGTGTGTTTTTTGTGGCATCGGGAAAAATGGCATGAATCTCTTAAAAAAAAGTTTATAGCTGTGAACTAGGAGTCAGGAATGCTTCCAGGGGCGATCCCCATGATGTCCCTGTGTCATTTGAGCAGTGTTTCCATCATTTTCAGACGATTTTAGACCTTCCAAGGACCCACAGGGGGATCGTGGTAAAAATACTCGGGTCTAACATAGACTTACATTGAGCTCGTTGTTCTTGCCCGATAACCGAGTATTCCAATTTGCTCGACCCAAGCAACAAGCACCCGAGCATTTTAGTGCTCGCTCGTCACTAGACCCTATAATTTTTTGCTGCCTTTTTCATTTGCTGCGGCATTTCCTCCTCTACCTACAATTGTGCTCAAAAGTTTACATAGTCTGGCAGAATTTTTACTTTCTTGGTCCTTTCTTCAGGAAATACGAATGATAACACCAAAGATTTTTCTCCACTCATGATTAGTGGTTGCATGAAGCCATGTATTATCAAACTACTATGTTTTGTCTTTTTAAATCATAATGACAACCCAAAATATCCAAATGACCATGATCTTAAGTTCACATACCCTGGTGACTTTGGCCTGGTAACATGCGCAAAAGTTGACACAAATGGGTTTGAATGGCTACTAAAGGTAACATCCTCCCCTGTAACCTGTTTGCTTGTAAGCAGTGTGTGTTTGCATGAAAGCTGTGTGAGTTTCTGGGATCCAGACAGGCTCTTGCATCTTTCATCCAGCCACTGAGGTTTCTGGATTGTGAGTCATGATGCAGTGCTTGTCATGGCTGCATTACTCCGTGTTTGGGTGGCAAGCAGCAATGTAACCTCGTCTTTCTCCTCCTCCACCTCCTCTGCTGAGCTACTCAGATGCGTGCCTAGGTTCATATCAAGTGGGATTTACAACCTCTTTGTCAGTCTGTCTGTTCTCCCACTCCTCGCCCTGACAGTATCCCTTCTCTTCTTCCTGCCCTCACAGAATAATACAGTCCACATGTGCCCCAGGTATCTGAGTCTCATCAGAATCACCTCCACTTCTGGGGGTTAATGCCTTGTGACAAGGGTCTGGATTCTGATCTGACCATACTTTGTCTGGCCCCCCATCCAACTGACAAAAAACGTTTGTGCATCTTTGCAGATGCTTTTCTCCTCTTGATTCTGTGGTTCTCCACAGTCAGTTGGGCGGTTGGAGAGTTTTGATGTGGGTGGGAGCAATAGCAATTGGATTTCCATGTCTGGGGACTGTACTGTGTGTGATGTTAAGGTGGAGTAAGAGGAGGAGAGGTTACTTGATGCAGCACTTGCCATGAACTGGAGCACTTGCTTTTTCTGGCCCTCATCTATAAGGCTTAGATGAGGGCATCCTGCAAGCTCGCTGTCTCAGGGTAACACTGGACTTCTCCTTCAAAGCACATATCCATGCCCTTTCCACTTCCTGCTGACTACAACTCAAAAAAATATCCCGAATACGTACATTTCTTCATCAATAATCTATGAAAACCCTTGTCCATGCACTTCTAATCTTCCGCCTCGATTACTGCAAGCTGCCCTCCCTTCTAAAAGTCTCACTCCCCTCCAATCTATCCTAAACCCTTCTGTCCTATTAATCCACCTATACCAATGCCTCTTCTCTCTTTCAATCCCTTTACTGGCTCCCCATTACACAGAGACTAAATCCTAACCATGGCATCAATATCCAGTATCCTCCATACATCTGTGACCTAGTCTCCCAGTATTTACCTGCGCACAACTTTCAATCCTCACAAGATCTCCTTCTCTTCCCACAATTGCATACTAAATTTCTCTCGAGCATCCCCTCTACTATGAAACTCTCTACCCCAACAAATCATACTCTCGCCTACCATGGAAGCCTGCAAAAGAAACCTCGAAGAACCACCTCTTCTGACAAGCCAACATCCTACAGTAATCATTATTCCACCATAACGCTGCACAAGCAACTCTACACTCACCTATCCATTGTTGACTATGATGTCTCACTGGCAGTGTGCTCTCTCAACCAGGACCAGTTGGTGGCTTATATTGTTTATGATTATTGCACTTGTTTGTATTATGTATACCCTTTTCACATGTAAAGTACCATGGAATAAATGGTGCTATAACAATAAATAACAATAATAATATTAATACCACTGTGCAGCTGCTAAAGAAAGGGAGTTAATTAGCCCTTCCAGTAACAGAAGTTCTCAAAATGCTGCGCAATTATACTCTTTAAACTCTGGGGAAATTGATGCCACTTTAGTGGTGTGTGGCAATAATTTTGGGAAATGAAGTACTCCAAGTTGGGTCTCCTTCATGTGTGTTGCCTGTAGCATTATTGCTCCCAGACCAGCAGGCCTGTGCTTGCTTTCAGTCAACTACCCGTGTTACTATCCTTAAATGTTTATAGCAATAGTAGTCAACAAAGATGATATTTGTGCCACCTGACTATGGCTGACAAAAAAATCAGTTTGAGCTGTTGTATGAGGTATCAGAGCTCCCAGCACAGCAATCATACTCTGGTCCCTCACTCACCTCAACTGAATTTAAACTTAAATTAAAAACGAAAAATGCTAGCCCGGACCCTGATAACTCATGCATGGCCCATGACTGACTGCTGCTTTGCCATTATCAAATTTATACTGTGGGTGAGTGGATGAATTGATCAGTCAACTAGCTGTGTTAATATCCTTAAATGTTTCTAATATTTGTGGTCTATCAAGCTGATATTTGTGCCACCTTAGTGTGGCTGAGCAAAAAAGCAATTTGAGCTTTTGCCATGAAGAATCAGGGCTCCCAGCAAAGCAGGCTAACAGGTCCCTCACCCACCTCGTCTTAATTGAAGCTTAAATAAAAAGCTGTAAATGCTGGACCAGACCCTGACACCTCATGCATGGCCCATGGCTAACTTCTGCTGTGCCATTATCAAATTTCTACTGTGATGCCACTTTTCCTGTTGTCTGCCCCCAATTTTTGAAAATGTTTGAACTCCAAGCTGGGTCTCCTTTCTGTGTGTTGCCTGATTTTGACCGGCTTCTCAGAGCACCTGTCACTCATCCACCTGTTACTGATCAATGTTTCTGCTATAAATGCTGGCCCAAGTTCTTTCTCAGGCCCTGTCCCACACATCCATGCTGCTCAATTTTACTATTTGTAGTCTGGGTCAATTGATGCCACCTTTTCTGGTGTCTGCCCCTAATTTCAGCTGTTTGGGAAGCTTTTGACCCCCTTTAAGGTGTTGTCTATGCATTTGTATTTGCCTCCCATTGAATTCATTGAGGTTTGGGTATATTTGCCAAACATGTTCGTCGAATATCGGGACATTCACCAAACTGAAATTTGCAAGTTTCAGTAATCTCTTCCGATCACAACCTTACCACTAGAATATCCAGAAATTACTAGCATTAGGTCCCGAGTACCTCAATCCTCCCCACCCACATAACTGGCATACTGTATGTTTTCTATTTGTCAGTTCTGTGCTTTAACACATATTGCACAATTATGCCTTTCGTAATCTATATCTTACTCATGAATGAGTAGCAAAATCTTAAACTCATCTTATGAAAAATTGTTATGACAAAGGACGAATTCAAACATCTTATCACTATGAAGGATTGTACACTGCATTAATAGAAATGTTAGAACATGATAATTATTTCAATAATATGGTATGAAATCCTTCATGAGGAAAGATGGCATGGCGCTGTGATAACTAGGATTGCAAATCTATGAATGTTAGTGCTACTGCAGAGCTGATCAGTAATTCAAGTCCCACTGTGTTTTCCTTTTCTTAAACGGACATGGATTTTTACTTATAATCTAAATCTTTAGTTACATTTCTATATACATACTGTATAGGAAATATGTGAACAAGCAATGCTAATGACTTTTTAAATAGTGCAAATAAACAGTTTTCAGGCACTAAGAAAAAGAGAACTTTAGAAATAGCCTCCTAATGTGACATGCATTATAAAATCCTAATTCAAGGCAAGAAATACCTGTTACTTACTTGTAGATATAACACTTAAAATGGTACATTTATTATACCCTCAAATTCTGGCAAATTTTACAATTTTCGGAGGAGGCTTAGTGATCTAGACACCACCAAGCTATCACATCCAAAGGGTCTGCAATAGTGATGAGCGAGTGTACTCGTTGCTCAGGTTTTCCCGAGCATGCTCGGGTGACCTCTGAGTATTTGTTAGTGTTCGGAGACTTAGTATTCATCACAGCAGCTGAATGATTTACAGCTATTAGCCAGGCTGAATACAGGTGGTGGTTGCCTGGTTGCTAGGTAATCCCCACATGTAATCAAGCTGGCTAATAGCTGTAAATCATGCTGCTGAGGCGATGAAAACTTAATCTCCGAGCAGTCATAAATACTCGGAGACCACCCGAGCGTGCTCGGGAAAACCCGAGCAACGAGTACAGTCGCTCATCACTAGTCTGCAACTTATAAAATATTCATTAAAAGATTAGTTACTCTTTAACAAGAACCCAAGACTATAAATATTTAAAATCAAGAATGAAATGTGGTGTTGGATGCATGGTATAAGCTCTAGCACAATCAGAGGACACAATTGTAAATTGCTTAAACTTCTCTTCAGAAATTTTCTTCTTCTCCTGACATATGCCGCTGTCTCTAACATTGTCATCTCTCCACCTGGAATTAAATCTTTCCAAGTCTGAACTTACTTTCATTTCATCCTCTATAAATCTACTGAAACTAGATATTTACCTTTTCAATTGTAGCGCTACCTCAGCTCCCTGGAAGCATTGAATTATTTTAGGATTATATTTGACTAGTGTCTTTCTTCTTCTCCCTATATTTAATCACTCACAAGCATTTGACATCTGCACCTCAAATACATCTCCAGAAAAACTCTTACTTCAGATTCACTCTTGTCTTGACTTCTGCAACTCACTACGTGTAAATTCTTCCGGAGCCAATTTATCATGAGTGCAAAAGACGGCTGAACTTTATATCAAACTTTATAATGATGCTCATGACGAGGGCAAGTGGTAGGAGAAAGTAGGCTGTCACTAGTCATGAGTGACTTTGTTCGGGAAACAATTGCCAAATACAAATTCAACATGAATATGGCAAATTAAGATTTGTGATCCGAAACCCGAGCATAATTTTATAAAATCTGTAAAAATCGGTAGCATTCAGTAAAAGTGCGGGAAAATATTTGCGTTGCAACAAAAAATACTTTCAGCACTTTAGTAACGATAGTAGTGGTGTATTATGAGCATTTGGCAAGTGTTTGACTAGGGGAGGGGGATGGCAGAGCTCAGACGTGCAGTATTCTTATAAACAGTAATTTTTTTCTGCCTGGTGTCAGCTTATTATTACAGCTGACATCCGGCACTATGTGCCAGGAGCGGTCACGAACCGCTCCTGTCACATTAACCCCCGGAGCACTGCGATCAAACATGATCGCAGCATTATGGCGGCATAGGGAAGCTTCGCGCAGGGAGGGGGCTCCCTGCATGCTTCCCTGAGACCCTCGGAACAACACGATGTGATCATGTTGTTCAGCGGGTCTCCTACGTACTCCTCTCTGCAGGTTCTGGATCCAAAATGGCCACGGGGCTCCTTTCGAACCCTGCAGGGAGGTGGTTTGCCAGCGCCTACTCAGATCAGGCACTGGCAAGCCTGAAGCACTGCCTGTCAGATCACTGATCTGACACAGTGCTTTGCAAAGTGTAAGATCAGCGATCTGAAACTATACTGTGATCTCCCACACTGGGACAAAGCTAAAAAGTAACAAAAATTCCTAAATAATTAAAAAAAATATTGTTCCAATAAATACATTTCTTTAGCTAAGTAAAAAAAACAATAAAAGTACACATATTTAGTATCTCCACGTCCATAACAACCTGACCTATAAAACTGGCCCACTAGTTAACCCCTTCAGTGAACACCATAAAAAAATTAGGCAAAAAACAACTCTTTATTATCATACCGCCGAACAAAAAGTGGAATAACAAGCGATCAAAAAGACGGATATAAATAACCATGGTACCCCTGAAAACGTTATCTTGTCCCGCAAAAAAATTCAGCTGCCATACAGCATCATCAGTGAAAAAATAAAAAAGTTATAGTCCTCTGAATAAAGCGATGCCAAAATAATTATTTTTTATATAAAATAGTTTTTATCGTATAAAAGCGCCAAAACATAAAAAATGATATAAATGAGATATTACTGTAATCACACTGACACAAAGAATAAAACTGCTTTATCAATTTTATCAAATGTGGAACGGTAAAAACGCCACCCCCCAAAAAAATAAATTCATGAATAGCTGGTTTTTGGTCATTCTGCCTTACAAAAATTGAAATAGAAAGCGATCAAAAAATGTCATGTGCCCGAAAATGGTACCAATAAAAACATCAACTCATCCCGCAAAAAACAAGATGTAACATGATTCTGTGGACCAAAATATGGAAAAATTATAGCTCTCCAAATGTGGAGATGCAAAAACTATTTTTTGCAATAAAAAGTGTGTTTTAGTGTATGACCAAGTAAAACAGCGCTCCTTCCATTCCGAGCTCTCCCGTGTGCCAAAACAGGGGTTTACCCCAACATATGGGGTATCAGCGTACTCAGGACAAATTGGAAAACTACTTTTGGGGTCCAATTTCTCTGGTTATACTTGGGAAAATAAAAATTTGGGGGGCAAAAAAATAATTTTTGTGGGAAAAAAATGATTTTTTATTTTCACGGTTCTGCTGTAAATGCATAAACTGTAGTGAAACACTTGAGGGTTCAAAGTTCTCACATCACATCTTGATAAGTTCCTTGGGGGTCTAGTTTACAATATGGGGTCACTTGTGGGGGGATTTCTACTGTTTAGATACATCAGGGGCTCTACAAATGTAATGTGATGACTGCAGACCAATCCATCTAAGTCTGCATTCCAATGGGCGCTCCTTCCCTTCGGAGCTCTGCCATGTACCCAAACGGGGGTTCCCCCCAAATATGGGGTATCAGATTACTCAGGACAAATTGGACAACAACGTTTGGGGTCCAAGTTCTCCTGTTACTTTTGGGAAAATACAAAACTGGGGCTAAAAATAATTTTTGTGGAAAAAAAAGTATTTTTATTTTCACGGCTCTGCGTTATAAACTGTAGCGATACACTTGGGGGTTCAAAGTTCTCAAACACATCTAGATAACTTCATTGGGGGGTCTGGTTTCCAATATGGTGTCACTTGTGGGGTGTTTCATTGTTTAGTTACATTAGGGACTCTCCAAACGCGACATTGTGTCCTATCTCAATTCCAGTTAATTTTGCATTGATAAGTCAAAAGGCACTCCCTCCCTTCCGAGCTCTGCCATGCGCCCAAACAGTGGTTTACCCCCACATATGGGGTATGAGCGTACTCAGGACAAATTGACCAACAATTTTTGGGGTCCAATTTCTTCTGTTACCCTTGGGAAAATATAAAAATTGGGGGCAAAAATATAATTTTTGTGAAAAAATATGATTTTTTATTTTACGGCTCTGCATTATAAACTTCTGTGAAGCACTTGGTGGGTCAAAGAGCTCACCACACATCTAGATCCTTACAGGGTCTACTTTCCAATAATGTGTCACTTGTGGGGGTTTCAATGTTTAGGCACCTCAGGGGCTCTTCAAACGCGACATGACGTTCTATCTAAATTCCTGTCAATTTTGCATTGAAAAGTCAAATGGCGCTCCTTTTCTTCTGAGCTCTTCCATGCGCAAAAACAGTGGTTTACCCCCACATATGGGGTATCACCATACTCACAACAAATTTTACAACAACTTTTGTGGTCCAATTTCTACTGTTACCCTTGGTAAAATAAAAAAAATTGGAGCTGAATTAAATTTTTTGTGAAAAAAAGTTAAATGTTCATTTTTTTTATACAGGAAAGAAATATATCTTGGTACCGTGTTAGCCAGTAGATAGAAAAATATTTAGAATTGAGAGTCCTCAGTGGTTGATATCTTTTAATGGCTAACTGAAAAGATGGTAACAAATTGCAAGCTTTTGTCTCGAAAGCTTGCAAATTGTTACCATCTTTTCAGTTAGCCATTAAAAGGTATCAACCACTGAGGACTCTCAATTCTAAACATTTTTTTATAAACATTCCTACAATTCCTGTGAAATACCTGAAGGGATAATAAACTTCTTGAATGTAGTTTTGAGAACGTTGAGGGATGCAGTTTGTAGAATGGTGTCACACTTGGGTATTTTCTATAATATAGACACCTCAAAGTGATTTCAAATGTTATGTAGTTGCTTAAAAAAAATGGTGTTGTAAAAATGAGAAATTGCTGGTCAGCTTTTAACTCTTATAACTGCCTAACAAAAAATAAATTAGTTAAAAAATTGTGCTGATGTAAAGTAGACATGTGGGAAATGTTACTTATTAAGTACTTTGTGTGACATATCTCTGTGATCTAAGGGCATAAAAAATTCAAATTTAAAAAATTGCAAAATTTTCGCCAAATTTCCGTTTGTTTCACAAATGAAAGCAGGTAGTATCAAAGAAATGTTACCACTATCATGAAGTACAATATGTCATGAGAAACAAATGTCAGAATCATCAGGATCCGTTGAAGCGTTCCAGAGTTATGACCTCATAAAAGGACAGTGGTCAGAATTGCAAAAATTTACCTGGTCATTAACGTGCAAACCACCCTTGGGGGTTAAGGGGTTAAATACCCTCTGGATTAACGCTAGAGTATAGCTTGGAGAGTCTCCCAAATACACTGCTCAAAAAATAAGGGGAAGACATACCGTATATACTCGAGTATAAGCCGACCCGAGTATAAGCTGACCCCCTAATTTTGCCACAAAAAAACTGGGAAAACTTATTGACTCGAGTATAAACCTAGGGTAGGAAATGCAGCAGCTACCGGTGAATTTCAAAAATAAAAATAGATGCTCCATACCGTTCATCATTGCCCCATAGATGCTCCATATAAAGCTGTGCCCCATATAATGCTCTGCACCGTTCATTATGGCCCCATAGATGCTCCATATAAAACTGTGCCATATAGAATGCTCTGCACCATTTATATGGAGCATCTATGGGGCCATAATGAAGCTGTGTCATATAGAATGCTCTGCACCGTTCATTATTGCCCCATAGATGCTCCATATAAAACTGTGCCATATGGAATGCTCTGCACCATTCATTATGGACCCATAGATGCTCCACATAAAACTGTGCCATATGGAATGCTCTGCACCGTTCATTATGGCCCCATAGATGCTCCACATAAAGCTGTGGCATATGGAATGCTGTGCACCATTCATTATGGCCCCATAGATGCTCCATATAAAGCTGTGCCCCATATATAATGCTCTGCACTGTTCATTATGGCCCCATAGAAGCTCTGTAGAAAGCTGTGCCATATATAATGCTCTGCACCGTTGATTATTGCCCCATAGATGCTCCACATAAAGCTGTGCCATATGGAATGCTCTGCACCGTTCATTATGGCCCCATAGATGCTCCACATAAAGCTGTGGCATATGGAATGCTGTGCACCATTCATTATGGCCCCATAGATGCTCCATATAAAGCTGTGCCCCATATATAATGCTCTGCACTGTTCATTATGGCCCCATAGAAGCTCTGTAGAAAGCTGTGCCATATATAATGCTCTGCACCGTTGATTATTGCCCCATAGATGCTCCACATAAAGCTGTGCCATATGGAATGCTCTGCACCGTTCATTATGGCCCCATAGATGCTCCACATAAAGCTGTGCCCCATATATAATGCTCTGCACTGTTCATTATGGCCCCAGAGATGCTCCATAGAAAGCTGTGCCATATATAATGCTCTGCACTGTTGATTATTGCCCCATAGATGCTCCACATAAAGCTGTGCCATATGGAATGCTCTGCACCGTTCATTATGGCTCCATAGATGCTCCACATAAAACTATGCCCCATATATAATGCTCTGCACCTATCATTATGGCCCCATAGATGCTCCATAGAAAGCTGTGCCATATATAATGCTCTGCACCGTTGATTATTGCCCCATAGATGCTCCATATAAAGCTGTCCAATATATAATGCTGCTGCTGCTGCAATAAAAAAAAAAATCACATAATCACCTCTCTTGCTCAGGACGCCGGCGCTTTCAATATTTACCTGCTCCTCGTGCGGCTCCGTCTCCAGCACTGACGCTCAGCAGAGGGCGCGCACTGACTACCTCACCGTGCCTTCTGACCTGAGCGTCACAGCCAGTGGACGCTGGACACAGAGCCGCACCGGAGCGA
The DNA here is from genome assembly GCF_032444005.1 of Ranitomeya imitator. Lineage (NCBI taxonomy): Eukaryota > Metazoa > Chordata > Amphibia > Anura > Dendrobatidae > Ranitomeya > Ranitomeya imitator. The sequence continues at coordinate 706,255,941 of NC_091283.1, forward strand.
GGAGCAGGTAAATATCGCGCAGCACGGCGCTCCCCGTATACTTACCTGCTCCTGGCAGTCCCTGCTTCTCCCGACACTGCATCTTCTTCCTGTATTGAGCGATCACAGTTACCGCTCATTTTCAGTCATGAATATGCGGCTCCACCTCTTTGGGAGGTGGAGCCGCATATTCATGACTGTAATGAGCGGTACCATTTGACCGCTCAATACAGGAAGAAGATGCAGCGCTGGAAGAAGCAGGGACTGCAGGAACCGCGTCGGGAGTAGGTAAGTATAACTAGACAGCCCCCGCTCCCCCTCCCCTGCCGACCACCGGGTATGACTCGAGTATAAGCCGAGAGGGGGACTTTCAGCCCCAAAAAATGGGCTGAAAATCTCGGCTTATACTCGATTATATACAGTAAACAACAGAATATAACTCCAAGTAAATCAAACTTCTGTGAAATCAAACTGTCAACTTATGAAGCAACACTGTTTGACAATCAATTTCCCATGCTGTTGTGCAAATAGAATAGACAACAAATGGCAATTATTGGCAATTATGAAGACACACTCATTATTATTATTATTATTAACCCCTTTCTGCCATCGGACGTACTATTTCGTCCATGTGGGGTGGGCCTTAATTCCCACGGATGGAATAGTACGTCCAGCGCGATCGGCCGCGCTCACAGGGGGAGCACGGCCAATCGCGACCGGGTGTCAGCTGCCTATCGCAGCTGACATCCGGCGCTATGTGCCAGGAGTGGTCACGGACCGCCCCCGGCACATTAACCCCCGGCACACCGCAATCAAACATGATCGCGGTGTGCCGGCGGTATAGGAAAGCATCGCGCAGCGAGTGGGCTCCCTGCGGGCTTCCCTGAGCCCACCCGCAGCAATGCGATGTGATCTCGTTGCTGCGAGGGTCTCCTTACCTCCCTCCCTGTAGCAGGCCCGGATCCAAGATGGCCGCGGCATCCGTGTCCTGCAGGGAGGGAGGTGGCTTACCAAGTGCCTGCTCAGAGCAGGCGCTTGGTAAGCCTGCAGTGCTCTCAGACAGATCGGTGATCTGACAGAGTGCTGTGCAAACTGTCAGATCAGCAATCTGTGATGTCCCCCATTGGGACAAAGTAAAAAAGTTTTAAAAAAATTTACACATGTGTAAAAAAAATAAAATAAAAAAATTCCTAAATAAAGAAAAAAAAATTATTCCCATAAATACATTTCTTTATCTAAATAAAAAAAAACAATAAAAGTACACATATTTAGTATCGCCACGTCCGTAACGACCCAACCTATAAAACTGACCCACTAGTTAACCCCTTCAGTAAACACCATAAGAAAGAAAAAAAAAACGAGGCAAAAAACAACGCTTTATTATCATACCGCCGAACAAAAAGTAGAATAACACACGATAAAAAAGACAGATATAAATAACCATGGTACCGCTGAAAGCGTCATCTTGCCCTGCAAAAAACGAGCCACCATACAGCATGATCAGCAAAAAAATAAAAAAGTTATAGTCCTCAGAATAAAGCGATGCAAAAATAATAATTTTTTCTATAAAAGAGTTTTTATCGTATAAAAGCGCCAAAACATAAAAAAATGATATAAATGAGGTATCGCTGTAATTGCACTGACCTGAAGAATAAAACTGCTTTATCAATTTTACCAAACGAAGAACAGTATAAACGCCTCCCCCAAAAGAAATTCATAAATAGCTGGTTTTTGGTCATTCTGCCTCACAAATATCGGAATAAAAAGCGATCAAAAAATGTCACGTGCCTGAAAATGTTACCAATAAAAATGTCAACTCGTCCCGCAAAAAACAAGACCTCATATGACTCTGTGGACTCAATTATGGAAAAATTGTAGCTCTCAAAATGTGGTAACGCAAAAAATATTTTTTGCAATAAAAAGAGTCTTTCAGTGTGTGACGGCTGCCAATCATAAAAATCCGCTAAAAACCCGCTATAAAAGTTAATCAAACCCCCCTTCATCACCCCCTTAGTTTTTTTTCCATTTTCCCATTAGGGTTAGGGTTAGGGCTAGGGTTAGGGTAAGGGTTAGGGCTAGGGTTAGGGTTAGAATTAGGGCTAGGGTTAGGGTTAGGGCTAGGGCGAGGGTTAGGGCCAGGGTTAGAGCTAGGGTTACGTTAGGGCTAGGGCTAGGGTTAGGGCTAGGGTTAGGGTTAGGGCTAGGGCTAGGGTTAGGGCTAGGGCTAGGGTTAGGGTTGGGGCTAGTGTTAAGGCTACAGTTAGGGTTGGGGCTAAAGTTATGGTTAGGGTTTGGATTACATTTATGGTTGGGAATAGGGTTGGGATTAGGGTTAGGAGTGTGTCTGGGTTAGAGGTGTGGTTAGGGTTACCATTGGGATTAGGGTTAGGGGTGTGTTTAGATTAGGGTTTCAGTTATAATTGGGGCGTTTCCACTGTTTAGGCACATCAGGGGCTCTCCAAACGCGACATGGCGTCCAATCTCAATTCCAGCCTATTCTGCGTTGAAAAAGTAAAACAGTTCTCCTTCCCTTCCAAGCTCTCCCGTTTGCCCAAACAGGAGTTTATCCCAACATATAGGGTATCAGCATACTCAGGACAAATTGGAGAACAACTTCTTGGGTCCAATTTCTCCTGTTACCCTCGGGAAAATTCAAAACTGGGGGCTAAAAAACAATTTTTGTGGGATAAAAAAAGATTTTTTATTTTCACGGCTCTGCGTTTTAAACTGTAGTGAAACACTTGGGGGCTCAAAGTTCTCACAACACATCTAGATAAGTTCCTTGGGGGGTCTAGTTTCCAATATGGGGTCACTTGTGGGGGGTTTCTTCTGTTTAGGTACATTAGGGGCTCTGCAAACGCAATGTGACGCCTGCAGACCATTCCATCTAAGTCTGCATTCCAAATGGTGCTCCTTCCCTTCTGAGCCCTCCCATGTGCCCAAACGGTTGTTCCCCCCACATATGGGGTATCAGCGCACTCAGAACAAATTGGACCACAACTTTTGGGGTCCAATTTCTCCTGTTACCCTCAGAAAAATACAAAACTGGGGGATAAAAATAATTTTTGTGGGAAAAAATTTTTGTTTAATTTTTACGGCTCTGCATAATAAACTTCTGTGAAGCCCTTAGTGGGTCAAAGTGCTCACCACACACCTAGATAAGTTCCGTAGGGGGTCTACTTTCCAAAATGGTGTCACTTGTGGGGGGTTTCAATGTTTAGGCACATCAGTGGCTCTCCAAACGCAACATGGCGTTCCATCTTAATTCCTGTCAATTTTGCATTGAAAAGTCAAACGGTGCTCCTTCCCTTCCGAGCTCTCCCATGCACCCAAACAGTGGTTTACCCCCACATATGGGGTATCAGCGTACTCAAGACAAATTGTAAAACAACTTTTTTGGTCCAATTTCTTCTCTTACCATTGGGAAAATAAAAAATTTGGGGTGAAAAGATAATTTTTGTGAAAAAAAATGATTTTTTATTTTTACGGTTCTGCATTATAAACTTCTGTGAAGCACTTGGTGGGTCAAATTGCTCACCACACCTCTAGATAAGTTCCTTAGGGGGTCTACTTTCCAAAAAGGTGTCAATTGTGGGGGGTTTCAATGTTTAGGCACATCAGTGGCTCTCCAAACACAACATGGCGTCCCATCTCAATTCCAGTCAGTTTTGCATTGAAAAGTCAAATGCCACTCCTTTGCTTCCGAGCTCTGTCATGCGCCCAAACAGTGGTTTACCTCCACATATGGGGTATTGGCGTACTCAGGACAAATTGTACAACAACGTTTGGGGTCCATTTTCTCTTGTTACCCTTGTTAAAATAAAACAAATTGGAGCTGAAATAAATTTTTTGTGAAAAAAAGTTAAATGTTAATTTTTATTTAAACATTCCAAAAATTCCTGTGAAACACCTGAAGGGTTAATAAACTTCTTGAATGTGGTTTTGAGCACCTTGAGGGGTGCAGTTTTTAGAATAATGTCACACTTGGGTATTTTCTATCATATAGACCCCTCAAAATGACTTCAAATGAGATGTGGTCCTTAAAATAAAATGGTGTTGGAAAAATGAGAAATTGCTGGTCAACTTTTAACCCTTATAACTCCCTAACAAAATAACATTTTGGTTCAAAAATTGTGCTGATGTAAAGTAGACATGTGGGACATGTTACTTATTAAGTATTTTGTGTGACATATCTCTGTGATTTAATTGCATAAAAATTCAAAGTTGGAAAATTGCGAAATTTTCAAAATTTTCGCCAAATTTCCGTTTTTTTCACAAATAAACGCAGGTAATATCAAAGAAATTTTACCAATATCCTGAAGTACAATATGTCATGAGAAAACAATGTCAGAATCACCGGGATCCGTTGAAGCGTTCCAGAGTCATAACCTCATAAAGGACAGTGGTTAGAATTGTAAAAATTGGCCCGGTCCATAACGTGCAAACCACCCTTGGGGGTAAAGGGGTTAATATTTATTTATTTATTTAAATAGCACCATTAATTACATGGTGCTGTACATGAGAAAGTTATTACATACAGAGTTATAGATATTATTTACAGTAAACAAATTTACAATGACAGACTGGTACAGAGGGGAGAGGACCCTGGTCCTTGCCGACTTACATTCTATTGGCTAATGAGGAATAGAACGAAGGTCGAGGGTGCGGCAGCTCGGGTGGTGGTGAGGTGGCAGATCAGGTGATGGTGAGGCGGCAGAATGGTTATTGCAGGCTGTAGGTTTTCCTGAAGAGATGGGTTTTCAGGTTCCGTCTGAACTATCCCAGGGTGGTGGATAATTGGATGTGTTGAGGCGTGGAATTCCAGAGGATGGGGGATATTTGGGAGAAACCTTGGAGGTGGTTTTGTGAGGAATGAATAAGTGTGGAGGAAAGTAGGAGTTCTTGGGAGGATCAAAGATTATGTGAGGGATGATATTGGGAGATTAGTTCAGCGATATAAGGAGGGGACAGGTTGTGGATGGCTTTGCAGATCAGTGTTAGTAGTAGTAGATTCGTTGGGGAACTGGGAACCAGTGGATGGATTTGAAGAGGGGAGAAGAAGGGGAGTAGCGAGGAGAGAGGTGTATTAGCCGGGCAGCAGAGTTGAGAAGGGTGTTGCAGTAATCAAGGTGGGAGATGATGAGGGTATGCACAAGTGTTTTAGTAGATTGTGGGCTCAGGAAGGGACAGATTCAGGAGTGTATAAAGGAGTGAACGGATAAAGAAGTGGTTCTGCAGGTGGGGACCACAGACCACATCTCAGTACCAATGCTTTCTGGCTGATGTATTGGTCAATTTTGAATGTCGGTTGTGCTTTCACACTTGTGGTTGCATGAGACAGACTCTACAACCCACACAAGTGGCTCAGGTAGGGCTTATCCAGGATGACACATCAATGTGAGCTGTGGCGAGAAGGTTTTCTGTGTATGTCAGTGTAGTGTCCAGAGGCTGGAGGAGCTACCAGGAGACAGGCCAGTACACCAGGAGACATGGAGGGGTCTGTAGGAGGGCAATAACCCAGCAGCAGGACCACTACCTCAGCATTTGTGCAAGGAGAAACAGGAGGAGCACTGCCAGAGCCCTGCAAAATGACCTCCAGCATGCAACAAATGTGCACGTGTCTGCACAAATGGTTAGAAACATACTCTATGAGGATGGTCTGAGTGCCCAACATCCACAGATGGGGGTTGTGCTCACAGCCCAACACCATGCAGGACGCTTTGCATTTGCCATAGAACCCCAAGATTGGTAAATTTACCACTGGCTCATTTGGCAGTGGGTCAGTAATGCTGTGGCGTGGCATTTCTTTCCTCCATGTGCTCACCAGACGTAGCCTCTCTGCCTTTAGGTACCGAGATGAGATCCTCAGACCCCTTGTGAGACCATATGCTGGTGCTGTTGGCCCTGGGCTCCTCCTAATGCAGGACAATGCCAGACCTCATGTGGCTGGAGTGTGTCAGCAGTTCATACAAGATTAAGGCATTGAAGCTATGGACTGGCCAGCCCGTTCCCCAGACCTGGATCCGATTGAACACATCTGGGAAATCATGTCTCACACCATCCACCAAAGTCACGTTGGATCACAGACTGTCCAGGAGTTCGCTAATGTTTTAGTCCAGGTCTGGGAGGAGATCCCTCAGGAGACCATCCTTCGCCTCATCAGGAGTATGCACAGGTGTTGTAAGGATGCCATACAGGCACTTGGTGGCCACACACACGTCTGAGCATCATTTCCTTGTCTTGAGGCATTTCCACTGAAGTTGGATCAGCCTGTAACTTCATTTTCCACTTTGACTTTGAGCATCATTCCAACTCCAGACCTCCTTGGGATATTAGTTGTGATTTACATTGATAATTTTTAGGTTTTATTGTTCTCAACACATTCCACTATGTAATGAATAAAGATTTACAACTGGTATATTTCATTCAGTGATATCTAGGATGTGGGATTTTAGTATTCCCTTTATTTTTTGAGCAGTGTATATACATATGTATATAAATACATTTGCATTAAATTAATGTAATTATTAAAGAAAAATTATTTCTTAGCATTTTTCTCTTTAAAAAAAATATGTTTGGTTTGGTAGGTCTTCTTATAAATCCGTAAAACCGGCTCATTACTCTGACAACATTATTCCCATATCATATGTGAGTCAGAAAGGCATGCATGCTGTTGCCATTTAGTTTTAGCACTTTCCCATACATCTCAGCTTTATTCTCAGGACCCTTAACCTGTTTGTTGGGTGCAGCAGAAAAAAATATTCAGCTTTCCTTGCATTGGATTTGTTATTCGGTACAAATATACAGATATTAGTGTTTGCCTTGCTGTCATGTTCATGACAGAGCAACAAACAATGATTCTTATAAGTGGTGAAATCATCCCCGCCGGTCAGAGAGCCGCGGTTCTCACGCTGTCAAAAAATAGCAAGAGCACTCAGCTGTGAATGGAGGTATAAAGTTTACCTCTGATCACCGGTGTCAGCTGATGGGGCCTACAGCTCCCATCAGCCGACACTTGCTGCCACTAATAAAAGTGAGAGCATGATCGATGGATGGGAGTATTCGTTAGGCAGCTCCGGAGCTGTAAATAAATATTTTTTTTTTTTAAAATGGTGTGGGCTCCACTGTGCTTTTGATAACCAGTCAGGAAAAACTCAGCTGGAGGCTGCAGCCCTCAGCTGTCAGCTTCAACAAGGCTAGTTGCCAAGAATAGAGGGGTCCCAATGCTGTTTTTTTAATTATTTAAATAAATAATTAAAAATAACGGTGTGAGGTCCTCCCTAATTTTGGCAACCAGCCTTGCTAAAGCAGAAAGCTGGGGGCTGGTATTCTCATGCTCGCAAGAGGTCATGGATATTGACCCCCTTGCCTAAAAATTGCAGCCCGCAGCTGCCCAGAAAAGGCACATTTATTATATATGTCAATTCTGGCGTTTTGCATGGCTCTACCCGCTTGCCCTGTAGAGGTGGCAAGAGGGGTTCATATTTGTGGGGTTGATGTTACCTTTGTATTGTCAGGTGACATCAAGCCCACAGCTTAGTAATAGAGAGGTGTCAATTACTAATCCTATAGTGGTATGATAAAAAAACAGCAAGAATAAAATTCTTTATTAGAAATTAAACGAAAAACACACTTTTTTATTTAAAAATAACAAACATAGTTATACTCACGTAACACGTATTCCACCGAAGCCCTCATTTTCCTTTAATGAAACAAAAATTAAAAAAATCAAAAATATCCCTCACCTCTTCATCGTTCTGTCCCACTCAGTAATTCATGTCTGGGAGAAAAACAGTTTTCAATCTGGACGGTGCCAAGATGCGACCTTCCAGGTTGAGAACCACTGGTGACTGAATTACTGCAAGCACAACCTCAGTGACTGGTGTTGACATCATCGAGGTTACCTCTGGTTGCTGAAGCTGCTTTCTCAGCGCTGAACTGCCGTGACCTAAGTGCGATCCCACTAGCATCGTGAGAGTTTTTCTTTTTTCTTGTCATGCACATGACAGTGCGACAAACACCCGGTGTTAGGGCAGCCGAACCCGAACAGTAACACAGACTTCCTGGTGAGGTCTGTGTTCGTTGTTCGGTACAGATGCCAAACTTTACTGTTCAAGTTTGCTAATCTCTTTTTGTCAATGTACCCAGGCCTCTGCTTTACCTGGTCTGTGTCTCCCTTTCCTCTTCTCCTTGTTTGAGCGAGCAAGCTTGCCCACTGTCGCTAGTGTTGTCTGATGGGAATTTTTTCAACATATATTCCACAATGACCTTCTGGTGTAGCCACTGCTCCTTTTCTCATGACCATTGTGCTACATTCATCTTGCACAAAAAAGACTACTGGTTGTTCACCCTTCTACACCCATGCTACATGGTGAACTTTGCATCTCTTTTTCCTGAAGCAGAGAGGTCTTTTACAACAGTGTTATACCAGATGAGCATTATGGAAAACATGTTGAAAAAAATATCCATCAGACAACGCTAATTGCATGGGATAAGCTTCCTTGCCCAATCAACAAAGAGAGGTGTGGGAGACACACAGCAGAGGCAGGGGTACAGAGTAAAAGGCCTGAGACATATTTATAACACCCTGCCAGCATCCATGCCCTCATGACTGGGTATTTTAGACAAGGAGGAACATTTTTTAAACCCCTTAACGAACGCCGATACACGTTTTTAACGGCGGTAGTTAACCTCTATAAAGTCACAGAAAAAAGCAGAGATGTTTTACCTGCTGAAGCCTCCAACCAAATGCACCAGCAGGGCGCAGCGGACCAGATAAATGATGGCAAACACACAGGTGCAAAAAATACCGATGAAACAACCACTTTCAATCCAGTGTTGGCTGTTTGGCATTAGTGCACAAAAAGATAAAAAATACTAGTCTGTATATGGCATAATTCACACAAACAATGCAGAGCATCTGGTTTACAGCCTATTAGTAACGCACATACAGGCGGGCTGCCCAGTGCTACAAAATGCATGCTGTGCGAACAGGGGCCAATAGTTTACAGAGCCATCTTGGTCCGACTGCGCCCTGCAAGATAAAGTGCAAAAAGAAAACCACATATCAATGGTCCCTGTTCTTCTCCCGGTTCCATTTTACTCTCCATTTCCTCTCCGGGGAGAAGAACGTTCGTGCTGACGCTCTCTCCCGCTCCGTGGTGTCATCGGAGGAGGAGGAGGAGCCTCGGCTTATTGTCCCTTCTGAGAGCCTGAGAACTGTAGCTCCGGTTTCGCTAGAGTCTGTGCCCCCGGGCAAGACTTTCGTACCAGCTAACTTGCGACCGGAGGTTCTCTCTTGGGCTCACTCCTCCAGAGTGGGTGGGCATTTTGGGACCAAGAGGACATCTGAGCTTCTGGCGAGAACATACTGGTGGCTGCATATGGCCCGAGATGTCAAGGACTATATTCAGGCGTGCGTTTCTTGCGCCCAGAATCGGTCTCCTCGGCAACGGCCTGCTGGGTTGCTTTACCCTCTACCGGTGGCAGACAGGCCCTGGGAGATGGTCAGGATGGACTTTGTGGTGGGTCTACCCAAGTCGCGTGGCTTCTCCATTATTTGGGTTGTTTCTCCAAGATGGTGCATTTGGTGCCGCTTCCTCGGTTACCCTCAGCACGGGCCTTGGCGGTGTTGTTCATTAAACACGTTTTCCGTTTGCATGGTATGCCTGATAAGATTGTCAGCTATCGGGGTCCCCAGTTCGCATCTCGGTTTTGGAGAGAGCTCTGCCGTTTACTCAGCATAGAGTTAAACCTCTCCTCTGCATACCATCCTGAGACGAATGGGTTGGTGGAGAGAACCAACCAGACTCTGGTGACATATTTGCGACATTTCGTCTCTGCTAAGCAGGATGACTGGGCATCTTTGCTACCTTGGGCGGAATTTGCCCTGAACAACGCCGTAGCCGATTCCACTGGTCAAACTCCTTTTCTCCTTAATTACGGCCAGCATCCGCGTGTCCCTGTGCCCATGCCCGTGTCATCCACCGATTCTAGGGTGGCAGACTGGGCGGTGGAGGCACGTGACATCTGGGACCGCATACAGGATGCCATCCGGGCCTCCAAGGAGAGAATGAGGGTTTCGGCTGATACACACCGGCGCCCCGTTCCGGTCTTTGCTCCTGGCGACTTAGTGTGGCTCTCCGCCCATAACATCAGGCTGCGAGTTGAGTCCACTAAGTTTGCTCCTCGCTACATTGGCCCGTTTAAGGTTCTGGAACAGGTCAACTCTGTGGTCTACCGTTTGGCTATTCCTCCATGCCTTGGTATCACCGATACTTTCCACGTTTCCCTCTTAAAGCCCGTTCATTTGTCCCGGTTTTCCGAGTCATCTGCTGGGACATCGGGTTCATCCATGGATGAGTTTGAGGTGAATGCTATTGTGGGGTGCAAGGTGGTACGTGGCAAGAAATTTTATCTGGTGGACTGGAAGGGTCACGGCCCAGAGGATAGAACCTGGGAGCCTGTGGAGCACATTCGGGCTCCGCTGCTTATCGCAGCTTTTGAGCGTAGTGAGGCTCAAGGAGGGGGGGCCCTAGGAGGGGGGTAATGTTAGGAGTCGAGTTTCCTCTGCTGCACAGGGGGAATCTCGATCCGTGTCTGCTGTGGTCTCCCATTCAGTATCGGCCGCAGTGGGCTCTGCTCAGCGGAGACATCGCTCCCAGCGTCTCGCTGGGGTTGATTCGGTGCATAGGGTCACTACTGCCTTTTCTGGCTTTCCTATGGTACCCTGCACTGATCTGCGGCGAGCGAGCCTCTCTGGGACTAAGTCCTTGTTTACTCACACTGAGCATGCCCAGGGCAGGGTCTCCCATTGGAGGTCGAGGGCCACATGTTCGGTCACATGCTCAGGTGCTGCAGTACATTCCATTGGTCCTTCTGGAAGGTCCTGAAAGGGCAAAACATGCTCAGGTACTGCAGCACTTTCCATTGGTCCTTCTGGAAGGTCCTGAAAGGGCAAAAACTTCAGTAGCAGCTTCCTTTGCTGCAACTATATAAACTGCGCATGACCGCACGGCCATGCGCTAGTATCGTCTTATGCTATATGCTTTGCGCCAATGTGGTCATGTGTTTGAATGTGTTCAGGGACCCGGCTGAAATAAGCCCCTAGAATGCTGGCATCTCCGGCGAGGAGTTTTGTATGCATGCATGACCACTCACTGCTCACATCTGGGTAGTTGGCCTGTGCCTCTGTGAAAGTCTAACAGGGCACAGAGCTTTCCTCTCGCGGTTACTCTGTGAAGCTAACAGAGTTGGCATATACCGCCATATAGAGCCGCCATTATTTAGCAGCAGGTGCTTTCCTGCACGGTGGATCCCGGGTTGCGAACGCACCAATTCCATTTAATAAATTATATATTTGGTGCGTTCCACCAACCCTAACAACGGTTGAGGCTAAAGTTAGGGTTAGAGTTGGGATTAGGGTTAGGGTTGGGATTAGGGTTTGGATTAGGGTTTGGGTTGAGATTAGGTTTCGGTTTGGATTAGGGTTATGGTTGAGATTAGGTTTAGGGTTGGGATTAGTTAGGTTTGGGATTAGGGTTAGGTTTGGGATTAGGGTTATTGTTAGGGTTGGGATTAGGGTTAGGGGTGTATAGAGATTATGGTTGGGATTAGGGTTAGGTTAGGTTTGTGGTTAGGGTTATTGTTAGGGTTGGGATTAGGGTTAGGAGTGTGTTGGGGTTATAGTTAGGGATGGGATTAGGGCAAGGGGTGTGTTTGGGTTAGGGTTGTGATTAGGGTTATGGTTGGGGTTGGGATTAGGGTTACGGGTATTTTGGGTTTTTGATTGTGATTAGGATTAGGGGTGTGTTGGGGTTAGGGTTGGAGTTGGAATTGGGGGGTTCCACTTTTTAGGTACATCAGGGGGTCTCCAAACACGACATGGCACCACCATTGATTCCAGCCAATTTTTCGTTCAAAAAGTCAAATGGTGCTCCCTCCCCTATGAGCTCTGCCGTTCGCCCAAAAAGTGGTTTACCCCCACATATGGGGCATCAGGGTACTCAGGACCAATTGGATAACTTTTGCGCTCCAGTTTCTCCTGTTACCCATGTGAAAATAAAACATTGTGGGCTAAAAAATAATTTTTGAGGAAAGAAAAATGATGTATTATCTCGGCTCTGCATTATAAACTTCTGTGAAGCACCTGGGCGTTCAAAGTGCTCACCAAACATCTAGATAAGTTCCCTGGGGGTGTAGTTTCCAAAGTGGGGTCACTTGTGAGGGGTTTCAATTGTTTAGGCACATCAAGGGCTCTGCAAACCCAACGTGATGCCCGCAGACCATTCCATCAAATTCTGCATTCCAAAACATCACTACTTCCATTCCAATCCCAGACGTGTGCCCAAACGGTAGTTTTATCCCACATATTGGATATCAGCATACTCAGGACAAATTGCACAACATCTTTGGTCATCTAATTTCTCCTGTTACTCTTGTAAAAATAGAAATTTGTGGCGAAAAGGTCATTTTTGTGGAAAAAATATGATTTTTTTATTTTCACGGCTTTACGTTATAAACTTCTGTAAAGCACTCGGGGTTCAAAATGCTCACCAAACATCTACATAAGTACCTGAAGGGGGTCTAGATTCCAAAATGGTGTCACTTGTGGGGGGTTTCCACTGCTTAGGTACATCAGGGGCTCCCCAAAAGCAACATGGCATCCGATCTCAATTCCAGGCAATTCTGCATTGAAAAAGTCAAACGGCACTTCTCTTCCAAGCTCTGCCATGCACCCAAACAGTAGCTTACCTCCACATATGGGGTATCGGCGTATTGTGGAAAAATTGTTCAACACATTTTGTGGTTCATTTTCTCTTTTTACGCTTGTGAGAATAAAAAAAATAGGTTCTGAAATAAAATGTTCGTAAAAAAAAGTTAAATGTTAATTGTTTCCTTCCACATTGCTTCAGTTCCTGTTAAGTGCGTAAAGGGATAATAATCTTCTTGAATGTGGTTGTGAGCACCTTGATGGGTGTAATTTTTAGAATAGTGTCGCTTTGGGGTATTTTCTGTCTTGCACACCCTTCAAAGTGACTTCAAAGGTTAGATGGTCCCTAAAAAAATGGTTTTGTAAATTTTGTTGTAAAAATGAGAAATCGCTGGTCAACTTTTAACCCTTATAACTTCTTAACAAAAAAATGTTGTTTGCATAATTGTGCTGATGTTAAGTAGACATGTGGGAAATGTTTTTTAACTATGTTGTGTGTTGTGAGTTCGGTTTTTGGGCTCCCTCTGGTGGTTACTGATGGTACTGGGTGACTTGTGTTCTCTGCGGTCTCTGGTCTCCATCTGTTCCATCAGGTTATGGGAGTTTCCTATTTAACCTGGCTTTTTTGTCATTTCCTCGCCGGCTATCAATGTAATCAGCGTGTCTTTTTACCTCTGCTCCTTGCGTCTGTTATCTTCAGGACAAGCTAAGTTTTGATTTTCCTGTTCCACGTTTTGCTTAATTTTTGTCTTAGTCCAGCTTGCAGATATGTGATTCCTTGCTGCTGGTTGCTCTAGTGGGCTGAAATTACTCCTCATGTTCCATGAGTTGGCACATGAGTTCAAGTAATTTCAGGATGGTTTTTTGGAGGGTTTTTCGCTGACCGCGCAGTTCACTTTTGTATCCTCTGCTATCTAGCTTTAGCGTGCCTCATTTTTGCTGATTCTATTTTCATAACTACGTATGTGCTTTCCTCTCATTTCACCGTTATTACATGTGGGGGGCTGCTATTTCTGTGGGGTGTTTCTCTGGAGGCAAGTGAGGTCTGTGTTTCTTCTGATAGGGGAAGTTAATCCTTCGGCTGGCGCGAGACGTCTAGGAATCATCGTAGGCACGTTCCCCGGCTACTGCTAGTTGTGTGTTTAGGTTCAGGATCGCGGTCAGCTCAGGTTCCATCTCCCTAGAGCTTGTTTTGTTTTTGTGCTTGTCCTTTTGTGATCCCCTGCCATTGGGATCATGACAGTTGTGTACATACAGTGCTGGCAAAAAAATCTTTACAAGTTCAATGAAACCAAAAAATCTTAATATTCAAGTGGATTCAAGTGTTTTATTGTGGATATTTTATTACAATTAGGATTTTGTCATGTCACCCTTACATTTTATCACCATCTGCAGTCGTTTAGGCATGGATTCAGCAAGGCTGGCTAAGTATGTGGAGTCCATGATTACCCACAGTGTCTTCAGCACCTCCTTTAGATTGTTGATGTTGCTGGGTCGTGTCTCGTGTGCTTTGAGCCTCCCCTGACCAGCCTGAAAGTGCTCTCATCACTAAACATCACTTTCTTCCACACTTCAGATGTCCAATCTTGATATTTCTTACAAAAGGCAAGCCTTTTCTTCTTCATTGCTGCTGTGAGCAGGGGCTTCTTTGCGGCACGGCAACTTGGTAGACCCAGGTCCTTCTGCAGGCGGTGACGAATTGTCCTAGTTGCGATGTTCTGGAGGAGCATAGGGTGCTTGTTTTTTAGTTCAATGGCAGTTATAGAAGCATGTGACATCACTTCACGCTTCAGAAGCTTATCAGTCCTTGGTGAAGTCTTCTTAGGTGCGCCAGAGCCTGACTTCCTCTGTGATACCATCCCAGGAGGCAATGATGCCGCCGACCGCTTCAGTTGATAAATTGCTTCTCTTGACACTCCCAGATCTCTAGCTACAGCAATCACCGAATCCCCATTCTCAAGCAGAGTCAAGGCACAAGATTTCTCTTCCATTTTAAGTTTCTTTCTACCCATTGTGGGAGATAATAAAAAACTGAGGGAGATAATAAAAGACTGTCTAATAGCAAAACTGGCTGAGCTGCACAACCAATCAGAGTGCAGCTTTCGCTTTACCAATGAAGTGAAAACTGAGCGTTGATTGGTTGATATTTGCAACAAAGCCAGCTTTAGTATTAGACAGTTTTTTATTATCTCCCCCATTGTGTACAATTTTAAAAAGTGAAATTATGATGTGGATTTTATATGTAAAGTTTTTTTTTTTTGCTGCGCAAGTGTAAAGATTTTTTTTGCCGGCACTGTATCTCTCTGATTTAAGGGCATTAAAAATAAAAAATTTGAAAATTGCTAAATTTTAGAAATTTTCACAATATTTCTGTTTTTTTTTTTATAAATAAACGGAAGAAATATGGAAGAAATTTTACCACTAACATGAAGTAAAATATGTCATGAAAAAATAATCCCAGCATCAGTGGGATCCTTTGAAGCGTTCCAAAGTTATAACCTCATAAAGTGACAGTGGTCAGAATTGTAAAAATCGGCCTGGTCATTAGGTTGCAAGTTGGCTCCCTCACTAAGGGGTTAAAGATGGTAGCAGCTTATAAGATGTTTTTAGTGTTCAATATTTGAATAAAGCCCACCAGTTGTTACCTTCTGGGCCATTGGATAACTGGATGACCTACTTATATCCTTTTCCTGGCTTAGCACCTTTGTGGATAACCTTTATGAGTATAGAAGTACCACATCTACACTTTCTTAATGTTTTATGCATTACTACAGTTAGTCGCTTCAAAGATGTATGGATAACCCTGCTTCAAATTTTTGGCAATTTGCACTTAGTGCATAGCCTTTTTGATTCTAGGAGTACCAGTACATGACAATTTGAACAGCATGTGTATGAGGCCCTCCTTTATGTCTATTACAGGGTGTATGTGAGTCCCTCTTCCATCAAATTTTAGGCATTTTTTGTTCCTTCATAAAATACAGAAATTTCCAATGTTTAAATAAAGAGCTCAGTTTTATTATACTTAAATTCTTTTTTATAATAATAATATTTATTTTTATATAGTGCTAACATATTACACAGCGCTTTACATTTTGCACACATTATCGTCGCTGTCCCCGATGGGGCTCACAATCTAAATTCCCTATCAGTATGTCTTTGGAATGTGGGAGGAAACTGGAGTGCCCAGAGGAAACCCATACAAACACGGAGAGAACATACAAACTCTTTGCAGATTGTGTCCTTGGTGGGGTTTGAACCCAGGACCCCAGCGCTGCAAAGCTGCAGTGCTAACCACTGAGCCACCGTGCCACAGTGGTTTAAATTTAATTTAAATCCTTATTAAATTTTGCCTTGTATACAAGTCCTTATACAGGAAATAATGTTTCTTAGCATTTTTTCCCTTAAACTCCAATTTATCCTCAATTTTGAATGTTTTGTTGTCAGTCCTTTAAAATGGAGGAAAAGTGTGACACCATTGTTTTCAGCAGTAATCTGGGAGTCAGAGATTCATCCAGTGATTTTCCCCTTACTAGTCTCCTTCCATTCAGCTCTTTTTCCATCCATTTCAACATTTTCGCTGCCCCAAAGACCTCATTGTAGGATCTGCTGGAAAAATGTTCTGATCTACCATTGACTTCCATTATACTCATTACTCGAAAAAAGCATCCGAGCATTAGGAATTGCTTAGTTCGAGTAATGAACATCCAAGCAGTTTAATACTCACTCATCCTTAGTAATTTTTCTTTCTCCACCAGTAAAAAAATTTCTGTGAGGCACATGTATTAATATGCTCACTGAACCCTTATATGAATTCATTGAGAGGTGCAATTTGTAAAATGACATCACTTACTGTATGTTTTTTTTTTCCTGTTCTGGCACCTGAGGTACTCTGCCAATGTGACGTGGTGTTAGGGCTAGCGGAACACACCAAATAATTATAAGGATTGTATAAGGTGCGTTCGCAGCCCGGGGTCCACCGTGCAGAGATGGAACCTGCTGCTGAGTAATGACGGACTACATGGCGGTATAATGTGAATACACACACGGGTTAGCTTCACCTGGTATGAAGGAAGCGAACCCTGTTGCATCACAGGGCTGCGGTACCGCACATAGAGAGCAAGCAAGGAGACACAGAACTCTGTCCCAAAACACAGGGAAAGAGTTCCTCTAGACCTCTTGCGCTCGACACTGCTATTTGGGTGTCAGAGATTACTAGAACTAATAATTTACTGCACAACAGTGCATGCAGTGCCGCTCTGGTGGACGCCACTAACTACCCAGATGTGGGCCAGAAAAATGCTCTATTAGTGCACAGCACTGCACTAGCGGTCACTGCTATCAGAAGATGTATCGTGTGCTAGCTGTGCGGGATAGCGCTGTCAGGTGCTAGGTAGCTTCCACCATTTGTGAACAGTCAACAACACTAGGGATGGGAATGATTCAGAGCTTTCATCCATCGACAGGCATACATCCACACACACACAATAATAAGTTTACACTAGCACATGGCCGTGCGGCCATGCAAACTTTTTATAGTGGAAGCTCTCCGGGACCTTCCCAGTGGTCCAATAGGAGCTGCTACGGAACCTGAGCATGTGACACCCGACCTCCAATGAGAGGTCGTCCCTTGGGCATGCTCAGAAGAAGAAAAGTAGGACTTAGTCCCAGGGACGCCCGCTCACTGCTGATCAGTACTGGTTACAATGGCTGAGCCTGGAATGTCAGCAGTGACCAGCCGCACAGTATCAGCTTGAGCCAGATGCTGGGACCGACGTCTCTGCTGAGTAGGCTCCCCTGCGGCTGGAGTAGAATGGGAGACCGCAGCGGAGATGGTTCGAGATTCCCACTGTGCAGCAATGGGAACTTGACACCAAACACAATGCACTCGCAAACTATTCCAGCAAAATTTAGCACTTTTTCCCTTCTGCACTTAGTACTGTAGCTCAAAAGTAGTTTTCAACAACATATGGGTATCAGTATACTCAGAAGAAATTGCACAACAAATTGCATGGTCCATTTTTCTACTATTACCATTGGGAAAATAAAAAATTTGAAGCAAAACTAACTTTTTGCTAGAAATGTTTTTTTATTTTAACAATTCAGCATTGTAAACTTCTGTGAAGCACTTGGTCAAATGGTGGTCCTTCCCTGCTGAGACCTTGTGTGCTCCCAAACAGTAGTTTCCCCCACATATTGGGTATCAGTGTACTCAGGATAAATTGAACAACTAGTTGTATGGTTCATTTTCTGCAAAATTTTGGGCAAAAATAAAAATTTTTCTGTGAAAAATATGACTTTTTATTTTCACGTATCTGCATTATAAACGGTGCTCTTTTTCTTCTGAGCCCTTCTGAGCCCTATCATGTGTCAAAACAACTGATTTTCAGTTGAAGGATTCCACAGTTATTACCACACACAGGTGCATCTGAAAAAATTGGAATATCATTAAAAAGTTATTTTATTTCAGTTCTTCAATATAAAAAGTGAAACTTGTATATTAGATAGAGTCATTACAAGCAGTGTGATTTATTTCAAATGTTAATTTCTGTTAACCCCTTTCTGCTATCAAATGGAATAGTACATCCGATGGCAGAACCCCCACTTTGATGTGGGCCCCGGCGGTGAGCCCGCATCAAAGCCAGGACATGACAGCTGTTTTGAACAGGTGACATGTGCCCACAAGAGGCACATGCGAAATCGTGATCCGCCCACGCCTATGAACTAGTTAAATGCCTCTGTCAAACTCTGGCAGTGGCACTTAACAAGCGCTACTGGCCATCCATCCGGAAATGCGCGCAACGCTGGCCCCGTCACGTAATCGGGGGTCAGTGGTGCGTCGGCATGACAACCAGAGGTCTCCTGCAGACCTCTAGGGTTGTTGATGCCAGATTGCTGTGAGCACCACCCTGTGGCCGGCGCTCATAGCAATGCTGTAATTCAGCTACATAGGGGCGATCTGACCATTGGCCCTATGTAGCAGAGCCGATCAGGCTATGCCAGCTTCTAGCCTCCCATGGAGGCTATTGAAGCATGGAAAAAGTAAAAAAAAATATTTAAAAAATATGAAAAAAGTAAAAAAAATATGTAAAAGTCTAAATCAAACCTACACATATTTGGCATCACCACATTTGGTATCGCCTCACCCAACAACAGATCATGAAAAAATGAAAAGATGGAGACGCTACGGGTATGGGAAAATTGCGCATTTTTTTTTTTTTGCAAAGATTGGAATTTTTTTGTGAAATTCCACAATCAGTGATGGTTTAGGGAGCCATGTCATCTGCTGGTATAGGTACACTATGTTTTATCAAGACCAAAGTCAGCACAGCAATCTACCAGGAAATTTTAGAGCACTTGATGCTTCCCTCTGCAGACAAGCTTTTTGGAGAAGGAAATTTCATTCTCCAGCAGGACTTGGCACCTATACATACTGCCAAAAGTAACAATACCTGGTTTAAAAATAACAATATAACTGCGCTTGATTGGCCAGTAAACTCGCCTGACCTTAACCCCATAGATAATCTATGGGGTATTGTCAAGAGGAAGGTTAGAGACACCAGACCCCACAATGCAGACAAACTGAAGGCTGCTTTCAAAGCAACCTGGGCTTCCACAACACCTCAGCAGTTCCACAGGCCAGAGCTGGCTCCAGGTTTTTATGGGCCCTGGGCCAAAGAGTCCTTGTGGGCCCCTTTAACACATACCACAATTCTTAATGCACAGATACGGCAGAGAAATATAGGTATAGTACAATGCCAAAGATTTCACTTACTTCTTATCTTACATGAGTGATATCTATTGTGCATTCTACATTAGCTTAGAAACCGGGCAGTATAGTCCTCTATACAGAATAATGAGCCCCATGTATTTCTCTAAACTGAATAATGAGCCCCATATATTGCCCCATACAGTATAATGGCCCTATATAGTGCTCCATACAGTATAATTGGCACCACATAGTCCTATATACAGAATAATGAGCCCCATATTGCTCCTAACAGAATAATGAGCCCAATATTATGCTCCATACAGAATAATGAGCCTCATATAATGCTCCATACAGTATAATGGGCACCACAGAGTGTTCCATACAGAATGAGCTGCATATATTGCTCCATACGGAATTGGCCCCATATAATGCTCCATACAGTATAGTGAGCCACATATAATTCTCCATACAGTATATGATGGGCCCCATCTATTGCTCCATATATAATGGGCCTCATATAATGCTCCATACAGTAGATGATCAGCCCCATACAGTACACAGAGTCCCATATATTGCTCCATACAGAATGGGCCCCATATGATGCTCTTTACAGAATGGGTCCCATATAATGCTCTAAAAATAATTGGCCCCATAAGATGCTCCATATATAATTAGTCCCATAAGATGCTTCATATATTATTGGCCCCCATATACTGCTCCATATTAAATTGGCTTCATATAATCCTCCCTATCGAATTGGCCCCTTAAGATGCTCCCTATATTATTGGCTCCATAAGATACTCCATATAGAATTAGCCCCATATAATGCTCCACATATGGGCCCCTTCTGATGGTCCCCTAATATTGCTCCAAATATTTAAAAAAAAAATGAAATACTCACCTCTCGTTGCTTGACGCTGCTCTACTCTGGACTCCTTAGCGTCGGCGCCTTCCTGCTCTCTGCGCTGCGACTGCCCAGGCAGAGGGTACGCACAGTCAGAGGATGGAAGACGCTGCAGCGCTGGAACCGGAAGAAGTAAGTATCGCAAGTGCCGGGGCCCGGAGCAGGTGGGGGGTCCACTCGCGGGGGCCGGCACTATAGCACGCCAGTGTCCCCAATGGTGAGTGGGCCCCCTGCCTGCTCAGGGCCCCGGCACTTGCCCGGGTGCGCCGGGTGCTGACGCCGGCCCTGCCACAGGCTGATCGCCTCCATGCTACGCCGCACTGATGCAGTAATTGATGCCAAAGGAGCCCCGACCAAGTATTTAGTGCATATAAGGTATATACATTTCAGTAGGCCAACATTTGGTATTTTAAAGTCATTTTTACAAGCTGGTGTTATAAAGTATTCTTATTTGCTGAGATAATCACTTTGGGGTTTTCAATGGCTGTAAACCATAATCATCAACATTGACAGAAATAAACACTGGAAATAGATCACTCTGTTTGTAATGACTCTATATAATATATGAATTTCACTTTTTGTATTGAAAAACTGAAATAAATTAACTTTTAGATGATATTCTAATTTCCGTGAGATGCACCTGTTATAATGACACTGGTCAGAAGTGGAAAATTCAACTTGGTCATGAAGGTGAAAACAGGCTTGGGGGTTGAGTTTGTTATCCTGGAAAGATCCATTTACATTAGTCGGTCTGGCACTTAATGCCCGCTGATCAGCAACTTATTTGTTGACTAGTGGAGGTTTTATTGCCTGCTTATTCATTGTGCACTGGGCAACCTGTAATATATTCCTCAGTTCAAATAATCTGCTATTTTTCTCGACAGCGCTTTTAAACAGGTCAATACTCTGAAGAGAATGATAATTTTTAAGCCTAGGTGATCAACATCTTTTTTACATTGCAATATTATAATGAAATAAGCATTCTTAAAAGCATTTACAGTATTCATGATAATCTTGAAATGTAATTACAGCGGCATGACAATGAGGACTTCAGTTAAGATTGCATCTATGATTTCTATTGTTTTATAAGTATGGATAAAGAGATGCAAGATTAAAAAAAATAAATACATTTAAACTAGAATAAATGTGCTGCTCATAATATAGCATATTTGTAACATGGTCTGGAATTGCTCAGATTGCATGACATTGAATGTAACAAGAAGCATGTAACTTCCTCAAGTAAACAGCAGAATTATGCTATGTGTATTTATGTTTTGCTGCAAAAAAAAAATACATTGCATACTCTGATATATCTACTGGATTTGTAGTTGTAAAAATTCAGTACTATATGTACAGATTAAACCCTTCCATCTGTAGCTAGTTTTGGCCTTCCTGACTCTACCCAATTCTTCAAATCTGACATGTATCAATTTCTGGCAATAACTTTGGAATTCTACTACCTATCCTAGTGATTATAAGATTGATTTTTTTTATGACATATTGCATTTTTTGTTCGCAGGAAACTTAAGTTGATATGTTTTGCCTTTATCAAAAAATTGAAACGGATCAAAAATTTAGAAAAGTAAAACAATTTTCACTTTTTTAAGACAGATCATAATGAAGCATAAAATAGCTAATAAATAAAATTTAACATATGTGTACACTATGTTGATATAATTATTAAACAATTCAATTTTTTAGGCTATGAGAAGGCTTAAAATTTAGCAGCATTTCTTAGACATTTTTCAGGAAATTTCTTAAACATAATTTTATGTAACAATTCAGTTTTAAAATGGCTTTAAGGAAAATGTCTAAAAAGTTTTAAAATGGCTTTAAGGAAAATGTCTAAAAAGTGCTGCTAAACTTAAAGGGAATCTGTCACCCCCAAAATCGACGGTGAGCTAAGCCCACCAGCATCTGGGGCTTATGTACAGCATTCTGGAATGCTGTAGATAAGCCCCCTGATGTAACCTGAAAGATGAGAAAAAGAGGTTATATTATACTCACCTGGAGGGCGGTCCGATCGAATGGGCGTCGTGGTCCGGTCCGAGGCCTCCCATCTTCTTATGATGACGTCCTCTTCTTGTCTTCACACTGCAGCTCCAGCGCAGGCGTACTTTGTCTGCCCTGTTGAGGGCAGAGCAAAGTACTGCAGTGTGCAGGTGCCGGGAAAGGTCAGAGAGGCCTGGCGCCTGTGCACTGCAGTACTTTGCTCTGCCCTCAACCGGACAGACAAAGTATGCCTGCACTGGAGCCGCAGCGTGAAGACAAGAAGAGAACGTCATGTGTTGAAGATAGGAGGCGCTGGAGTGGACCACTACACCCATCGGACCGGACCAGGACCGGGACCGCCCCGGGACCGGGACCGCCCCGAGGTGAGTATAATCTAAACTCTTTTTCTCATCTTTTAGGATACATCGGGGGCTTATCTACAGCATTCCAGAATGCATTACAGAATGCTGTAGATAAGCCCCTGATGCTGGTGGGCTTAGCTCACCGTCGATTTTGGGGGTGACAGGTTCGCTTTAAGCTTTCTAAATTTCCTAAAAAAAAAATTAAAAGCTGTTTAACAATTATACCAATAGAGTATATTTATTTGCAGTATTGAAACATACTTTCTCCGCAGGTCACTATGATTGCAACAATAGCAAATTTATGTAGCCTTACCGTTGTTACACAATAAAGATGCTTTTTAATGAAAGCATGTTTTTTTGGTGCACATTGGCATCAATGACAAAGTTAGAGGCTACTAGAAGGTCTTTAAAATAGATTTAGAAATTTAGGATATAAGCTTAAGGCAGTAAACTTAAAGGTAGCATTTTCTGAAATACTGTCTGTACCATGTGAAACGAAAGAGAGAAAGTGGGAGATTTGGGAGGTGAATAAGTGGCTCCGGAATTGTTTTAGGAAGTTGCAGATTCTATTGTAGGGATGAGCTGCACCTCAAATAGAAGAGGGTTGGATGGTTGGAGAATGTATGGAGGGTTGAAGGAGTGTTTAAAAAACTGTACTGTAAAATAGGGGATAGTAGTGGAGCAAAGTAACAAAAGTGTGGGTGGTATGAAGTGAGGGGTTAGAACAGTTAACAAGTTTTTCCAATTTTATGATTAAAATCTGCAGATACTCTATGTGACTACAGCTTCTGAATCCTGATAGCTGTCAATTCACTTGCATTGATAGAAGCCAAGCATGTCTAATTATAATATGGCCAGAAGTATGCAAGTTGTCATGCAAAATTTGTATTAACCCCTTCCCGACCTTTGACGCCACGTAGGCGTCATGAAAGTCGGTGCCATTCCGACCCATGACGCCTATGCGGCGTCATGGAAAGATCGCGTCCCTGCAGATCGGGTGAAAGGGTTAACTCCCATTTCACCCGATCTGCAGGGACAGGGGGAGTGGTAGTTTAGCCCAGGGGGGGTGGCTTCACCCCCTCGTGGCTACGATCGCTCTGATTGGCTGTTGAAAGTGAAACTGCCAATCAGAGCGATTTGTAATATTTCACCCATTATAACGGGTGAAATATTACAATCCAGCCATGGCCGATGCTGAAATATCATCGGCCATGGCTGGAAATACTAGTGTGCCCCCACCCCACCCCTCCGATCGCCCCCCCACCCCCCCGATCTGGCCGGTACACTGCTCCGGCTCCCCTCCGTCCAGTGCTCCGCTCCCCCCCGTGCTCGTGTCCGCTCCCCCCGTGCTCCAATCACCCCCCCGTGCTCCAATCACCCCCCCTGCACTCCGATCCACCCCCCCCGTGCTCCGTTCAACCCCCCCGTGCTCCATTCCAGCCCCCCCGTGCTCCGTTCCACGCCCCCCGCGCTCCGTTCCACCCCTCCCGCGCTCCGATTCCCCCCCCCGTGCTCCGATCCCCCCCCCGTGGTCCCCCCCACCCTATCATACTTACCGATCCAGCCGTGGTCCCGTCCGTCTTCTCCCGGGCGCCGCCATCTTCCAAAATGGCGGGCGCATGCGCAGTGCGCCCGCCGAATCTGCCGGCCGGCAGATTCGTTCCAAAGTGCATTTTGATCACTGAGATATAATCTATCTCAGTGATCAAAATAAAAAAAATAATAAATGACCCCCCCCCCCCCTTTGTCACCCCCATAGGGACAATAAAAAAATAAAGAATTTTTTTTTTCCCACTAATGTTAGAATAGGGTTAGGGTTAGGGGTAGGGTTAGGGGTAGGGTTAGGGTTAAGGTTAGGGCTAGGGGTAGGGGTAGGGCTAGGGTTAGGGTTAGGGTTAGGGGTAGGGTTAGGGGTAGGGTTAGGGCTAGGGTTAGGGCTAGGGTTAGGGTTAGGAATGTGCACACGTATTCTGGTCCTCTGCGGATTTTTCCGCTGCGGATTTGATAAATCCGCAGTGCTAAACCGCTGCGGATTTATGGCGGATTTACCGCGTTTTTTTCTGCGCATTTCACTGCGGTTTTACAATTGCGATTTTCTATTGGAGCAGTTGTAAAACCGCTGCGGAATCCGCACAAAGAAGTGACATGCTGCGGAATGTAAACCGCTGCGTTTCCGTGCAGTTTTTCCGCAGCATATGTGCAGCGATTTTTGTTTCCCATAGGTTTACATTGAACTGTAAACTCATGGGAAACTGCTGCGGATCCGCAGCGTGTGCACATACCTTTAGAATTAGGCTATGTGCACACGGTGCGGATTTGGCTGAGGATTCGTAGCAGTTTTCCATCACGTTTACAGTACCATGTAAACATATGAAAAACCAAATCCGCTGTGCCCATGGTGCGGAAAATACCGCGCGGGAACGCTGCGTTGTATTTTCCGCAGCATGTCAATTCTTTGTGCGGATTCCGCAGCGTTTTACACCTGTTCCTCAATAGGAATCCGCAGGTGAAATCCGCACAAAAAACACTGGAAATCCGCGGAAAATCCGCAGGTAAAACACAGTGCCTTTTACCCGCAGATTTTTCAAAAATGGTGCGGAAATATCTCACACGAATCCGCAACGTGGGCACATAGCCTTAGGGTTAGGGTTGGAATTAGGGTTGTGGTTAGGGTTAGGGGTGTGTTGGGGTTAGTGTTGTGGTTAGGGGTGTGTTGGGGTTAGGGTTGTGATTAGGATTATGGCTACAGTTGGGATTAGGGTTAGGGGTGTGTTGGGGTTAGTGTTGGAGTTAGAATTGAGGGGTTACCACTGTTTAGGCACATCAGGGGTCTCCAAACGCAACATGGCGCCACCATTGATTCCAGCCAATCTCGTATTCAAAAAGTCAAATGGTGCTCCCTCACTTCCGAGCCCTGACGTGTGCCCAAACAGTGGTTTACCCCCACATATGGGGTACCAGCATACTCAGGACAAACTGCGCAACAATTACTGGGGTCCAATTTCTCCTGTTACCCTTGTGAATCTAAAAAAATGCTTGCTAAAACATAATTTTTGAGGAAAGAAAAATGATTTTTTATTTTCACGGCTCTGCGTTGTAAACGTCTGTGAAGCACTTGGGGGTTCAAAGTGCTCACCACATATCTAGATAAGTTCCTTGGGGGGTCTAGTTTCTAAAATGGGGTCACTTGTGGGGGGTCGCTACTGTTTAGGCACACCAGGGGCTCTGCAAACGCAACGTGACACCCGCAGACCATTCCATCAAAGTCTGCATTTCAAAAGTCACTACTTCCCTTCTGAGCCCCGACGTGTGCCCAAACAGTGGTTTACCCCCACATATGGGGTATCAGCGTACTCAGGAGAAACTGGACAACAACTTTTGGGGTCCAATTTCTCCTGTAACCCTTGGGAAAATAAAAAATTCTGGGCTAAATAATTATTTTTGAGGAAAGAAAACGTATTTATTATTTTCACGGCTCTGCATTATAAACTTCTATGAAGCACTTGGGGGTTCAAAGTGCTCACCACACATCTAGATAAGTTCCTTTCAGGGTCTAGTTTCCAAAATGGGGTCACTTGTGGGGGGTTTCTACTGTTTAGGCACATCAGGGGCTCTGCAAACGCAACGTGACGCCCGCAGAGCATTCCATCAAAGTCTGCATTTCAAAACGTCACTACTTCAATTCCAAGCCCCGGCATGTGCCCAAACAGTAGTTTACCCCCACATATGGGGTATCACCGTACTCAGGAGAAACTGGACAACAACTTTTGGGGTCAAATTTCTCCTGTTACCCTTGGGAAAATTAAAAAATTCTGGGCTAAATAATTATTTTTGAGGAAAGAAAACGTATTTATTATTTTCACGGCTCTGCATTATAAACTTCTATGAAGCACTTGGGGGTTCAAAGTGCTCACCACACATCTAGATAAGTTCCTTTGGGGGTCTAGTTTCCAAAATGGGGTCATTTGTGGGGGGTTTCTACTGTTAAGCCACATCAGGGGCTCTGCAAACGCAACGTGACGCCCACAGAGCATTCCATCAAAGTCTGCATTTCAAAACGTCACTACTTCACTTCCGAGCCCCGGCATGTGCCCAAACAGTGATTTACCCCCACATATGGGGTATCAGCGTACTCAGGAGAAACTGGACAACAACTTTTGGGGTCAAATTTCTCCTGTTACCCTTGGGAAAATAAAAAATTGCAGGCTAAAAGATCATTTTTGAGAAAATAATTTTTTTTTTTATTTTCATGGCTCTGCGTTATAAACTTCTGTGAAGCACTTGGGGGTTCAAAGTCCTCACCACACATCTAGATTAGTTCCTTTGGGGGTCTAGTTTCCAAAATGGTGTCATTTCTGGGGGATCTCCAATGTTTAAGCACACAGGGGCTCTCCAAACGTGACATGGTGTCCGCTAATGATTGGAGCTAATTTTCCATTTAAAAAGCCAAATGGCGTGCCATCCCTTCCGAGCCCTGCCGTGCGCCCAAACAGTGGTTTACCCCCACATATGGGGTATCAGCGTACTCAGGACAAACTGGACAACAATATTTGGGGTCCAATTTCTCCCATTATCCTTGGCAAAATAGGAAATTCCAGGCTAAAAAATCATTTTTGAGGAAAGAAAAATTATTTTTTATTTTCATGGCTCTGCGTTATAAACTTCTGTGAAGCACCTGGGGGTTTAAAGTGCTCAATATGCATCTAGATAAGTTCCTTGGGGGGTCTTGTTTCCAAAATGGGGTCACTTGTGGGGGAGCTCCAATGTTTAGGCACACAGGGGGCTCTCCAAACGCGACATGGTGTCCGCTAACAATTGGAGCTAATTTTCCATTCAAAAAGTCAAATGGCGCGCCTTCCCTTCCGAGCCCTGCCGTGTGCCCAAACAGTGGTTTACCCCCACATATGAGGTATCGGCGAACTCGGGAGAAATTGCCCAACAAATTTTATGATCCATTTTATCCTACTGCCCATGTGAAAATGAAAAAATTGAGGCGAAAATAATTTTTTTGTGAAAAAAAAGTACTTTTTCATTTTTACAGATCAATTTGTGAAGCACCTGAGGGTTTAAAGTGCTCACTAGGCATCTAAATAAGTTCCTTGGGGGGTCTAGTTTCCAAAATGGGGTCACTTGTGGGGGAGCGCCAATGTTTAGGCACACAGGAGCTATCCAAACGCGACATGGTGTCCGCTAACGATGGAAATAATTTTTCATTCAAAAAGTCAAATGGCGCTCCTTCCCTTCCGAGCCTTATCATGTGCCCAAACAGTGGTTTACCCCCACATGTGAGGTATTGGTGTACTCAGGAGAAATTGCCCAACACATTTTAGGATCCATTTTATCCTGTTGCCCATGTGAAAATGAAAAAATTGAGGCTAAAAGAATTTTTTTGTGAAAAAAAAGTACTTTTTCATTTTTACGGATCAATTTGTGAAGCACCTGGGGGTTCAAAGTGCTCACTATGCATCTAGATAAGTTCCTTGGGGCGTCTAGTTTCCAAAATGGGGTCACTTGTGGGGGAGCTCCAATTTTTAGGCACACGGGGGCTCTCCAAACGTGACATGGTGTCCGCTAAAGAGTGGAGCCAATTTTTGATTCAAAAAGTCAAATGGCGCTCCTTCCCTTCCAAGCCCTGCCGTGCGCCCAAACAGTGGTTTACCCCCACATATGAGGTATCAGCGTACTCAGGACAAATTGGACAACAACTTTCGTGGTTCAGTTTCTCCTTTTACCATTGGGAAAATAAAAAATTGTTGCTAAAAGATAATTTTTGTGACTAAAAAGTTAAATGTTCATTTTTTCCTTCCATGTTTCTTCTGCTGCTGTGAAGCACCTGAAGGGTTAATAAACTTCTTGAATGTGGTTTTGAGTACCTTGAGGGGTGCAGTTTTTAGAATGGTGTCACTTTTGGGTATTTTCAGCCATATAGACCCCTCAAACTGACTTCAAATGTGAGGTGGTCCCTAAAAAAAATGGTTTTGTAAATTTCGTTGTAAAAATGACAAATCGCTGGTCAAATTTTAACCCTTATAACTTCCTAACAAAAAAAAATTTTGTTTCCAAAATTGTGCTGATGTAAAGTAAACATGTGGGAAATGTTATTTATTAACTATTTTGTGTCACATATCTCTCTGGTTTAACAGAATAAAAATTCAAAATGTGAAAATTGCGAAATTTTCAAAATTTTCGCCAAATTTCCGTGTTTATCACAAATAAATGCAGAATTTATTGACCTAAATTTACCACTAACATGAAGCCCAATATGTCACGAAAAAACAATCTCAGAACCGCTAGGATCCGTTGAAGCGTTCCTGAGTTATTACCTCATAAAGGGACACTGGTCAGAATTGCAAAAAACGGCAAGGTCTTTAAGGTCAAAATAGGCTGGGTCTTGAAGGGGTTAAAAGGATTGTCCATTAGTGATGAGCGAGCATGCTCGCCACTACTCAGTACTCACTCGAGTATCACGGTACTCGGTGCACTCGGCGAGCATCAAGCATATCCGCCTTTAAATTTTGGCACTCTAAAGAGCGCCAATGAACATGCAAGGATTGTCTGCCATTCACTAATACCGGAGCCATCTTTGTTGTGGTATTACAATGATTGGCTGGCTGCACAGCATCATCAGGACTATAATAGACCTAACGCCGCCCTGCTCGCACATTCTGCTCCAGACTCAGCTAGTGTAGGGAGAGCTGCTGCTGAGATATGGTCAGATTCAATCTTTTATTAGTTAGTGTAGATCTATTTTTGCTCAATCCACAAATCCTGATAAACCAACAATCCTTTTTAGGGCTAATTCGGGGGTATATAGATTGCAGTGCCAGGTATGCAGGGGAGTCTATGTGTGCAGATCCTCATCAGTGCAAGGCATCTAGGCACTGTATGTGAGTATATAGATCTCATTGCATATATCAAAAGAATCCATTACTGTCTGCTGCTACATATTTGATATATGTATATCTAGCTGCAGGTATTAGTGGCTAGGATTTTTTTTTTGCACCTTTATACCTGCTAATTTTATTACAAAGTAATCAATAGCCCCTTTTTTCTACATTTATTTGCTTGGTCACACTGCAGCCTACAGCCTGGTCATTTTAATACAAGAGAGTGAAAATCTAACAATTTAAAATTAGGTTTTTTTTTGTCCCAGGCATCAGATATGAGTGTGCAGAAAATGCAGGCCTTTTTTGTGTACTATAGTATTTTTTGGAGTGTCTTACAACATTTTTGGACATCATTTTGCTGACCAAAAATATTCAGCTGGCCCAAACATATTTAGCTACAGTTGTTATATTTATCACTTTGTTGTACACCACATGCATTGCATATCATTGCGCTAACTATTTTACAATTTTAGTACTCCAATTTTCTTTTTTATAGTTTCATAGCCTACTTATTGACTCAATTTTGGTGGGACCAAAAAAATCAAGGTCATATTTTGATCAGTCTGTCATTTCCGTCAGACACTTGATCTATCTGTGGTTTCCAAATACTTGCTTTTCAGGCATACATTCCACTTTTTGTCTGTCTGCTACCTTTGGTCTATACTAGTGTTGAGCAATACCTTTTGATATCCATAAGTATTGGTATCGAATTGTGTCGGCCGAGATTCAAAAAATATCGGATATCGCCGATACCCGATACCAATGCAAGTCAATGGGACAAAAATATCGGAATTAAAATAAACCCTTTCTTTCCTTGTAGGTTAATTCTACATGAAGGAAAACAACTAAGAATAATGTAGGATGTATTGGGGGAGGTGGAGGAGACATTAAAGGCATAGAGGTTTAGCCCAATCAAATGGAATAGCAGGAATTAATTTATTTTTAAGACATTCGGAGTAACAAAGATATTGACTATGTTAAGATTGTTTATATTTTGTCAGATATTTATGTTTCATTATTTCCATGCTGTTCACCTTCTTTTTAACTTCTCCCACATTTTCTTCTTCATCATCCTCAGCAGCATCATCTTTTCCATTAACTTCTCCTTCACCTTATTCATCTTCTTCTTCTTCATCTTCTTCGTATTATTATTTTTTTTTACATTATTCATATTATTTTTATTCAACTATTATTATTCTTCTTCATAATCAACTTCTTCATCTACTATATAATTGTCTAAGGGTCACTTCCGTCTGTCCTTCTTTCTTTCTTTCTGTCACGGATATTCATTCGCTGATTGGTCTCGGGAGCTGCCTATCATGGCTGCCGCGACCAATTAGCGACAGCCACAGTCCGATAAGTCCCTCCCTACTCCCCTACAGTCAGTGCCCGCCCCATACTACCCGCAGTCACCGCTCAAAAAGGGTTAATGCCAGCGTCAATAGTAAAAGGATCTAATGTTAAAAATAATAAAAAATTATTATATACTCACCTTTCCCGCTCCTCGCAACGCTCCAGTGACCTCTCCATGGAAGCGGCAGGTTCCGGTGCCAACGATGGTATGGGAGAAGGACCTGCCATGACGTCATGGTCATGTGACCGCGACGTCATCACAGGCCCTGCGCGCCTGCGCGAGAAGGACCTGCCATGACATCACGGTCATGTGACCGCGACGTCATCACAGGCCCTACGCGAGAAGGACCTGCCATGATGTCACGGTCATGTGACCGTGACGTCATGGCAGGTCCTTCTCGCGCAGGCGCGAAGAAGCTGCGGTACCATGGAACAGGCAGGGACAGCGTCAGGAGTGCCAGGAGCAGGTGAGCATTTCATACTCACCTGTCCGTGTTCCATCTGTCGGACGCCGCTCCATCTTCCCGTCCTCTTGTAGTGACCGTGCAGGTCAGAGGGCGCGATGACATATTAGTGTGCTCCGCCCTCTGCCTGAACAGTCAGTGCTGAGAGACACGATGCTGAGGAGCAGCGACGAGAGGTGAGTATATGATTTTTTTTATTGCAGCAGCAGCATTACATGTGGCACAATGCTGTATGGAGCGTCAATGGGGCCATAAAGAACTGCATGGAGCATTATATGGGGCATCTATGGGCCATAACTGCATTAAGCATTATATGGGGCATCTTTGGGGCCATAATGAACTGCATGGAGCATCATATGGGGCATCTATGGGCCATAACTGCATGGAGCATTATATGGGGCCTCTATGGGGCCATAAGTGCATGGAGCATTATATGGCACATCTATGGAGCCATAATGAACTGCGTGGAGCATTATATGGGGCATCTATGGGGCCATAAGTGCATGGAGCATTATATGGGGCATCTATGGGGCTATAATGAACTGCATGGAGCATTATATGAGGCATCTATGGGGCCATAATGAACTGCATGGAGCTTTATGTGGGGCATCTATGGGCCATAACTGCATGGAGCATTATATGGGACATCTATGGGGCCATAATGAACTGCATGGAGCATTATATGGGACATCTATGGGGCCATAACTGCATGGAGCATTATATGGGGCATCTATGGGGCCATAATGAACTGCATGGAGCTTTATGTGGGGCATCTATGGGCCATAACTGCATGGAGCATTATATGGGACATCTATGGGGCCATAATGAACTGCATGGAGCATTATATGGGACATCTATGGGGCCATAACTGCATGGAGCATTATATGGGGCATCAATGGGGCCATAATGAATGCATGGAGCATTATATGGGACATCTATGGGGCCATAATGAATTGCATGGAGCATTATATGGGGCATCTATGGGGCCATAAAGAACTGCATGGAGCATAATATGGGGCATCTATGGGCCATAACTGCATGGAGCATTATATGGGGCATCTATGGGGCCATAACTGCATGGAGCATTATATGGGGCATCTATGGGGCCATAATGAACTGCATGGAGCATTATATGGGACATCTATGGGGCCATAACTGCATGGAGCATTATATGGGGCATCTATGGGGCCATAATGCACTGCATGGAGCATTATATGGGACATCTATGGGGCCATAATGAACTGCATGGAGCATTATATGGGGCATCTATGGGACCATAAAGAACTGCATGGAGCATTATATGGGGCATCTATGGGCCATAACTGCATGGAGCATTATACTACGTGACTGGGCAAAATACTACGTGACTGGGCAATATACTACGTTGACATGCATATTCTAGAATACCAGAAATACGTTAGACTCGGGCCACCATCTAGTATTCTTCATATTCTTCTTCTTCATCATATTCTTATTTGTGACAGCCAGGCCTTCCTGTAGTTGTTATCTATAAAAGTTTGAAGATTACACCTACTGTTCTGCCTGTCACAAAAGATTTACAACAGGATTTGTCCGCGTTCAGTTTGGCCTGCAGCAGCAGGTTTTTTCCAGGGGCACCACGAGGAGGAACGGACTCACCCCCATACAGTGCTTAGTTTTCTTCTGCTTATAATTTAGATATCTTTTGCTCTGATTTTTAGTCTTATGCTTAATGTTCTTCTGCTTTTTGTTCTGCAGCTTCTTGTTCTTCTGCTTCTCAGTCTTCAGGGTCGTCATCTTTAGGGTCTTGAACTTGGAAATGCAGCAGAAGGTACAAGAGCAAAAGACCCTGCTGAGAACCAGCTGACGTTACTGGAACTCGGATGGCTAGCCAAAGGTACAAGAGCCAATGGAACAACCGAGGACCAGCTGACGTTACTGGAACCCGGTTACTAAGCAGGAGGTACCCATGCCAGATAGCACTACCAAGGACCACCTGATGTTGGTGGAACTCATATACCCAGAAGGAGGCACCTAAGCCAAAGGCTCTGCCCGGAACCAGCTGACGGTACTGGAACCAGGATGGGGAGCAGAAGGTAAAAGAGCAAAAGACCCTGCCGAGAACCAGCTCACGGTACTGGAACCCGGATGGCTAGCCGAAGGTACAAGAGCCAATGGAACAACCGAGGACCAGCTGACGTTACTGGAACCCGGTTATTAAGCAGGAGGTAAACGTGCCAGAAAGCACTACCAAGGACCACCTGACATTGGTGGAACTCGGATACCCAGAAGGAGGCACCTAAGCTAAAGGCTCTGCCCGGAACCAGCTGATGGTACTGGAACCAGGGGGACCTATTCAAGCTTGTGTTCCTAAGAACCAGCTAATGGTGCTGGAACTCAGATAGGCAGCAGAAGGTCCACAGGAAAAAAAAATTGCTAGGCCGCGAGCCACCGTAGTTACCAAAAACCCACAGTCCTACAGGGGGAGCTTGTCCTATTGGCACAACGTAACCAGTCTTCATTGCCAGTTCCCACAGCCCACATAGAAAGCACCTAACCTGCAGGCACCATAGAGTCGGCTAACCAGACCGCAACACGACAGAACAACATATTGGAGGCAAAGTGAACTTGACACTAGGGTTGAGCGAAACGGGTCGGCCATTTTCAGAAGTCGCCGACTTTTGGCAAAGTTGGGTTTCATGAAACCCGACCCGACCCCTGTGTGGGGTCGGCCATGAGGTCGGCGATCTTCTGAATCTGGTATCGGAATTCCCATACCGAGTTCCGATATGTTTGCAATATCGGAAATCGGTATCGGGATCCATATTTAAGTGTAAAATAAAGAATTAAAATAAAAAATATTGCTATACTTACCCTCTGACGCGCCCTGGTACTAACCGGCAGCCTTCCTTCCTTAGAATCAGCGCGTGAAGGACCTGATATGACGTCGCGGCTTGTGATTGGTCGCGCGACTGCCCAGTATATACCTAATAGTGAGACAGCTGCAGCTGGAAAATACCAAGCTGTTGCACAACTCTTGGGGTAAACAGTATAATACAGCTAGAAGAGCATAACCCAATAGAATAAAACATAACCTTTACTAATAATATTTAAAAGTGAACAAAACAATACAACATATAAAATAAGTGCTCACGCCGAAAACTGTGCTCAACTAAAAAAATGGTTTGATCTCACCAATTATGCCCATGATGAAGGGTCCCTGGGAGGGTCCAGTAGTTGTGGGGTAGAGATATGGGGACGGGGGACCTATTACCTACACCCCTGTCGTGCCCCAGTCCTCCAATGACTCCTGTACTTACAAGGACAGGCCCAAATCAGTCCCACTACGGGCACCCTCCAGAAAGTGTTGGATATGGTTAACGCCTCCCTTGTTTTTTTCACTTTTAAATATTATTAGTAAAGGTTACATTTTATTCTATTGGGTTATGCTCTTCTAGCTGTATTATATACCTAATAGGAATATACTCACCCTCGGACGCGCCCTGCTTCTTTCCGGCAGCCTTCCTTCCTAAGAATCAGCGCTTGAAGGACCTTCGGTGACGTCGCGGCTTGTAATTGGTCGCGTGAGCGGTCACATGGGCGGTCGCGCGACCAATCACAAGCCGTGACGTCATCTAAGGTCCTTCACGCGCTGATTCTAAGGAAGGAAGGCTGTCGGTTAGTACCAGGGCGCGTCAGAGGGTAAGTATAGCAATATTTTTTATTTTAATTCTTTATTTTACACTTAAATATGGATCCCAGGGTCTGAAGGAGAGTTTCCTCTCCTTCAGACCCTGGGAACCATTGGAAACCCAATGCACTGCATTGGGTTTCGTGTTTCGGCCGACCCCGACCCCGACTTTTTTATAGGATCGGCCGATTTCACTTGACCCGACTTTTGAAAAAGTCGGGTTTCGTGAAACCCGACCCGATCCTATAAAAGTAAAAGTCGCTCAACCCTACTTGACACTACCCGGAAACAGCTGTCATGCTGGAACCGGGCTGGGCAGGAGGGAGTACCAGTGCCAAAAACACTTCTAAGCAGCAACTGGCGGTGTTAAAGCCCAGGGACAGCAGGAGGAGCAGAGTGTAGGCCGAAGCCTGCACTCAAGGCAGTTTATTATCTGTTGTTGTGTCAGCATGGCGGTCGCAGGACACATTCCCGGATACACAGCTGGGGATCAGCTGATGTTACTGAAACGCAATAACACAGCAAGTAGTGTTGACTGTGCAGATGGCACTTCCAGGCCACAACTGGTGGTATTGGAACCCAGGGACAGCAGGAGGAGCATAGTGTAGGCTGAAGCCTTCACTCGAGGCAGTTTAATATCTGACAAACACGACAGCTAGTGTTGACTGTGCAGACTTCACTTCCAGGCAGCAACTGGCAGTGTTGGAGCCCAGGCACAGCAGGAGGAGCAGAGTATAGGCTGAAGCCTGCACTCGAGGCAGTTTAATGTCTGTTGTAGTGTCAGCGTGGCGGTCGCAGGACACATTGCCGGATACACGGCAGGGGAGCAGCTAGCGTTACTGAACCCCAATAACAGAGGAGTGACTGTTGACTGTGCAGACAGCACTTCCGGGCAACAACTGGCAGTGTTGAAGCCCAGGGAAAGCAGGAGGAGCAGACTTTAGTTATTGCCGCACACACAGCAGGAAAGCTGCTGATGTTACTGAAACCCAATAACACTGGGTCATGTGTTGACTCTGCAGACGGCACTTCTGAGCAGCAACTGGTGGTTTTGGAGCCCAGGGATTACAGTTCAGGTGGTAGAAACATGAACACAACAGGAGACCTGGATACTGTTGCCAACCAATTATTTAATCTGGAAGAGGAGGGGCAAATTTGTGCGAGATCCAGGCCTTGCTCATTTTCAGAAAAGTAAGCTGGTCAACGTTATCAGAGGATAGCCGCATGCGACGGTCTGTTAGTACACCACCTGCGGCACTAAAGATGCATTCCAATAATACACTAGCAGCAGGGCAAGCCAGCACCTCCAATGCATACTGGCTAAGCTCTGGCCATGAATCCAGCTTAGAGACCCAAATCTTGAAGGGGGAATAGCCGTCTGGGAGTACACTGAGAGGGCATGCCCTGTAGTCTGTCACCATCTGACGGAAACGCTGCCTCCTGCTGACTGGAGCTGTCTGTGATGGTGTAGACATTTGTGGCGGGCACACAAAACTTTGCCACTGTTGGGCCATACTGGTCTTGCCTTGTGCTGAGGCACTGCTTCTGCTCCCTGTTTGTGCTGAGCTTCCTCCACTGCCTCGACGCACAGAGCTGCTTTGTAAAGCACTAGCAGAACTCCTCTCAATTGGACTGGAGAAGATGATGGACTGCACCAGTGTGTCTTGGTACTCCCGCATTTTACGCTCCCGGTTCAACGGTGTCATGGGGCTTTGAAAGTTGTCCCGGTAGCGAGGATCTAAGAGGGTGTACACCCAATAATCAGCCATGTTGAGAATGTGGGCGATGCGGCGGTCGTTTTACAGCCACTGCAGCATGAAATCAACCATGTGCTGCAGACTGCCAACTGACGAAGAAACGCTGTCCCCTGCTTGAGGCGTGACCTCTGCCTGCTCAGCATCACCCCACCCTCGCTCTACACACTGACTACTGGAGAATTGTGTAACTCCCTCCTCTGGAGAGATGTCTTCCTCCTCCATTGACTCCTCCTCATCCTCCTCACAAAGTGTCCCCTGCCTAGGCCTTTGTGAGGAACCATGTCGCGCAGATTGTCCAGAAGCAGATGGCATTTGTGACTCCTCATCCTCCACCTCTTCCACAAAATCATCCCTTAGCGCTTGCAGTGTTCTTTCAAGCAGGCAGATAAGGGGGACAGTCATGCTGACTAGTGCATCATCTGCACTCGCCATCCGCGTGGAATCATCAAAGTCATGCAAAACCTGGCAGATGTCTTCATAGTGGCCCACTCAGTGGTTGTGAAGTCTTAACGGCATGAACTGCGAATTCTTTGCGCCTGATGCAGCTGGTACACCATTACTGCTGGCTGCTGCTCCACAAAAAAGCTTCAACATATATAATGTTGAATTCCACCTGGTGAGTAGGTCACATATGATGCAATGATCCGGAAGGCAGAATCGGCGCTGCAGAACTGCAATGCGCGATCTTACCATGCTGGAACGCCGCAAGTGAGCACACTCTAGGTGGACCTTGTGCAGCAGTGCATCAATTTCCGGATAGTCCCTCAAAAAACTCTGCACGACCAAGTTGAGCACAGACAGACATGGGATGTGAGTGAGGTTGCCTAGGGCCAGAGCTGCTACCAGATTTGGGCCATTGTCACACACTACCATGCCTGGCTGGAGATTCGCTGTCACAAACCACACGTCGCTCTCCTGCTTGATGGCATTCCAGAGCTCCTGCGCTGTGTGGCTTCAATTCCCCAAAGAAATTAATTTCAGTATGGCCTGTTGACGTTTAGCCACAGCTGTGCTCAAATCAGTCGTAACAGGTAAGCGTTCACAGGTCAAGGTGAAGGTAGACCATGACAGCTCCTGCAGTGATGATTCTGAGGAACTGGAGAATGAGGAGGAGGCAATGTGTACAGACTGGATTCCTGCAATCCTTGGAGTTGGCAGAACACGTACAGCGCCACTCGCAAGATCTGTACCCGGCTCTAGGGTTGAGCGAAATGGGTCGGCAATGTTCAGAAGTCGCTGACTTTTGGCAAAGTCAGGTTTCATGAAACCCGACCCGACCCCTGTGTGGGGTCGGCCATGAAGTCGGCGATCTTCTGAATCTGGAATCGGAATTCCGATACCGATTCCCGATATGTTTATATCGGGAATTGGTATCGGAATTCAGATTTAAGTGTAAAATAAAGAATTAAAATAAAAAATATCGCTATACTTACCCTCTGACGCGCCCTGGTACTAACCGGGAACCTTCCTTCGAATCAGCCCTTCCAGGACCTTGCGGTGACGTCGCAGTTTGTGATTGGTCGCGCGAACGGTCACATGGGCCGCGACGTCACCGAAGGTCCTGGAAGGGCTGATTCTTAGGAAGGAAAGCTGCCGGAAAGAAGCAGGGTGCGTCCGAGGGTGAGTATATTCCTATTAGGTATATACTCACCCTCGGACGCGCCCTGCTTCTTTCCGGCAGCCTTCCTTCCTAAGAATCAGCCCTTCCAGGACCTTCGGTGACGTCGCGGTGACGTCGCGGTTTGTGATTGGTCGCGCGAACGGTCACATGGGCGGCCGCGCGACCAATCACCAGCCGCGACGTCACCGCGACGTCACGGCAAGGTCCTGGAAGGGCTGATTCGAAGAAAGGAAGGTTCCCGGTTAGTACCAGGGCGCGTCAGAGGGTAAGTATAGCGATATTTTTTATTTTAATTCTTTATTTTACACTTAAATATGGATCCCAGGGCCTGAAGGAGAGTTTCCGCTCCTTCAGACCCTGGGAACCATTGGAAACCCAATGCACTGCATTGGGTTTCGAGTTTCGGCCGACTCCGACCCCGACTTTTTTATAGGATCGGCCGATTTCACTCGACCCGACTTTTGAAAAAGTCGGGTTTCGTGAAACCCGACCCGATCCTATAAAAGTAAAGGTCGCTCAACCCTACCCGGCTCCACAACATTGACCCAATGGGCAGTGAGGGAAAGTTATCGTCCCTGCCCTTGGTGACTGGTCCACGCATCGGTGGTGAGGTGGACCTTGCTACTGACAGCGTTTAATAGCGCATGTTTAATGTTTCCCTCCACATGCTTTTGCAGGGCAGGGACGGCTTGCCTGCTGAAATAAAAGTGGCTGGGCACGTTCTATTGTGGGACTGCCAATGCCATCAAGTTACGGAAGGTGTCAGTCTCCACCAGCCTGAATGACAGCATTTCAAGGGACAGTAATTTTGCAATGCCAGCATTCAGAGCCTGTGCTCCAGGGTGGTTTGCTGAGAATGGCCGCCTTTTCTTCCATGCCTGTGCTACCGATGGCTGTAGAGTGGGCAGGGAGTGTGAGGATGACTGGGAACATGGTGCTGTGGGTGGAATTACACTGGGTCTCTGGACAACAGTGCCAGAGCTTCTTCCATGGCGATCCTGGGAGGAAGCCGAACCAGCTGTGTGTGAGCTGGAGGAAGAGGCAACAACACGAGCTGAAGAGGTGGTAGGTGCCGCTGATGGTTGGCCCAGGTCTTCAGTGTGTTTTTGTAACTCCACCACGTGCTTGGTCCGCACATGTTTTCACATATTTGTGGTATTGAGTTGCTGACACTTTTCCCTCTTTTGACTTTCTGATGACACACCTTGCATTTGACAAAGCAAATGTCATCTGCAACTGTGTCAAAAAAGGACCAGGCACTGCAAGTCTTGGGAGCGCCCGTTTTGGCTTTTGGAAGAGGTATGCTCCTAATGGGTGCAGAAGTGGACGCTACAGGCATCGCAGTCTACCCCCTCCCTCTCCCTCTTTGGGCCGTTCGGGGAATCTCTTCCTCAGAGCTGCTCCCACCATCTTCCTGTACCTCACGCCATGATGGGTCAAGGACCTCATAATCTTCACTACCCTCTTCCACCAACTGCTTGCTTCTCCTGGGTAGTCTCGGCAGCACAGTACGCACCAGAAAGTGGCACCTGAGTCTCATCATCAGATGCGTACTGAGGTGTGGGGACCATAGGCACTGGCCCACCCGCATCTTCAGATTCAGAGTGACAAAGCAGATGCGCATCACTGCATACTGCCTCTTCTTCAGGTTCTCAAATGCTGCTTGGCTTGCCCCCTCTTTCCAAGCCAAGAGATTCAGAGAACAGAAGTAGAGATGGCTCCTGTCCTGGGCTCTCTGACTGCCTGGCCAATTAGGCAGGTGGTGAAGAGACAGATGGGTGCTCTTCAGTGCTCTGTGCATGAGAGGATGTGGCACTAAT
Source organism: Ranitomeya imitator (assembly GCF_032444005.1). NCBI lineage: Eukaryota > Metazoa > Chordata > Amphibia > Anura > Dendrobatidae > Ranitomeya > Ranitomeya imitator. The sequence goes on from NC_091283.1 coordinate 706,296,171, forward strand.
TGAAGTCGATGCGTTAGCTGCCATCCATCTGACAACGGCTTCAGTTTGTTCGTCCCGCAGCATTGGGGTACGGCGGGCTCCTACACAGCTGCGCATGAAGGACTGTTCCCTGCTGAAACTGGGGGATGATGAGTTACTGGTGCCCGCAGCAGGTACAGAATCCCCCGGTCCTCTCCCTGCTCCACGCCCACGCCCATGCCCACGTGCCTTACTCCCTGCCTTCTTCATCTTGGTAGACTGATAAAGATAAACAGAAAAGTACTTAGGGCTTAGTGTGCTTATTCCTGAACAATTCCTAACAGGTATAAGAAACACTAATTTTCAATAATGTGGACTTGACTTTTATATGAGCTAATGTGGCCTACACAACTGTAAAGTGGTGTATTTGGTGAACTGTATTAATTTTTTTTTTTTTTTGCAGAACAGACTACAGAGTGAGCTGCACTCACACAGACCGTGCAGACAGCCGTGAACGGCGCTGCAAGGCCAAAAAAAGCTCCTCTATGTACTTCTATATAGTGTTTTTCCACAATCTAGCAGTATACGGATGGAAAGTCACTAATAGGATAAATTTGAACGAATGTGCAGCAGGCTGCACTAATTGAAAAATGGACAATGGAACGATATGAGGCAGTGATGCACCCTGAGCTGACTACAACCAGCGGTGGCTGCAGACCAGACTACAGAGTGAGCTGCTCTCACACAGACACCTTGCAGACACCTGTGAACAGCGCTGCAAGGCAAAAATAAGGTTCTCACACAGCGGTTGCTAAATTAGCCTGGGTAAAGCACAATGAAGCAAATCGCTATCTTTAAACTGGCCCTCAGTCAGAACACAGTGTCCTGTCCCTAACTGAATTCACAGCAGAGTGAACCCAAAATGACGGCAGCGACTTTTATAGTGCATCATGACATCTTTTCAGCAGCCAATCACAGCCATGCCAGTAGTTACATGCCTACTATGCAGAACAGGATGTGCCCACACTTCAAATCATTCCTCATTGGCTGATTTCTGGCTGTTTGAATTATGGGAACTTCCGATTCCGGTATCTGATATACTGAAAGTATCGGAAATCGGTATCGGAATTCCGATACTGCAAATATTGGCAGATACCTGATACTTGCGGTATCGGAATGCTCAACACTAGTCTATACAGTATTTTGGGGTTAAAATTAAAAAAAAAACTCCAGACCACATATTGAAACAGTCTGTTATCTCAGTCAGACACCTGGTCTATGTGTGGGCTACAAAAACTTGCTTTTCAGGCATACATTCCACTTTTTTGGCTTTGTGTTAACCTACTTTGTAACTGTAATTTTCTTTCCAAAAAATAAAAAAGGCTACATATTGAACATTGTGGTACCTCTGTCAGATGCTTCCTCTCTCTGTGGGTTAAAAATTGTTGCATTTGAGTGCTATTTAGAACTAGTTTTGGTGTGTCTTATCCTAGTTATTAATAAAATTTGTTAATAACAAAATAAAAAAATTACCAACATTCCATTGAATTAAAAGTGTATTTTTTTAGCACACTGATCATATTTAAGTTTTCTAAAAATTAATCCATTTGTATTGAACTTTTAAAATATTTAAGTAGTCCATTTAAATTGGCAAGGCAAGGGGCAAGGGACGGGGAAGTTGACGTCATGCTGATGGTGCATGGAAAGGATGAGGCCGTGGCCAAGCTGAAAGTGGGCCATAACAAAGATCCACATCTTCTCGCTCAACCTTCCTGTCCCAGTTTATAGGAGACTGCAGAACACCACTATTGAAGCCAGAGCAGTGTGAAACGGTGGTTGGTTGGATAGCGGACAATGCTTCCAGTCACTTTGCCACCACCACCACCACCTCTTCCACACGTTCAAGTCTGAGTAGCCGTGAGTCTTGACTGCACATTACTCACCCTGATCCTCCTTCCTCCCACCATGCCAAGTGCCCTGAGACAACTGATCCCACGCTTGGACACTCCAAAGAGCTGTTCACTTTTCACTTTAAAGATGAAATCGCATGCAGCGATGCCCAAAGATTTGAGCAGCCATGGTCACATGAAGGCAATCGTGGGAAAATGTCACAAGAGATGGATGATGATGAGACATAATTGCCAGAAAGTCAGGAGGAAACACAGGGTGCGGATGTGGAAGATGAGTTGGTGAATTACATAGTAACTAGCCCAACCTGGCAGGAGGACATGCAGAGCGAGGCCAAGAGCACACATGGGGAAGGAGGCATAGCACCCCAACAGGCAGGAAGAAGCAGTGTTGTGGCTGCAGACAGATGGCGTGCATCCATTCCCCATAACACCAACATGACAGAAGTTGCCATTCCAACAGTTAGCTCTTCCCTAGTCTATTTATGTTTTAAAGACTTGGACGATAACCCCAAACAGGCCGATTGCAGCACCTGCAATGCCCGCATTAGCAGAGGTAGCAGAACTACCAGCCTGACCACCACCAGCATGATCAGGCACATGGCAGCAAAGGACCCATCTCCAGGAACACTGTCTGCAGATGACACCACTGCTTCTTCTATTGTTGTACGTACAAGCCAAACCCAAGTCCATGGTGCATGCGAAGATGCCTCATGCCCTTCATCTGTTGTTGCCCAGTCAACTAGCACCATTATAAAAGCCGTCCACGTCCTTGTCCCAGCACAGCCTTCATTTGTCTATACCCCAGTCATTGGAACACAAGCGAAAATACGCAGCCAACACTCCACAGGCCACAGTACAAAATTCTCACATTTCTTGTCTGCTTGCCCTCGAAATGTTGTCTTTTAGCCTCATTGGGATGGAAGCTTTCTGCAACCTGATGGCGGTAGACGTCCCAAGGTACTTGATCCTCAGTTGCCACTATCTCTCCCGATGTGCCATACCGGAATTACACCAGCACGTGTCCCACAACATTACCTGTGCCCTCAACAATGCTGTTACTTGGAAAGTCCACCTAACCACGGACAAGTGCTTGTTGGCAGGGACAGTACATCTCACTGATGGCACACTGGGTTAGCAGAGTGCAAACCAGGACCAAGTCAGACCTTGGCATGGATCACATCCTCATGATGCCGAGGATTGCGGGCCCTACGTCATTCAGGGTTGTCCCCACAGTCTACATCACCTGCACCTCCTCCTCCTCTTCAGCCTCCATCTGTGAAATGAGCACATCAGTCAGAAGCTGGAATCACTGCAGCACTGCCTCAGCCAAGGGGCAACAGACTGTGCTGAAGCTAATCTGCTTAGGTGACAAACCGCACAGTGCTGAAGAGCTGTGGACAGCGCTGAAAGAGCAGTCAGATTTTTGGTTGACACTACTGAACCTACAGCTAGGCATGGTTGTGTGTGACAATGGCTGGAACCTGGTGGTGGCTCTGAGGCAAGGTGAGCTCACACATGTACCTTGCATGGCCCATGTGCTTAACCTCGCCATTCAATGTTTTCACAAAAGCTACCCAGAGCTGCCTGATCTGCTAGTGAAATTATGCCACCTGTCTACCCATTTTAGAAAGTCAGCAACAGCTTCAGCCGCCCTTGCCGTACTTCAGCAGCATTTGCAGATTTCAGCTCACCAACTTGTATGTGATGTCCCCACGCAGTGGAACTCTACAATGCATATGTTGGAAAGGATTTGTGAGCAGAAGAGGGCAGTTGTTGACTACCAGCATCAAGAAGGCCATCGTAATTCAATTCAGACTCCTCCAAAATTTTGAGGACTGCAGCAAGATGGTGAACGGCGATGACGCCATAATTAGTGTCACCATCCTCTTGTCTACATACTGAAAACCTCTCTGCTCATAATTAAAGAGCATGCATTGCAGGCAAAGCACGAGGACATAGAGCAAGAAATCATACAGGGTGATTACACACAGCCTAGCCTCATGTCATCCCAAAGTAGATTGGTAGACAATGAGGAAGAGGAGGGTACTACAAGCACAGCTGTCATACTGTCTGTTCAGCATGGATGGCCTGAGGACAGGGAGGAGGAGGAGGATGAGTACAGCATGGTCAGTAGTACTGTTGGTGAGAACACGGAATTATATTCTGTTAGCTGTCTGGCTGTCTGGCTCGCATGGCTGACTTTATGTTACACTGCATTTCCCATGACCGGTGCATTATTAACATTTTTGATGACACTCATTACCGGTTGGTGATACTAGGGTTGAGCAAAACCGATCGGACAATTTAAAAAAATCGCCGACTTTTGGCAAAGTCGGGTTTCGTGAAACCCGACCCGATCCCACTGTGGGATTGTCCATGAGGTCGGCGATCTGCGTGCCAAAGTCGCGTTTCGTATGTCGCTTTAAGCGCCATTTCTCAGCCAATGAAGGAGCACGCAGAGTGTGGGCAGTGTGATGACATAGGTCTCGGTCCCCACCATCTTAGAGAAGGGCATGACAGTGATTGGCTTGCTTTCTGCGGCGTCACAGGGGCTATAAAGGGGCGTGCATGCCGACCGCCATCTTACTTCTGCCGATCTTAGCATAGAGAGAGGTTGCTGCAGCTTCATCAGAAGAAGGGATATAGATAGGGAGGGAAGATTAACCCTGAAACTGCTTGTGCTGTAGCAATTTCCCCTGTCCAACACCACCTTTTCTTTGCAGGGAAAGTGGAGTTTTTTTTGTGTGCATCAGCTCTGTAGCTTATTAGGCTGCATTCTAATGCTCCCTGATAGCTGAATTGCTGTTTGTACGCTACTGTGCAAACCAACTGCTTTTTTAAAAGCAATAATCCTGTTGCTCCTTTCTGCACAGTTCTCTTGTTTATTTGTCCACACTCTTTTGTGTGCAGCAGTCCTTTTCATTGCTGCCATACTTGTCCTTTGATCATTGTAGGGAGATTGAAATAGTACTACAGCCATTGTATTTTTTGATATATCTGCCAGCCACGTTCTGCCACTGACATTGTGTAGTGTAATACACTGGGACTGTTTTTTGCAGCATTCTCCCCCCAAAAAAAGGGAGAGTTAAATTGCTAACAAGTTTCTATACGTCAGTTCTGTTGATCGTATATCTTGCAGCATCGTTCTGCCACTGATATTGTGTAGTGTAATATACTGGGCCTATTTTTGGCTGCATTTTCCCCCCCAAAAAAAAGGGAGAGTTACATAGTTATATAATTATTAAGGTTGAAGAAAGACTATAAGTCCATCTAGTTCAACTCATAGCCTAACCTAACATGCCCTAACATGTTGATCCAGAGGAAGGCAAAAAAAACCATGTGGCAAAGAGTAAGCTCCACCTTGGGGAAAAAAATTCCTTCCCGACTCCACATACGGCAATCAGACTAGTTCCCTGGATCAACGCCCTATCAAGGAATCTAGTGTATATACCCTGTAACATTACACATTTCCAGAAATGTAACCAGTCCCCTCTTAAATCTAAGTAATGAATCACTCATTACAACATCATACGGCAGAGAGTTCCATAGTCTCACTGCTCTTACAGTAAAGAATCCGCATCTGTTATTATGCTTAAACCTTTTTGTCCCTGTTTCAGGTCTATGATTAAAAAGATCATCAGAGAGGTCTTTGTACTGTCCCCTCATATATTTATACATTAAAATAAGATCACCCCTTAGTCTTTGTTTTTCAAAACTAAATAGCCCCAAGTGTAATAACCTATCTTGGTATTGCAGACCCCCCAGTCCTCTAATAACCTTGGTCGCTCTTCTCTGCACCCGCTCCAGTTCAGCTATGTCTTTCTTATACACCGGAGACCAGAACTGTGCACAGTATTCTAAGTGTGGTCGAACTAAGTTGCCAAAAGTTTCTATATGTCAGTTCTGTTGGTTGTATATCTGGCAGCCACGTTCTGCCACTGACATTGTGTAGTGTAATACACAGGGCCTGTTTTTTGCTGCATTCTCCCCCCAAAAAAGGGAGAGTTACATTGCCAACAAGTTTCTATACGTCAGTTCTGTTTGTCGTATATCTGCCAGCCACGTTCTGCCACTGACATTGTGTAGTGTATTACACTGGGCCTGTTTTTTGCAGCATTCTTCCCCCCAAATAAGGGAGAGTTAAATTGCCAACAAGTTTCAATATGTCAGTTCTGTTTGTCGTATATCTGGCAGCCACGTTCTGCCACTGACATTGTGTAGTGTAATACACAGGGCCAGTTTTTTGCTACATTCTCCCCCCCAAAAAAGGAGATTTAAATTGCCCACAAGTTTCTATACGTCAGTTCTGTTGGTTGTATATCTGCCAGCCACGTTCTGCCACTGACATTGTGTTTTTGGCTGCATTCTCCCCCCCCCCCCCCCAAAAAAAAAGGGAGAGTTAAATTTCCAAAAAGTTTCTATACGTCAGTTCTGTTGGTCGTATATCTGGCAGCCACGTTCTGCCACTGACATTGTGTAGTGTAATACACAGGGTCTGTTTTTTGCTGCATTCTCCCCCCAAAAAAGGGAGAGTTACATTGCCAACAAGTTTCTATACGTCAGTTCTGTTTGTCGTATATCTGCCAGCCACGTTCTGCCACTGACATTGTGTAGTGTAATACACTGAGCTTGTTTTTTACAGCATTCTTCCCCCCAAATAAGGGAAAGTTAAATTGCCAACAAGTTTCTATACGTCAGTTCTGTTTGTCGTATATCTGGCAGCCACGTTCTGCCACGGACATTGTGTAGTGTAATACACTGAGCTTGTTTTTTACAGCATTCTTCCCCCCAAATAAGGGAAAGTTAAATTGCCAACAAGTTTCTATACGTCAGTTCTGTTTGTCGTATATCTGGCAGCCACGTTCTGCCACTGACATTGTGTAGTGTAATACACAGGGCCTGTTTTTTTGCTGCATTCTCCCCCCCAAAAAAGGGAGAGTTAAATTGCCAACAAGTTTCTATACGTCAGTTCTGTTGGACGTGTATCTGGCAGCCACGTTCTGCCACTGACATTGTGTAGTGTAATACACTGGGCCTGTTTTTTGCTGCATTCTCCCCCCCCCCCCCAAAAAAAAGGGAGAGTTACATTGCCAACAAGTTTCTATACGTCAGTTCTGTTGGTCGTATATATGGCAGCCACGTTCTGCCACTTACATTGTGTAGTGTAATACACAGGGCGTGTTTTTTTGCTGCATTCTCCCCCCCCCCCAAAAAAAAAGGGAGCTTTAAATTGCCCACAAGTTTCTATACGTCAGTTCTGTTGGTCGTATATCTGGCAGCCACGTTCTGCCACTGACATTGTGTAGTGTAATACACTGGGCATGTTTTTTGCTGCAGTCTTCCCGCCAAAAAAGGGAGATATAAATTCTCCAAAAGTTAATATACATCTTCTACCTTGTTTAACAGCACCATATAACGGTTGTTATTTTGGTAACATTTCCCCGAAAATGAGGAAGTCTGGTGGAAGAGGCCGTGGACGCTCGTTGCCAGCTGGTACTGATGATGGTGGTGTTAGTGGAACTTCTGGTGGTACTGGGAAAAGCAAGATAGCACCAAAGGCTGGAGGTGTTGAGCCAGCGTCATCGTCTGGCTACACAAGGCCTCGAACGCTCCCTTATCTTGGAGTTGGAAAATGGCTTTTAAAGCCGGAGCAGCAGGAACAAGTTTTAGCTTTCCTTTCTGACTCAGCCTCTAGCTCTTTCGCCTCCTCTTCAGAAGGTTTGAAATCAATAATCAAAAAGCAACAAGTCATCAGTGGCTGCTCCTGGTCCGGAAAAAGTAGCTTCCTTGTGTCCTTCACCCAAAAACAAGTGAAGGATGTGGCAGGAAACACAAACACTTTACTCCATGGAGCTCTTTACAGATACCGTGCCTGGGTTAGAGAGGGAAATTGTTAAAGCCCATTACAAGATGAATCGGACATGGAGTGCACATATGCACAGCCACAGCTAGATTTTTATGCTGTTTCATTGACTCAGATCACTACATTGCCCTCGCAGTGTACTGAGCCAAAATCTGACCCTGATGAGACTATGGTGCCCAGTCCCAAACGCTATAGCACCTTACACAGTGACACAGAGGACGGTGCACATGACATTTAAGAGGAGGTGATAGATGACCTAGTTGTTGACCCAGATTGGCAGCCAATGGGGGAAGAGGGTGCCGCTGCCAGTAGCTCAGAAGCGGAGGAGGATGATCTGCAGCAGCCATCTACATCGCAAAAGCTGTCATCTGGCAGGCCCGTATCAGGCCAAAAACGTGTGTCAAAAACCACAACAGGTGTAGGACAGTGTGGCCATCCGGTGACAGTAGCACAGCGTGCAAAGCCTGAAATGGTATTCCATAGTAGTACGAGTGCAGTGTGGCAATTTTTAAACCAAGATCCGAATGATCAGTCCAAAGTTATATGTAAGAAATGCTCCAAGACCTTTAGCAGAGGGAAGAATGTTCAAAATTTAAATACAAAGTGCATGTGTAGAAATTTAACCAGCAGGCACTTGGAAACATGGACTAACTACCAAACGTCCCATACTGTTGGTGCACCTGCTCATATTGAAGCTAGTCAGCAATGCAACTTTGCTTCCCTCACTGGAAGCCCACCGGTTATGACACCACCAGTAGCAATTGGTGAGGTATTGTCGCAAGGCCAAAGCAGTCAGGGAATCACAATGTTCTTGGTTGGAAACACTGTAGGTAGGCCCACATCAAGAATACCATCACCAAGCCTCTCTCAATCTGCCATGTCCACCACCACCCCCGCTAGTTCCACCATATGCAGCTCTCCAGTCCAGCTCAGCCTACAAGAGACTCTCGACAGGAAAGGAAAGTACTCTTCCTCTCATCCGCGTACACAGGGTTTGAACGGCTACATTGCTCGACTAATCTCGTTAGAGATGATGCCCTACCGGTTGGTAGAAAGCGAAGCTTTTAAAGCCCTGATGGCCTACGCAGTACCACGCTATGACCTACCCAGTCGACACTTCTTTGCGAGAAAAGCCATCCCAGCACTCCACCAACATGTCAAAGAATGTATTGTCCATGCACTGAGGCAATCGGTCAGCAGAAAGGTGCACCTCACAACAGATGCATGGACCAGTAGGCATGGCCAGGGACGTAACGTGTCCATCATGGCACACTGGGTTAATGTGGTGGATGCAGGGTCCACAGGGGACAGCCATAGTGGCACAGTTCTGCCTAGCCCACGGTCTAGGAAACAGTTGGCTGTAGACGTTCGTCCCCCCTCCTCCTCCTCCTCCAGAAGCGAAAGCTCATCCACAGAGCACAGTCGCACGACCACTCCATCCGCTGCTGCCAGTGTTGCACCCGAGGTGTCCCATTTTCAAACAGCTTGTGGTAAGCGTCAGCAGGCTGTGCTGCAAATGAAGTGTTTGGGCGACAACAGACACATCGCGGATGTACTGGCCGAGTACTTGCAGCAAGAAACTGAGTCATAGCTGGGCAGTGTACATCTTGAGGCAGGCAAGGTAGTCAGTGATAACGGAAGGAATTTTATGGCTGCCATAGCCCTTTCAGAACTGAAACACATACCTTGCCTGGCTCACACCTTAAACCTGGTGGTGCAGTGCTTCCTCAAAAATTACCCTGATTTACCAGCACTGCTCCTGAAGTTGCTCGCACATCCGCCTGTCGCCCGTACACTCCAGCCGTATGCTGAACCATCAGCAATCGCTGAATCTTCCCCAGCACCGCCTAATAATCGACGTTGCAACAAGGTGGAACTCCACACTGCACATGCTTCAGAGGCTGTGCGAACAGAGGCGTGCTGTCATGTATTTGTGGGAGGATACACAAACACGGGCAGGCAGTTGGATGGCAGACATGGAGTTGTCTGGTGTGCAGTGGTCGAAGCTCCAAGACCTCTGTCAAGTCATTCAGTGTTTTGAGGAATGCACATGGCTGGTCAGTGCAGACAACGCCATCATAAGCATGAGCATCAAACTAATGCGTCTGCTGATGCAAAGTTTGACACACATCAAGGAGCAGGCGTCTGCGGCCGAGGAGGAGGGAAGCCTTGATGACAGTCAGCCATTGTCTGCTCAGGTAAGTCTCCGGGATGAGGTGGCGGATGAAGAGGAGGAGGAGGAGGATGATGATGGGGATGAATATTTATGGGAGGAGGAAGCTTCTCAGGGGGCAATAGAAACTGGTGGCATTGCACGGTCAGGTACAGGGTTTTTGCGGGCCACAAGTGATGTAGATTTTCAAGATAGTGCTCCTCAACCCAGCACAAGCACTGAATTGACACCTGAAACTTTGGCCCACATGGCAGAGTATGCCTTGTGTATCCTAAAACGGGACTCCCGCATTATCAAAATGATGACCGATGACGATTACTGGTTGGCCTGCCTCCTGGATCCACGATACAAAGGCAAATGACAAAATATCATGCCACATGCGAACCTTGAGCAAATATTGGCTACCAAACAAGAAACTCTTGTAGACCGTTTGGTTCAGGCATTCCCAGCACACAGCGGCGGTGATGGTTCTCACATGAGCTGTAGGGGCAACATGGCAGAGGTGTTAGAGGTGCACAAAGCCAAAGTGGCATTGGACAGAGGGGTTTATGACCAGGTTGTGGAGTGATTTCGCAATGACCGCAGACATGACAGGTACTGCTGCATCGATTCAAAGTGACAGGAGACAGCATTTGTCCAGTATGCTTACCAACTATTTTTCTGCCATTATCGATGTTTTCCCACACAGGTCATTCCGCTTTGATTACTGGGCATGTAAACTAGACACCTGGCCCGAATTGGCAGAATATGCATTACAGGAGTTCTCTTGCCCAGCTGCTAGTGTGCTCTCAGAAAGAGTCTTCAGTGCTCCTGGTTCAATACTGACCGAAAAAAGGACACGTCTGGCTACCCGAAATGTTGATGATCTAACCTTCATTAAAATGAACCAATCATGGATTTCAAATTATTTCGCCCAACCTTATTATTATTATTATTAGCTATTTATATAGCACCATTAATTCCATGGTGCTGTACATGACAAAGGGGTTACATACAGAGTTATAGATATCGTTTACAGTAAACAAATATACAGTGACAGACTGGTACAGAGGGGAGAGGACCCTGTCCGTGCGGACTTACCTTCCCCTGCTGACACGTAGCTTGTCTGAAAAATGTCTTGATTTTGGCGTCCTCTTACTGACTGCTCCAATTCCTCCATTTCCAGCTGCTGAATGTCCACCATAGGCCATTTTTATACCTCCCTAAATGGGCTGACTCCCCCCACAGGGCCGTGGTCACCACTTGGCGCAAGCACCCGTGCGAGTGCCATTTGCCTGGACAGGTGGGTATGCCCACTCTTGGGTGACGGCACTGGCACAGGGTCCCTCATAGTGCAATGAAGTGTCTCTGATGGTGGTGGTGCACAACCAACGTCAGACACACTATTGTAATATGAGGGGCCCTGTGCTAGTACCGCCGCCCACGAGAGAGTGTTCTGTCCCAGCTTGAACAGTGCTCTACCACTTGCAAAACTTACCTCTCCCTGCTCCAGCACTGTGTAGTCTGTACAGGGGCCCTGGCCTCCATTTAGACCAGTTAATACTTTGCGCCAACTACCACTGTCTACTACTCAGCAGAGGAGCCCACCCCTGTACCTAGCTATGCCACCAGTTTATTTATGAACATTTTTTTGGCTGACATTTAGCCAACTTTATTATTTTGGCCTACTAACTGTGTCAGCCACTTTTCACAGTTGTCCTCCACTGAACAAAGCAATGCCGCCTGTGTACTCCTCTTATTTATTTTGAACTGCATTTAGCCTACTTTTTTATTTTAGGCCTACTAAGTCTGTTTGAGCCTCTCATAACAGTTGTCCCGCTCCACTGAAAAAAGCTATGCCGCCTGTGTACTCCTCTTAACAATTTTGAACTGCATTTAGCCTACTTACTTACTTAGGCCTAGTAACTGTGTGAGCCTCTCATTACAGTTGTCCTCCTCCGCTGAACAAAGCTATGCCACCTGTGTACTCCTCTTACCAATTTTGAACTGCATTTAGCCTACTTTTTATTTTAGGCCTACTAAGTCTGTGTGAGCTTCTCATAACAGTTGTCCTCCTCCGCTGAAAAAAGCTATGCCGCCTGTGTACTCCTCTTACCTATTTTGAACTGCGTTTAGCCTACTTTTTTATTTTGGGCATACTAACCGTGTCTGCACCACTCCTTACATTTGTCCTCCACTGAACAAAGCTATGCAGCCTGTTAAGTCCTGTTACCAATCTTGAACTGCTTTTAGCCTACTTTTTTATTTTGGGCCTATATCTGTGTTTCCTCCTCATCCTGCCCATTGCCCAGCCACTGCTAGATGAGTCTGCTGGTACATTGACCCAGACCACTACATTCCCCTTGCACTCTACACAGCCAGAATCTGACCCTGCTGAAAGTCAGGTTCCCCTTCCCGCATACTATACCACTTTACACCGGGACAAAGAGGAAGGTGCAGATGAAAGTGCAGGTTCCTTCATCAGGTAGGGGGGCATACTCATTGGCACTGGCACAGGGCCCCTCATAGTACGCAAAAGTGTCTCTGGCAGTGAGAGGCGTCGCCCACCATCAAACACACCGCCGTACTATTAGGGGCCCTGTGCCAAGTGCCAACTAGTGGGCCCCCCTGCTTGCTCAGGATCACAGCACTTGCAACGTTGAAATACTTACCTCTCCCTGCTCCACCACTGTGATGTATTCCGCATTTCCTGGGCCCACAAAAATCTTGAGGCTGCCCTACCCCCCACAACTTTAGCCAAATGAGACCCTGTTTTCAATGCCTAACTATTATTATAAAGTAAATTAAGATTGACAAGCTTAAGAAATAAGAATTGATGTTTTTGGCATTAAAATGGACACTGTAGGTGTTTTCTTGTCCTCCACTCACTGCCGACTTTGATTCCCCATTGACTTGCATTGGGTTTCGTGTTTCGGTCGACCCACGACTTTTCGCAATAATCAGCCAATTTCACCCGACCCGACTTTTGAGAAAGTCGGGTTTCGCGAAACCCGACTCGATCCTAAAAAAAAAAAAGTTGCTCAACTCTACCCTTGTCATTTGAGCAGTGCTCCCATCATTTTCAGATGTTTTTAGACCTTAAAAGGACCGCAGGGGGAGATCGCTTTAAAAATACTCTGGTTTCCCATAGACTTGCATTGGGCTCTTTGCTCGGGTCAAATACCCGAGTATTCCAATTTGCTCAACCTTAGCAACGAGCACCCGAGCATTTTAGTGCTCGCTCATTACTAGTCTTGTCACCTTTCAGTTCACCACTCCAGCCTCTTCATTCCTCATCTGTTGTGATAGGCAATTCAGTATCACAATGGACATAGCGGTCAGAGCACATACAGTGATCTGACAATAACCCAAAATAATAGAACGAGCTCTGAGACATGGGAACTCTGCAGACCGCAATCCCTAATCCTCTCCAAACAACACTAGAGGCAGCCGCGGATTGCGCCTAACTCTGCCTATGCAACTCGGCACAGCCTGAGAAACTAACTAGCCTGAAGATAGAAAATAAGCCTACCTTGCCTCAGAGAAATACCCCAAAGGAAAAGGCAGCCCCCCACATATAATGACTGTGAGTTAAGATGAAAAGACAAACGTAGGAATGAAATAGATTCAGCAAAGTGAGGCCCGACTTTCTTAACAGAGCGAGGATAGGAAAGATAACTTTGCGTTCCACACAAAACCCTAAAGAAAACCACGCAAAGGGGGCAAAAAGACCCTCCGTACTGAACTAACGGCACGGAGGTACACCCTTTGCGTCCCAGAGCTTCCAGCAAAACAATTAGACAAGCTGGACAGAAAAAATAGCAAACAAATAGCAAAGAAGAACTGAGCTATGCAGAGCAGCAGGCCACAGGAATGATCCAGGGAAAAACAAGTCCAACACTGGAACATTGACAGGAAGCATGGATCAAAGCATTAGGTGGAGTTAAGTAGAGAAGCACCTAACGACCTCACCAGATCACCTGAGGGAGGAAACTCAGAAGCCGCAGTACCACTTTCCTCCACAAACGGAAGCTCCCAGAGAGAATCAGCCGAAGTACCACTTGTGACCACAGGAGGGAGCTCTGCCACAGAATTCACAACAGTACCCCCCCCTTGAGGAGGGGTCACCGAACCCTCACCAGAGCCCCCAGGCCGACCAGGATGAGCCACATGAAAGGCACGAACAAGATCGGGAGCATGGACATCAGAGGCAAAAACCCAGGAATTATCTTCCTGAGCATAACCCTTCCATTTAACCAGATACTGGAGTTTCCGTCTTGAAACACGAGAATCCAAAATCTTCTCCACAATATACTCCAATTCCCCCTCCACCAAAACCGGGGCAGGAGGGTCAACAGATGGAACCATAGGTGCCACGTATCTCCGCAACAATGACCTATGGAATATGTTATGTATGGAAAAAGAATCTGGGAGGGTCAGACGAAAAGACACAGGATTAAGAACCTCAGAAATCCTATACGGACCAATGAAACGAGGTTTAAACTTAGGAGAGGAAACCTTCATAGGAATATGACGAGAAGATAACCAAACCAGATCCCCAACACGAAGTCGGGGACCCACACGGCGTCTGCGATTAGCGAAACGTTGAGCCTTCTCCTGGGACAAGGTCAAATTGTCCACTACATGAGTCCAAATCTGCTGCAACCTGTCCACCACAGTATCCACACCAGGACAGTCCGAAGACTCAACCTGTCCTGAAGAGAAACGAGGATGGAACCCAGAATTGCAGAAAAATGGCGAAACCAAGGTAGCCGAGCTGGCCCGATTACTAAGGGCGAACTCAGCCAAAGGCAAAAAGGACACCCAGTCATCCTGATCGGCAGAAACAAAGCATCTCAGATAGGTTTCCAAGGTCTGATTGGTTCGTTCGGTCTGGCCATTAGTCTGAGGATGGAAAGCCGAGGAAAAAGACAAGTCAATGCCCATCCTACCACAAAAGGCTCGCCAAAACCTCGAAACAAACTGGGAACCTCTGTCAGAAACGATATTCTCTGGAATGCCATGCAAACGAACCAAATGCTGGAAGAACAATGGCACCAAATCAGAAGAGGAAGGTAATTTAGACAAGGGTACCAGATGGACCATCTTAGAAAAGCGATCACAGACCACCCAAATGACTGACATCTTTTGAGAAACGGGAAGATCTGAAATAAAATCCATAGAGATATGTGTCCAAGGCCTCTTCGGGACCGGCAAGGGCAAAAGCAACCCACTGGCACGAGAACAGCAGGGCTTAGCCCGAGCACAAATCCCACAGGACTGCACAAAAGTACGCACATCCCGCGACAGAGATGGCCACCAAAAGGATCTAGCCACTAACTCTCTGGTACCAAAGATTCCAGGATGACCAGCCAACACCGAACAATGAACCTCAGAGATAACTTTATTCGTCCACCTATCAGGGACAAACAGTTTCTCCGCTGGACAACGATCAGGTTTATTAGCCTGAAATTTTTGCAGCACCCGCCGCAAATCAGGGGAGATGGCAGACACAATTACTCCTTCCTTGAGGATTCCCGCCGGCTCAGATAAACCCGGAAAGTCGGGCACAAAACTCCTAGACAGAGCATCCGCCTTCACATTTTTAGAGCCCGGAAGGTACGAAATCACAAAGTCAAAACGGGCAAAAAAGAGCGACAAACGAGCCTGTCTAGGATTCAAACGCTTAGCAGACTCGAGATAAGTCAAGTTCTTATGATCAGTCAATACCACCACGCGATGCTTAGCTCCTTCAAGCCAATGACGCCACTCCTCGAATGCCCACTTCATGGCCAGCAACTCTCGGTTGCCCACATCATAATTTCGCTCAGCAGGCGAAAACTTCCTGGAAAAAAAAGCGCATGGTTTCATCACTGAGCAATCAGAACCTCTCTGCGACAAAACAGCCCCTGCTCCAATCTCAGAAGCATCAACCTCGACCTGGAACGGAAGAGAAACATCTGGTTGACACAACACAGGGGCAGAAGAAAAACGACGCTTCAACTCTTGAAAAGCTTCCACAGCAGCAGAAGACCAATTGACCAAATCAGCACCCTTCTTGGTCAAATCGGTCAATGGTTTGGCAATACTAGAAAAATTGCAGATGAAGCAACGATAAAAATTAGCAAAGCCCAGGAACTTTTGCAGACTTTTCAGAGATGTCGGCTGAGTCCAATCATGGATGGCTTGGACCTTAACAGGATCCATCTCGATAGTAGAAGGGGAAAAGATGAACCCCAAAAATGAAACCTTCTGCACACCAAAGAGACACTTTGATCCCTTCACAAACAAAGAATTAGCACGCAGGACCTGAAAAACCGTTCTGACCTGCTTCACATGAGACTCCCAATCATCCGAGAAGATCAAAATGTCATCCAAGTACACAATCAGGAATTTATCCAGGTACTCTCGGAAGATGTCATGCATAAAGGACTGAAACACTGATGGAGCATTGGCAAGTCCGAACGGCATCACCAGATACTCAAAATGACCCTCGGGCGTATTAAATGCAGTTTTCCATTCATCGCCTCGCCTGATTCGCACCAGATTATACGCACCACGAAGATCTATCTTGGTGAACCAACTAGCCCCCTTAATCCGAGCAAACAAATCGGATAACAATGGCAAGGGATACTGAAATTTAACAATGATCTTATTAAGAAGGCGGTAATCTATACAAGGTCTCAGCGAACCATCCTTCTTGGCTACAAAGAAGAACCCTGCTCCTAATGGCGACGATGACGGGCGAATATGCCCCTTCTCCAGGGATTCCTTCACATAACTGCGCATAGCGGTGTGCTCAGGCACGGATAAATTAAACAGTCGACCTTTTGGGAATTTACTACCAGGAATCAAATTGATAGCACAATCACAATCCCTATGCGGAGGTAGGGCATCGGACTTGGGCTCATCAAATACATCCCGGTAATCAGACAAGAACTCTGGAACCTCAGAAGGGGTGGATGACGAAATTGACAGAAATGGAACATCACCATGTACCCCCTGACAACCCCAGCTGGACACCGACATGGATTTCCAATCCAATACTGGATTATGTATATTTATGTGATCGCGCTGGAGGTGCCGATAAACCTGTTATATAAGGAAAAGCTTTCTATTTGAAAAAACGTTCACACTATGCTTAATTACCTAGTTAGCATTTGGCATCTTTTTTTCAATACTGGATTATGGGCTTGTAGCCATGGCAACCCCAACACGACCACATCATGCAGATTATGCAACACCAGAAAGCGAATAACCTCCTGATGTGCAGGAGCCATGCACATGGTCAGCTGGGTCCAGTATTGAGGTTTATTCTTGGCCAAAGGCGTAGCATCAATTCCTCTCAATGGAATAGGACACTGCAAGGGCTCCAAGAAAAACTCACAACGCTTAGCATATTCCAAGTCCATCAAATTCAGGGCAGCGCCTGAATCCACAAACGCCATGACAGAATACGATGACAAAGAGCAGATCAAGGTAACGGACAGAAGAAATTTTGACTGTACTGTACCAATGGTGGCAGACCTAGCGAACCGCTTAGTGCGCTTAGGACAATCAGAGATAGCATGAGTGGATTCACCACAGTAGAAACACAGCCCATTCAGACGTCTGTGTTCTTGCCGTTCAACTCTGGTCATAGTCCTATCGCACTGCATAGACTTAGGTTTAATCTCAGGTAATACCGCCAAATGGTGCACAGATTTACGCTCACGCAAGCGTCGACCGATCTGAATGGCCAAAGACATAGACTCATTCAAACCAGCAGGCATAGGAAATCCCACCATGAAATCCTTAAGGGCTTCAGAGAGACCCTTTCTGAATATAGCTGCCAGCGCAGATTCATTCCATTGAGTGAGAACGGACCACTTTCTAAATTTCTGACAATATACCTCTATCTCATCCTGAGCCTGACAAAGAGCCAGCAAATTTTTTTCTGTCTGATCCACTGAATTAGGCTCATCGTACAGCAATCCAAGCGCAAGGAAAAACGCATCGATATTACTTGATGCAGGATCTCCTGACGCAAGAGAAAATGCCCAGTCCTGAGGGTCGCCACGCAAAAAAGAAATGACGATCCTAACCTGTTGAACTGGGTCACCAGAGGAGCGAGGTTTCAAAGCCAGAAATAGTTTACAATTATTTTTGAAACTCAGAAATTTAGTTCTATCTCCAAAAAACAAATCTGGAATAGGAATTCTCGGTTCTAACAAAGAATTCTGAACCACAAAATCTTGAATATTTTGAACTCTTGCCGTGAGCTGATCCACACATGAAGACAGACCTTTAATGTCTATTGCTACACCTGTGTCCTGAACCACCCTAATGTCTAGGGGAAAAAAAAGGCAAAACACAGTGCAAAGAAAAAAAAATGGTCTCAGAACTTCTTTTTTCCCTCTATTGAGAATCATTAGCACTTTTGGCTTCCTGTACTGTTGTGATAGGCAATTCAGTATCACAATGGACATAGCGGTCAGAGCACATACAGTGATCTGACAATAACCCAAAATAATAGAACGAGCTCTGAGACGTGGGAACTCTGCAGACCGCAATCCCTAATCCTCTCCAAACAACACTAGAGGCAGCCGTGGTTTGCGCCTAACTCTGCCTATGCAACTCGGCACAGCCTGAGAAACTAACTAGCCTGAAGATAGAAAATAAGCCTACCTTGCCTCAGAGAAATACCCCAAAGGAAAAGGCAGCCCCCCACATATAATGACTGTGAGTTAAGATGAAAAGACAAACGTAGGAATGAAATAGATTCAGCAAAGTGAGGCCCGACTTTCTTAACAGAGCGAGGATAGGAAAGATAACTTTGCGGTCCACACAAAACCCTAAAGAAAACCACGCAAAGGGGGCAAAAAGACCCTCCGTACCGAACTAACGGCACGGAGGTACACCCTTTGCGTCCCAGAGCTTCCAGCAAAACAATTAGACAAGCTGGACAGAAAAAATAGCAAACAAATAGCAAAGAAGAACTTAGCTATGCAGAGCAGCAGGCCACAGGAATGATCCAGGGAAAAACAAGTCCAACACTGGAACATTGTCAGGAAGCATGGATCAAAGCATTAGGTGGAGTTAAGTAGAGAAGCACCTAACGACCTCACCAGATCACCTGAGGGAGGAAACTCAGAAGCCGCAGTACCACTTTCCTCCACAAACGGAAGCTCCCAGAGAGAATCAGCCGAAGTACCACTTGTGACCACAGGAGGGAGCTCTGCCACAGAATTCACAACACTCATCATTACCTGTTCAATCCTTAACACATCTTCTTATCATGGCCACATGTGCAATAGGTCACGTTGTCATAACATCACAATGTCCTTGCATATATATCCATAGAACTATCTCGAGCCTCATCAGAGCTGGAAATCCCTGTCTTGTGTGAGAGTCCTTGGGATTTAAGTACTCGTAGCGGTAATAAGAAGTTGTGATTATGACTGGAGAAATGATGGTGAGAAACAAACAGCAGACAGGTCAGCGGTAAGGTGAATATAAGTATTTTTCTTTATTCTTTACCTTTTATGGGCTTTTTATGATTCAGAAAAATGATGGCTAGAAAAAAGTGGCAGAAGTAATTAGCAAAAATCAATATTTTGGCAAATGTGAATTTGTGCAATATTTGCACTCAAATACTTTATATTAACTCATTTATAATCTTGTTCCTTGATACAAATGGGATAATTCAGTGCAGAAAGCAATATTATCATATTTTTTGATGGTATATGTTCAAGTTATTTTTTACAAAAATCCTGATATCCAAAGGAAAAGCCCATCACATTAAACATTACTACTTGAGGTTACTACATCCATTAACCTGTGAACCAAGTAAAAAAGCTTCAATATTGTATAAACCAATTACGGTAATATTGTAAAATTAGTTGATTAAGTTTAAAATTATATATTTTTTTAATTTTCGGAAAAAAAAGATTATGGAGCAGATTTATTAATATTACTCAACATTTAGAACGAGTGAGGGAAGTTACTAAAGTAACTTTTTAAAACTATCTTTCCTTGTTATCGTTTTGCTCTTATTAGCATCACATTTAAGAAAGTGTCGCACTATGTTTGAAAAATGCGGCACATACTTTTATAGCACACTACCGTCTAGAACTGATTTTCCAATTTTTATGCCACTCTTCTATTGAAGGAAATTTATAACTGTTGACACATTGTTTTACACAGAAATTTCAAACAACATTGTAAACTTTTTGATGCCAGAATACTTGAGCAACAGACTTGATACATGCCTACATCATGGCCCAAAAAACACTGAATCTATCACTTAGACTTAACGGACTTACTAGAATTAATTTCCTTTTTTATTTCACCTCTCGGGCGGTATGCATAAACATATATTTGGCATGCAAGTAATACATTTTGTGCATTTTATGATTCAACAAAACCTTAAAATGAACACTTTAGAAAGTCTGAAGTGTATTGCCAAAATATGTTCTTCATAGTGCATTTCATTGATACATTTCTCTCAAATAATTTGCCCAAAATTATTTTGCATGCATTGCTGAAATTTTGACAAAACTGTTACTTTTCTCTGTTTCTACATCCTGCGGTTTCATAATTTAATAGAATGTTGGTCCATTTTACATTTGGTTATGATAACAAAAACAAAAACAACTGACATTCACACCATTACAAGCCACATACATTTTGATAAATGGCCCCTACTTAGTGCTGAGAAGCTGTGTTAACCTCATTTTCATCCACCCTTTTGTTTCTTCAGTACATGTTAATACATTGCCGGAGTAGAAAGACAAATTAAGACATTTATGTCTTAGAAAAGTACTAACTGGTTTAATTTGCCTAATAGCTGGATGCTTTTATTTGGATCTGAAAAGGTCATGAATGGAGATACTTAATGTTTCTCCATGTTGGTAATTAGCCATTCATTACTAATAGCCTCCACATTCTTTTTGTATTCTAACTTGCTCTTTTAGCAGACTCTTCATTTGTTTCCATTAGCAATTACCAAAATTGTTGTTGGAATAGTTTAAGAAATTCTAGAATGTCACTCACCACTTCACAATAGTATTCTTTCTTTTCTCATATATAACAGATTTAATAAAGATATAACTTGACATTGTAAGGCACGTGGTAAAGTGAAGTTTTCATTTTATGTGATATCTTACAACACATTTATGACATACTAGATGGCAGCCCGATTCTAAAGAATCGGGAGTCTAGAATCCATATATACTTTATTTATTCAAATGTAAGAATAATACAATTAATAAATAATAGTAAGAAAAACAAAAAATGGCTGCACTCACCAGCTCTTGACAATTCTTGTTATTTAAGGTACAGTTACACAGGATCCATGAACATGCTTATGAGCGGAGGGATGAAAGACATCAGACGACAACTTTGCGTGTTGTGGCAAATGCCACAACAACGGTTCTTTGCTTAAGAACAATAATGTAAATAATAAATAATATGTATCAATAACTATGTATATTGGTATGTTCTATGACATTTTAAAATATTTCATTATTATGTGGAAAGGCTCTTAGTACCCATACTGGCGCATACTTGTGTGCCCATCAGGTATTTTCACAGTAATCATTCGCGGTAGCGGTATCCAAAATATACAGTTGAGCATAAGCTGGAACTTGATCAACACTGGGATGTAGAGTTCCAGTACGATGATATATTTGTCCATGTATACGGAAACAGTAAGGGCCATGTCCAGGTGGGGGGGATATATTGGCACCCATGGAGGCGAAAGCAAATGAGCTGTTAATACTACGAATATTTTCCATGAGATTCTTACTGAACTCACTCTCCCCTGTCAGCAATCGTTTAAAGACCTCGGGATATTGGGGTATAGGTATATGCACTTTACTCTTGTGACAACACAGAGTAAAATTTTTATCTGCTGGTATCTCAGCATTAAAATGTAATGCTTGACAATGTTCACATAAATAGTTCATAGGACCACAGGAGTGTTCTACTATGGTACTGTCATCATTAGTAAAACCTGTAGGATGTTGAGGTACAGGTTGTAATAACGGAGCATTGGAATGTTTCTGTAAGCCAACATATATAAAACGTGGACCTGGTAGAGGATCTTCACTGTCCACAGATTCAATCACTGAGGAGTTGGAAGGTGTATCGTGGTCAGAGTTTATTAATATGGAGGTGCAAGCGTTTTTTTTGCGCCATTCACGGCGTGCACCAGCTGCATTTGGTAATGGTTTGTTTGTTGCCTTAGAAGAGTCAGGTGTGAAGCATGTCTTATAAGCAGACTTAACAGTGTGCAGGCGACGGCGTTTATCATTTGGAGTGTAAGTAGGACAGTGTTTGCGCTTACGTGCAGATTTACCAACGGTTAAAGGAGCTTCAAGCTGCACACATTCTATGAATGGAGACAAAGAAGCTGTATTGTGGGCAGAATCTATGACTGAGGACGTGGAAATATTATGTTTGCAACGTTGAGAGCGTGCAGCAGCAGCTTTATTACTTAATCGATTAGTTTTGTCCTCAAAAGACTCATTAGTAATGCGTTTATTGCAAGCAGCATTAACAGTGTCCAGGCGCTTATGTCTGTCCTCTGTAGTCTCGTTAGCACGCTGTTTGTGCTTACGTGCGGCATCGGCGGCTTTTCGCTCAGCATCATTGGTATACTTATTATCAGACCTGATGTTACGTGCGCCATCAGCAGCTTTGGGCTCTGTGTCATTAGTATACTTAACAGTGTCCAGGCGCTTGCATCTCTCCTCTGTACTCTTGTTAGCACGCTGTTTGCGCTTACGTGCGGCATCGGCGGCTTTTCGCTCTGCATCATTACCATACTTTATATCAGACCTGATCTTACGTGCGCCATCAGCAGCTTTGGACTCTGTGTCATTAGTATACTTAACAGTATCCAGGCGCTTGCATCTATCCTCTGTACTCTTGTTAACACGCTGTTTGCGCTTACGTGCGGCATCGACGGCTTTTCGCTCTGCATCATTACCATAGTTTATATCAGACCTGATCTTACGTGCGCCATCAGCAGCTTTGGGCTCTGTGTCATTAGTATACTTAACAGTATCCAGGCACTTGCATCTATCCTCTGTACTCTTGTTAACACGCTGTTTGCGCTTACGTGCGGCATCGGCGTCTTTTTGCTCTGCATTATTAGTATACTTTCTATCAGACCTAATCTTACGTGCGCCATCATAAGCTTTGGGCTCTGTGTCATTAGTATCCTTACTATTAGAGCTCATGTTGGCTAAGCTAAACAGCTTTAAGCGTGGTGGTGGCAAACAACAGGTTAATAAGAGGCAGTGTCAGGTAGTAGGAAAATAGCCAGTTAATAATAGGCAATAGTTCTTTGCAGGAATGCAGATATTAATAAATAGGCAGTTTATATTGCAGAGAAATTGCTGGGCAATAATGGACAATGTCCTTATGTGGCAAATAATAGAGCAATATACCCAATGTGGCAAAGAAGAGGTTAATAAACGGCAGTCTCTCAGTATAACAGTCAGTGAATAATAGGCAGTATATGGAGAAAACACCAAACAAAAGTTCAAAATTGGTGTGAAAATGTCACTGAACGACTTCACAACTAAATATATATAGTTTTGGTAAATGGTATTATCATTTTTTTGACGAAATTCGACAGGAGCTTGAAGAGCAACGTCACTGGGCCCGCCTCCACGCAGTAGAAACTTGCTGTGAGGTAAAAATTCAAAAATCACACCAAAATGGCGGGCGGAGTGTGTCACAGTACGGCACGTTTCTGATTGGTCGCTCGCAGCAGGCGGCAACCAATCAGACACTGGACACTGTTGACGTCACTTATCTCCGGACATTAGCTCCGGACATTAGCTCCGGACATTAGCTCCGGACATTATCTCCGCACATTAGCTCCGGACATTAGCTCCGGACATTAGCTCCGGACAAAGCCACGGAAGTTGGCACAAATTGCAGGAAGTAGTATTCTAGGCAATTAATCTCCGGACATTAGCTCCGGACATTAGCTCCGGACATTAGCTCCGGACATTAGCTCCGGACAAAGCCACGGAAGTTGGCACAAATTGCAGGAAGTAGTATTCTAGGCAATTATATATTAGACTAGATGGCAGCCCGATTCTAAAGAATCGGGAGTCTAGAATCCATATATAGTTTATTTATTCAAATGTAAGAATAATACAATTAATAAATAATAGTAAGAAAGAACAAAAAATGGCTGCACTCACCAGCTCTTGACAATTCTTGTTATTTAAGGTACAGTTACACAGGATCCATGAACATGCTTATGAGGGGAGGGATGAAAGACATCAGACGACAACTTTGCGTGTTGTGGCAAATGCCACAACAACGGTTCTTTGCTTAAGAACAATAATGTAAATAATAAATAATATGTATCAATAACTATGTATATTGGTATGTTCTATGACATTTTAAAATATTTCATTATTATGTGGAAAGGCTCTTAGTACCCATACTGGCGCATACTTGTGTGCCCATCAGGTATTTTCACAGTAATTTTACATCTGATGGGTTGGTATGAAACGTTTTTAATCATCTCTTGGGCTTAGCTAAGCCTTCATTTTAAATAATTCTAATAGGTACAACAGAAATAAAAGCCTTTTTGTGTACCCAAATTTTTTGTGTTTATTTTTACAGAAGTGTAAAATTTAAGAAATCAACGTTCATAGTACACCGATGGGCTAATATAAGCATGCCCATCAACCACATCACGGTAGCCTTTGAACTGATGGGTCCTAACTAACTGATTCCTATTTCTTAATACTCAGACCTCTTTCACATCTGCATGTTTCTGATATTTGCAGAAGTAATGTTAAAAACAATACAACTTCCACACTTGGCACCAAAGAACTGACCTACAACACACTTTCAGCAAGTGCCATGCAATGTAGATGAAGCTTGGAGTTAACTTGCAGTAAATGCAGCAAACGCGGCTTCGGCAATTGCATTAAATGCAGCCACAACAAAAACACTGGTAAGTGGAGATTTTGTGGCGAAAACAGCAGAAACCACATGTGCCGCACCTGCCGCAAGTGAAGTACAAATTCTGTATACATTGCATGCAACTT
Organism: Ranitomeya imitator; assembly: GCF_032444005.1. Lineage (NCBI taxonomy): Eukaryota > Metazoa > Chordata > Amphibia > Anura > Dendrobatidae > Ranitomeya > Ranitomeya imitator. The sequence continues at coordinate 706,321,119 of NC_091283.1, forward strand.
ACAGCAAGAGTGGCGTGGGTCAGCCCTTAGGCAGGAAGTGCAGAAATAGCCTTTTTTCCACCATAAATTCTCCAAATAGCAGAAAAATGTTGATGTGAAAGCAAAATCTCTGTTCTTTCCCTATCTATCTAAAAATGTACCTATCTATATATCTATTTCTATATACAGAACACACCTGAAGATAGAGATGTGTGTGAACAGCCATCCCACCCGTCTCTTACCTGTTCACAAAAACAAAATGAAATCTCTCAGCAGCTATACTGCTGGAGCTTCAAATACAGGTTCCTATCACCAAATACAGGCATTTGAATGATACACATCTTACATCTTGTACTTAATGTGTGTTCTACTTACCTATAAAAATATGTATTGATATATCATATTTCTAAATTTATGTAGATATGATATAGAGTTATTAACCCTATATGCTAATGAGTACGTATGTTATATACGTATTTCCTACATAAGTACTTAAAATCTATATGTCTATGGCTACACTAATTTTTTTTTTTTTTTTTATTTTTTTCCTTATCTCTACACATAGAATTTGCCTATTGCTGTCTATGTTATTAGAAAAACTGAATAATGAAAAAAAAGAAAATTAAGTTTAAACTAAAATATTTTTGTACACAATATTACGTGTGAAGACTTTAGTACTATCAGCCAATAATTGTCCTTGAAGTGGTGTATTAACCACTTTAACCCTCACATTGCAACATTGCTTCACCCTGGAAAAAGCAACATACAATTGACCATGGGCAAAAGCAGGTTCTGGTAGAAAAATGCCAACTCGATGGAGGGTCTGGCCTTGAGATTTATTTATGGTCATTGCAAATGCGGGCTTGATGGGAAATTGTCTCCGTCTTAATTTAAAAGGTAATCCAGTCTCTGATGGACACAAATCAATTCGTGGAATGAATACCACATTTCCTGCTGCTGACCCACTAATTACTTTAGCCAGTATGATATTGGCATGTAAGGCAGTGACAATGAGCCGCGTACCATTGCAGAGACCTTTGTTCGTGTTCACATTACGTAATAACATGACAATGGTGCCAATTTTAAGTTTCAGCCGATGTGAAGGCATACCAGTTGGTGTTAGTGAATTCAAAAACTCAAGTGGGTATTGATCGAGGTCATCAGCTTCATCAGGATCGATGGAATCATCACTGATATATTCAGTATAGTCACCTAACAATAAATCCATGACTTGGGAATTGACTTTCTCAACGTCCTCATTTTTTGGACATAAAATTGCATGAGATGCAGCTGTATTTATACTTTCGGTGTCATTCACATCAATACAAAGATTATCTCCAAAAATTTCAATTATTAAAGAGCCAGTACATACCATGTCTGGAGGAATTTCAATTACATCATCTCCAAGGTTATGTTCATTAGATAGTTCACCATTTCCCAGTTGAAGCAACCAACTGCTGTAGTGAGGATCAATGGAGCGCATGTTGTTAATAAGTGGCAGGCGAGTAAAATGTTGCCAGTGTTGTGAATATTTTATACAGCTCTCTACAACATCAGTTCTTGTCACATGAGGGATGACAGGAAGACATTGTCTAAAGTCGCCTCCAAAAACAATCACTTTACCTCCAAACGGTGTTTTTTCTTTGTGAGCTACATTTGTTGTCATGACATCACGTAAAACTATATCAATGACATGCAATGCATATTTGGATAGCATTGTGCACTCATCAATAATAAAAAGTTTAGTGCTGTGCAAATCTTTTGCTGCATCGGTATCATTCTTAATCCTGGAAACAGATGTTTCATTCACAGGAATTGGAATCCCATAAAGAGAATGAATGGTTCGTCCACCTTGTAGCAAGTTGGCGGCAATTCCAGTAGTGGCAGCAGGTGACACAATGTCTCCTTGTCCTCTTAGCTGATGTAGGAGTAGATGATATAGGTACGTTTTTCCGCTGCCACCAGGACCATCAAGGAAAAAACACTTTGCTGTAGAATTAGTGTCTTCTAAAGCTTGAGTGATAGCATCAAAAGCAAAAAGTTGGTCCTCATTTAGAGTAGCTTTCATTTCAGCAGCTGCTGATAACTCATAATCTTTATCATACTGTGGGAGGAGGTGTTGTTTCTTGACTGGACGTGGCAAATTAAAATCAATATAAGTTTTGCCATGAGCTTTAAGAACATGTTGGACATCTGTCATAGCATAGCCTTCACAATTGACACACTCCAGAGTGTCGGAGTGGTATGCATGGCAGTAGTCTTCTACAAAGTGTTCCTTAAATTCATCCCATAAGTCCCGAGGTTTAGCTGGAGGACCAAAAATACAAATGTAGGCAAACATGTCACGTAGCTCTGCTGGCATGTTGAGAATACTGGCATCAAGTAATGTATTTCTCCACAGACTATCATCAAATAGTAAGCCAAGAGCTAATGCCGCATCTTTGAAGGTTTCATGTGTGACTCCGTGTACAGTTTTTATGCTGTCAAAACTGGTTGCACCTTTGACATGTAACAATAACAATCTTAAATAGTAGCGTTCTTGGTCTTTCACACTGACAGTATACATTCGTCCAATCACAGAACCACCTGCTCGCTTTCTAACTTCCCAAGAACCTTCTTTCCAAACATAGTTTTCGGGAATTTCACGGTATAAATAAATATGAGCATGATGGTCGTTCTGATTAAGCTTGAAGTAGGCCATAAGTGTAGAATTTTGATGGAGCTTTTGTTTGATGTTTCCAATAGAGTCATCCTCATGAAAATAGAGTGGCTGAGAATGCGTTAGATGTACAGCAAGGCGAATGATGCTATGAGATTGTTTATGCATTGGATATGAGAATATTCGCCAAGCTGCCTCTGGTGCACTGACATATCTTGAATCCATGAATTGGTGTGTTTCATCATGTTGGATGTTAGTCTGGTAGATTTCAAGATTGGCTTTATCATGTCCTTTGTAGACGTATTTAAATAAATATTTCACAGCCTGAATGGAACCACAAACTTCGACATTCATATGGCACTTGTATTTTAATAGCAGGAACGGATTATATGGAACCACCCACGAATTATCAATCATGTTAGAATGGTGTTGAAAAGATGGGCCAAAGTGTCTGCGGTAAGTAGGATAGGCGTCCTTAGCTATGATGGTTCTTGGTTGCAAATCTTTAGGGAAACCTTTTGTACACTTCCCCAGATCCATACAGGGAGAATTTGGGTTGTGTTCTCCACACGGACCATGAATCATATGTTGGAGAACAATTTTATGGAGCTGAGGGTAGTGGGTAGGATTGGGAATTTCAGCCCACACTGTATTGTCTATGTCCTCCTCAGTCCTTAATTTGGAGTTGCTGCCCAGAATAATCAAAATGTGAGCGTGTGGAAGGCCACGTTTTTGAAATTCAATTACATGAACCATAGCGCAAACTTTCCCAAATAATCCATTGTTAATGTCTTTTAAGAGTGCTTCCAGTTTTATTTTGAAAACACGTGCCACCAAATCAGGTCTATGTTCCACACGCTGCCAAGGTTCCAAATTCTCAGTAATCTCATTCCATTTCTGATTACAGGTCATGGTGATGAATAGATCAGGACGACCATATTTAGTCACAATAGCCATGGCATCCTGGTACCGCTGCTGCATATTCCTGGGACTGCCTTCAAACGAAGATGGTAAAATGACCGTTTTTCCAATGGGGATGCCCTTCTCAATGGATTTTTTCTGGAGATGTTCCTGGAGTACACAATAATCCTCTACTTTCAAATCCTTTTGGTGTTGACGGATATAATTTAGGCGATTTGCCTCGATTTTCACATAAGCATCCACTAAGTACTGCTGAGTGAGTTTGCCACCATTCAGGAGTGGATTAAACTGATTACGGACAGACAGCACATAGCAGTAATATTGCAGTCGTGTAACTCTGCGTGGACTTTGCCCTTGTTGCTTGAGGCCATCATGCCAGCCCTGGTCTCCGTAAGGGAAAAATAAAGGATAGAGTAAAGCACCTAAATTACTGTGTAGAATGCTGACCTGTTGTGTTCTTGGCGCCAAAGGATTTTTGGGGTCCGGTTGTAAATGTATTAAAATATCACGATTAAATGGTGGCTCTCCATTGTCATTTTCAAATACGACAGCAACTTCATTGACAGTTGGATTATTATATCGGCGAGGGTCTTGATTCCGATCTTGTTTAAGGGCCATGATGATATTTGGCATGAGAGTGCCATTAGCTTCAGCTTTAAGATGTTCTTCATGTTCCACATCTCGTAACATTTTGTAGGCAGCAACAAAGGGATTCACATTGTCTAACTGAAGAGCAATTATACTCATCAAAGTGGGATGACATTTTTGATTTTGTTCACAGTTTAAACGTTGTTCATTCGCGGTAGCGGTATCCAAAATATACAGTTGAGCATAAGCTGGAAATTGATCATCACTGGGATGTAGAGTTCCAGTACGATGATATATTTGTCCATGTATACGGAAACAGTAAGGGCCATGTCCAGGTGGAGGGGATATATTGGCACCCATGGAGGCGAAAGCAAATGAGCTGTTAATACTACGAATATTTTCCATGAGATTCTTACTGAACTCACTCTCCCCTGTCAGCAATCGTTTAAAGACCTCGGGATATTGGGGTATAGATATATGCACTTTACTCTTGTGACAACACAGAGTAAAATTTTTATCTGCTGGTATCTCAGCATTAAAATGTAATGCTTGACAATGTTCACATAAATAGTTCATAGGACCACAGGAGTGTTCTACTATGGTACTGTCATCATTAGTAAAACCTGTAGGATGTTGAGGTACAGGTTGTGATAACGGAGCATTGGAATGTTTCTGTAAGCCAACATATATAAAGCGTGGACCTGGTAGAGGATCTTCACTGTCCACAAATTCAATCACTGAGGAGTTGGAAGGTGTATCGTGGTCAGAGTTTATTAATATGGAGGTGCAAGCGGTTTTTTTGCGCCATTCACGGCGTGCACCAGCTGCATTTGGTAATGGTTTGTTTGTTGCCTTAGAAGAGTCAGGTGTGAAGCATGTCTTATAAGCAGACTTAACAGTGTGCAGGCGACGGCGTTTATCATTTGGAGTGTAAGTAGGACAGTGTTTGCGCTTACGTGCAGATTTACCAATGGTTAAAGGAGCTTCAAGCTGCACACATTCTATGAATGGAGACAAAGAAGCTGTATTGTGGGCAGAATCTATGACTGAGGACGTGGAAATATTATGTTTGCAACGTTGAGAGCGTGCAGCAGCAGCTTTATTACTTAATCGATTAGTTTTGTCCTCAAAAGACTCATTAGTAATGCGTTTATTGCAAGCAGCATTAACAGTGTCCAGGCGCTTATGTCTGTCCTCTGTAGTCTCGTTAGCACGCTGTTTGTGCTTACGTGCGGCATCGGCGGCTTTTCGCTCAGCATCATTGGTATACTTATTATCAGACCTGATGTTACGTGCGCCATCAGCAGCTTTGGGCTCTGTGTCATTAGTATACTTAACAGAGTCCAGGCGCTTGCATCTCTCCTCTGTACTCTTGTTAGCACGCTGTTTGCGCTTACGTGCGGCATCGGCGTCTTTTTGCTCTGCATTATTAGTATACTTTCTATCAGACCTAATCTTACGTGCGCCATCAGCAGCTTTGGGCTCTGTGTCATTAGTATCCTTACTATTAGAGCTCATGTTGGCTAAGCTAAACAGCTTTAAGCGTGGTGGTGGCAAACAACAGGTTAATAAGAGGCAGTGTCAGGTAGTAGGAAAATAGCCAGTTAATAATAGGCAATAGTTCTTTGCAGGAATGCAGATATTAATAAATAGGCAGTTTATATTGCAGAGAAATTGCTGGGCAATAATGGACAATGTCCTTATGTGGCAAATAATAGAGCAATATACCCAATGTGGCAAAGAAGAGGTTAATAAACGGCAGTCTCTCAGTATAACAGTCAGTGAATAATAGGCAGTATATGGAGAAAACACCAAACAAAAGTTCAAAATTGGTGTGAAAATGTCACTGAACCACTTCACAACTAAATATATATAGTTTTGGTAAATGGTATTATCATTTTTTTGACAAAATTCGGCAGGAGCTTGAAGAGCAACGTCACTGGGCCCGCCTCCACGCAGTAGAAACTTGCTGTGAGGTAAAAATTCAAAAATCACACCAAAATGGCGGGCGGAGTGTGTCACAGTACGGCACGTTTCTGATTGGTCGCTCGCAGCAGGCGGCAACCAATCAGACACTGGACACTGTTGACGTCACTTATCTCCGGACATTAGCTCCGGACATTAGCTCCGGACATTAGCTCCGGACATTATCTCCGCACATTAGCTCCGGACATTAGCTCCGGACAAAACCACGGAAGTTGGCACAAATTGCAGGAAGTATTCTAGGCAATTATATATTAGATATCCTATAAATTGCAAATGTTTTTGTGTTTAAGTGTATAAATATTCTTTTTATACTTTTAAACTTTTAAAATGTATATGTAAATATAGAAAGCTAAAAAGAACTTTAAATATACTTATCCTATACTTTGCATACTGCTATATTGTCTCAATATTGGAATTATATAAAAGGAGCTTTGTATGGACAGGCTGCTTGACATTTTATACTCCATTCATCAAATATGCCACATTTTAAGTCATGTATGGCTTTACATTTTTTGTACGGTATATTGCAACACATTACACCTTTGCTCCCTTTATTTCTCACATCTGAGTAAGCACATAAATAAAGAATTACCACACTTTCCCATTTTTTTCACCTTTTTACAGTACTGAAAACCTTTCACAACATCTTCCAATCATGTATGGTGCAGCAGTGCACACTGGCAAACTGTTGTAAATGTGAGGTGAGACTTTCTCACTAACAGAGGCAATTAAATCATTAACAGGCATCAGCTATATACAGTATCTTTCCTGAATCCCTGCAGTAATGCCTGTGATGTATTGACAGACGCATTTGCTTGCTTTTAAAGGGAGGAGGGTCCCTCTTTGCTCCATTCAGCACAATGCCATTTTGGTTGCATCATGCAGATGGTCTATGTGGTGACTCAGGTCAAATAATGGCTACAGGGTCACCAAGGTACATTGATGTGTAAGGTCCTGCTTGTGTCAGATTGACAGACCTAATACCCAGCAATGGAAAAGTATTGCATGGTAATAAACCTGCAATCAGGGAATGGAAGGCAAAGTTGATATCCCATGCTAAGACTAGTTAAAAAAATAAAAAAAGTTTGTAAAAATGTGAAAAATTTAAAGGGAAAGAATGAAAGAAAAGGGAAAAATGCATTGCAAGTGAAAAACGCTGTTTTTCTGTAAAAGCAAAAGTAAAGTCGTACACGCATTTGATATTGCTGCATCTGGAATGAACCAATCTGAAAAACTATTATATTTAACCCGTTTGGTGAACCCCATAAAAAAAATAAAAAACACTTAAGAAATTATAGCTTTTTTATCATGCTGACACACAAAACAGATAATAAAAAGTGATCCAAAGATCACATGGAAGAGAAAGTGGTTTCAATAAAAACATCCTGTTGTTCAGCAAACAATAAGCCCTTACATAGCTCCATCGACAAAAAAAAGAAAAAAGCTACAGCTATTAACCCCTTCCCGACCCATGACGCCACGTAGGTGTCATGAAAGTCGGTGCCATTCCGACCCATGACGCCTATGCGGCGTCATGGAAAGATCGCGTCCCTGCAGATCGGGTGAAAGGGTTAACTCCCATTTCACCCGATCTGCAGGGACAGGGGGAGTGGTAGTTTAGCCCAGGGGGGGTGGCTTCACCCCCTCGTGGCTACGATCGCTCTGATTGGCTGTTGAAAGTGAAACTGCCAATCAGAGCGATTTGTAATATTTCACCTATTATAACGGGTGAAATATTACAATCCAGCCATGGCCGATGCTGAAATATCATCGGCCATGGCTGGAAATACTAGTGTGCCCCCACCCCACCGATCGCCCCCCCAGCCCTCTGATCTGGCCGGTACACTGCTCCGGCTCCCCTCCGTCCAGTGCTCCGCTCCCCCACGTGCCCTTGTCCGCTCCCCCCGTGCTCCAATCACCCCCCCGTGCTCCAATCACCCCCCCTGCACTCCGATCCACCCCCCCGTGCTCCATTCCAGCCCCCCCGTGCTCCGTTCCACGCCCCCCGTGCTCCGTTCCACCAATCCCGCACTCCGATTCCCCCCCCGTGCTCCGATCCCCCCCCCCCGTGGTCCCCCTCCACCCCATCATACTTACCGATCCAGCCGGGGTCCCGTCCGTCTTCTCCCTGGGCGCCGCCATCTTCCAAAATGGCGGGCGCATGCGCAGTGCGCCCGCCGAATCTGCCGGCCGGCAGATTCGTTCCAAAGTGCATTTTGATCACTGAGATAGATTATATCTCAGTGATCAAAATAAAAAAAATAATAAATGACCCCCCCCTTTGTCACCCCCATAGGTAGGGACAATAAAAAAATAAAGAAATTTTTTTTTTTCCACTAATGTTAGAATAGGGTTAGGGTTAGGGTTAGGGGTAGGGTTAGGGGTAGGGTTAGGGTTAGGGGTAGGGGTAGGGTTAGGGTTAGGGCTAGGGGTAGGGTTAGGGTTAGGGCTAGGGTTAGGGTTTCGGTATGTGCACACGTATTCTGGTCCTCTGCGGATTTTTCCGCTGCGGATTTGATAAATCCGCAGTGCTAAACCGCTGCGGATTTATGGTTTTTCTGCGCATTTCACTGCGGTTTAACAACTGCGATTTTCTATTTGAGCAGTTGTAAAACCGCTGCGGAATCCGCACAAAGAAGTGACATGCTGCGGAATGTAAACCGCTGCGTTTCCGTGCAGTTTTTCCGCAGCATGGGCACAGCGATTTTTGTTTCCCGTAGGTTTACATTGAACTGTAAACTCATGGGAAACTGCTGCGGATCCGCAGCGTTTTCCGCAGCGTGTGCACATACCTTTAGAATTAGGCTATGTGCACACGGTGCGGATTTGGCTGCGGATCCGCAGCAGTGTTCAATCAGGTTTACAGTACCATGTAAACATATGAAAAACCAAATCCGCTGTGCCCATGGTGCGGAAAATACTGCGCGGAAACGCTGCGTTGTATTTTCCGCAGCATGTCAATTCTTTGTGCGGATTCCGCAGCGTTTTACACCTGTTCCTCAATAGGAATCCGCAGGTGAAATCCGCACAAAAAACACTGGAAATCCGCGGAAAATCCGCAGGTAAAACGCAGTGCCTTTTACCCGCGGATTTTTGAAAAATGGTGCGAAAATATCTCACACGAATCCGCAACGTGGGCACATAGCCTTAGGGTTAGGGTTGGAATTAGGGTTGTGGTTATGGTTAGGGGTGTGTTGGGGTTAGGGTTGTGGTTAGGGGTGTGTTGGGGTTAGGGTTGTGTTTAGGGTTATAGCTACAGTTGGGATTAGGGTTAGGGGTGTGTTGGGGTTAGTGTTGGAGGTAGAATTGAGGGGTTACCACTGTTTAGGCACATCAGGGGTCTCCAAACGCAACATGGCGCCACCATTGATTCCAGCCAATCTCGTATTCAAAAAGTCAAATGGTGCTCCCTCACTTCCGAGCCCTGACGTGTGCCCAAACAGTGGTTTACCTCCACATATGGGGTACCAGCATACTCAGGACAAACTGCGCAACAATTACTGGGGTCCAATTTCTCCTGTTACCCTTGTGAATCAAAAAAAATGCTTGCTAAAACATAATTTTTGAGGAAAGAAAAATGATTTTTTATTTTCACGGCTCTGCGTTGTAAACGTCTGTGAAGCACTTGGGGGTTCAAAGTGCTCACCACATATCTAGATAAGTTCCTTGGGGGGTCTAATTTCTAAAATGGGGTCACTTGTGGGGGTTTCTACTGTTTAGGCACACCAGGGGCTCTGCAAACGCAACGTGACACCCGCAGACCATTCCATCAAAGTCTGCATTTCAAAAGTCACTACTTCCCTTCTGAGCCCCGACGTGTGCCCAAACAGTGGTTTACCCCCACTCATGGGGTATCAGCGTACTCAGGAGAAACTGGAAAACAACTTTTGGGGTCCAATTTCTCCTGTAACCCTTGGGAAAATAAAAAATTCTGGGCTAAATAATTATTTTTGAGGAAAGAAAACGTATTTATTATTTTCACGGCTCTGCATTATAAACTTCTATGAAGCACTTGGGGGTTCAAAGTGCTCACCACACATCTAGATAAGTTCCTTTCGGGGTATAGTTTCCAAAATGGGTTCACTTGTGGGGGGTTTCTACTGTTTAGGCACATCAGGGGCTCTGCAAACGCAACGTGACGCCCGCAGAGCATTCCATCAAAGTCTGCATTTCAAAACGTCACTACTTCAATTCCAAGCCCCGGCATGTGCCCAAACAGTAGTTTACCCCCACATATGGGGTATCACCGTACTCAGGAGAAACTGGACAACAAATATTGGGGTCAAATTTCTCCTGTTACCCTTGGGAAAATTAAAAAATTCTGGGCTAAATAATTATTTTTGAGGAAAGAAAACGTATTTATTATTTTCACGGCTCTGCATTATAAACTTCTATGAAGCGCTTGGGGGTTCAAAGTGCTCACCACACATCTAGATAAGTTCCTTTCGGGGTCTAGTTTCCAAAATGCGGTCACTTGTGGGGGGTTTCTACTGTTAAGCCACATCAGGGGCTCTGCAAACGCAACGTGACGCCCACAGAGCATTCCATCAAAGTCTGCATTTCAAAACGTCACTACTTCACTTCCGAGCCTCGGCACGTGCACAAACAGTGGTTTACCCCCACATATGGGGTATCAGCGTACTCAGGAGAAACTGGACAACAACTTTTGGGGTCCAGTTTCTTCTGTAACCCTTGGGAAAATAAAAAATTCTGGGCTAAATAATTATTTTTGAGGAAAGAAAACGTATTTATTATTTTCACGGCTCTGCATTATAAACTTCTATGAAGCACTTGGGGGTTCAAAGTGCTCACCACACATCTAGATAAGTTCCTTTGGGGGTCTAGTTTCCAAAATGGGGTCACTTGTGGGGGGTTTCTACTGTTAAGCCACATCAGGGGCTCTGCAAACGCAACGTGACGCCCACAGAGCATTCCATCAAAGTCTGCATTTCAAAACGTCACTACTTCACTTCCGAGCCCCGGCATGTGCCCAAACAGTGATTTACCCCCACATATGGGGTATCATCTTACTCAGGAGAAACTGGACAACAACTTTTGGGGTCAAATTTCTCCTGATACCCTTGGGAAAATAAAAAATTGCAGGCTAAAAGATCATTTTTGAGAAAATAATTTTTTTTTTTTTTCATGGCTCTGCGTTATAAACTTCTGTGAAGCACTTGGGGGTTCAAAGTCCTCACCACACATCTAGATTAGTTCCTTTGGGGGTCTAGTTTCCAAAATGGTGTCATTTCTGGGGGATCTCCAATGTTTAGGCACACAGGGGCTCTCCAAACGTGACATGGTGTCCGCTAATGATTGGAGCTAATTTTCCATTTAAAAAGCCAAATGGCGCGCCTTCCCTTCCGAGCCCTGCCGAGTGCCCAAACAGTGGTTTACCCCCACATATGAGGTATCGACGTACTCGGGAGAAATTGCCCAACAAATTTTATGATCCATTTTACCCTACTGCCCATGTGAAAATGAAAAAATTGAGGCGAAAATAATTTTTTTGTGAAAAAAAAGTACTTTTTCATTTTTACAGATCAATTTGTGAAGCACCTGAGGGTTTAAAGTGCTCACTAGGCATCTAAATAGGTTCCTTGGGGGGTCTAGTTTCCAAAATGGGGTCACTTGTGGGGGAGCGCCAATGTTTAGGCACACAGGAGCTCTCCAAACGCGACATGGTGTCCGCTAACGATGGAGATAATTTTTCATTTTTCATTCAAAAAGTCAAATGGCGCTCCTTCCCTTCCGAGCCTTACCATATGCCCAAACAGTGGTTTACCCCCACATGTGAGGTATTGGTGTACTCAGGAGAAATTGCCCAACACATTTTAGGATCCATTTTATCCTGTTGCCCATGTGAAAATGAAAAAATTGAGGCTAAAAGAATTTTTTTGTGAAAAAAAAGTACTTTTTCATATTTACGGATTAATTTGTGAAGCACCTGGGGGTTCAAAGTGCTCACTATGCATCTAGATAAGTTCCTTGGGGCGTCTAGTTTCCAAAATGGGGTCACTTGTGGGGGAGCTCCAATTTTTAGGCACACGGGGGCTCTCCAAACGTGACATTGTGTCCGCTAAAGAGTGGAGCCAATTTTTGATTCAAAAAGTCAAATGGCGCTCCTTCCCTTCCAAGCCCTGCCGTGCGCCCAAACAGTGGTTTACCCCCACATATGAGGTATCAGCATACTCAGGACAAATTGGACAACAACTTTCTTGGTTCAGTTTCTCCTTTTACCATTGGGAAAATAAAAAAATTGTTGCTAAAAGATAATTTTTGTGACTAAAAAGTTAAATGTTCATTTTTTCCTTCCATGTTGCTTCTGCTGCTGTGAAGCACCTGAAGGGTTAATAAACTTCTTGAATGTGGTTTTGAGTACCTTGAGGGGTGCAGTTTTTAGAATGGTGTCACTTTTGGGTATTTTCAGCCATATAGACCCCTCAAACTGACTTCAAATGTGAGGTGGTCCCTAAAAAAAATGGTTTTGTAAATTTCGTTGTAAAAATGACAAATCGCTGGTCAAATTTTAACCCTTATAACTTCCTAACAAAAAAAAATTTTGTTTCCAAAATTGTGCTGATGTAAAGTAAACATGTGGGAAATGTTATTTATTAACTATTTTGTGTCACATATCTCTCTGGTTTAACAGAATAAAAATTCAAAATGTGAAAATTGCGAAATTTTCAAAATTTTCGCCAAATTTCCGTTTTTATCACAAATAAACGCAGAATTTATTGACCTAAATTTGCCACTAACATGAAGCCCAATATGTCACGAAAAAACAATCTCAGAACCGCTAGGATCCGTTGAAGCGTTCCTGAGTTATTACCTCATAAAGGGACACTGGTCAGAATTGCAAAAAACGGCAAGGTCTTTAAGGTCAAAATAGGCTGGGTCATGAAGGGGTTAACGTATGATGATGAAAAACAAATTATTGCTTTTAAATATTGATTTTAGTGTGCAAAAGAAGCAAAACATTAGAAAAAACTATATAAATCTGGTATCACTGAGATCGTAATGACCCGAAGAATAAAGTTGCCTAATCATTTTTAACACTTGGTGAATGGCATGAAAAAAAAGATAAAAACCATTTATGAACTTCTGGTTTTTGTTCACTCTGTCACCCCCCAAAAAAGGGATCAACAAATATTATGTAGTCAAAATGGTAAGGATAAAAGCTTCAACTCATCCTGCAGAAAACAAGCTCCAACAGAGCAGAAAAATAAAAAAGTTATAGCACTTAGAATATGGCGATACAAGAAATACTTTTTTGTAAATCAGTGTTTTAAGGTGGAAATACTGAAAATACTTTATGACCCTGCCATCACAGTAGTTTTACTGATCCTAAAGTTGTGTAATCATGTTTTCCACTAGAGATGAGCAAACTTGTTCAGAAAACATTTGCCAATCTCAAGTTCAGTACAAATGTTGCATATTCTGATTCGTGTTCGAATTCACAAGCATTTTCCTTAAAATCAGCAAAATTCAGCCAAAGTTCAGAAAATTATCAAGTTTTCTATAATACTTTTGTTAGGACTTGATAGTGGCTATGATAGTAATGCTGTTTGATGAGTGGGGGGGACGTGTTTGATGAGGGGAGAGGGTAGGGAGAAGTCAGTGGAGCTGTTACTCTTTTCTTTTTTCTTTACTTTACCCCCTAACATCTAGTGACGGATAATATCCGACATTGGATGCCCCCCCCTGTTCTCATTGCCGGAGCCTGCACCTTTTTCGGCACATGACCGCTGATCCGATTAGCTGTCATCTGCCCTTAACAACCACGGGTGGAATAGCAATCCACCCACAGCTCTTAACATGTTAAATACCGCTGTAAATCTCTGATAGCAGCATTTTGCATGCACGAGCAGAAAGCACATTACTAACCAAGCCCATCGGCGCCAGCTGTTAGGGCTAGCGGAATGCACCAAATAATTAGAAGGATGGTATAAGGTGCGTTCGCAGCCCAGGGTCCACCGTGCAGAGATGGAACATGCTGCTAAGTAATGATGGACTATATGGCGGTAAAATGTGGATACAGAGTAATCAGGACAGAACTGGTGCACTCTTCAAATGATGCGGTGCTCAAAGTAAAAAATAATCATATGTAGAAAGGGTAACCTTCAGCACTCAGCAAGTCCACAAATATTTACTCTCAATAAAAAATGATTTATTGATAATCAGCCAGCAAGAAAACAGACATCAGAACTCCAACGTTTCAGCATACAATGCCTTTATCAAGGAAGTCTGTATATAATCAATGCGCTGTGTGTCAAAAGATGACTTAAGGTACCTTCACACATAACGATATTGTTAACGATATCGTTGCTATTTGTTTTATCAGGCCCCTGCTGGGAGATCGTTGGTCGCTGAATAAAGTCCAGAACTTTATTTCGTCGCTGGACTCCTGCTGACATCGCTGGATCGGCGTGTGTGACACCGATCCAGCGATGTCTTCACTGGTAACCAGGGTAAACATCGGGTAACTAAGCGCAGGGCCGCGCATAGTAACCCGATGTTTACCCTGGTTACCATGCTAAAAGTAAAAAAAAACAAACACTACATACTTACCTACAGCCGTCTGTCCTCCAGCGCTGTGCTCTGCACTCCTCCTGTACTGGCTGTGAGCCGGAAAGCAGAGCGGTGACGTCACCGCTCTGCTTTCCGGCTCACAGACAGTACAGGAGGAGTGCAGAGAAGCAGAGCGCAGCGCTGGAGGACAGACGGCTGTAGGTAAGTATCTAGTGTTTGTTTTTTTTTACTTTTAGCATGGTAACCAGGGTAAACATCGGGTTACTAAGCGCGGCCCTGCGCTTAGTTACCCGAAGTTTACCCTGGTTACCGGCATCGTTGGTCGCTGGAGAGCGGTCTGTGTGACAGCTCTCCAGCGACCAAACAGCGACGCTGCAGCGATCCGGATCGTTGTCGGTATCGCTGCAGCGTCGCTTAATGTGAAGGGGCCTTTACTGAAGAGAAATAATGGCTGTAAACATAGAGGATAATCCTATTATGTCGTTTGCCAAAACATTGGCTATAGAAGATGAGTCAAGACCAAAGCCGGATACTGAACTAGGAAGGTCCACAGATGTGTGACCTCATGTCTAAGGAGGATAAGATGCCGGCATGCGTCCCGTGGCTTCAGGGCAGGGTGACGTTTTGGCAAACAACATAATAGGATTATCCTCTATGTTTACAGCCATTATTTCTCTTCAGTAAGTCATCTTTTTGACACAGCGCATTGATTATATACAGACTTCCTTGATAAAGGCATTGTATGCCGAAACGTTGGAGTTCTGATGTCTGTTTTCTTGCTGGCTGATTACCAATAAATCATTTTTTATTGAGAGTAAATATTTGTGGACTTGTTGAGTGCCGAAGGTTACCCTTTCTACAAAATGTGGATACACACACGGGTTAGCTTCACCCGGTATGAAGGAAGTGAACCATACCGCACAAAGAGCGCAAGCAAAGAGTCACAGAACTCTGTCACAAGACTAAGGGAAAGAGTTCCTCTAGACCTCTTGCGCTCGACACTACAACTGGGGTGTCAGAGATTAACAGAAATAATAATTTAATGCACAAGAGTGCGTGCAGTGCCACTCTGGCGGACGCCACTAACCACCCAGACTTGGGTCAGGAAAGCGCTCTATTAGCGCACGGCTGATGCTGTATCGTGTGCCAGCTGTGCGGAATAGCACTGTCAGGCACTAGGTAGCTTCCACCATTCGCAAACAGTCAACAACACTAGGGATGGGAATGATTCGGAGCTTTCATCCATCGACAGGCATACATCCACACACACACACACATTACTAAGTTTATGCTAGCACATGGCCATGCGGCTATGCGAACCTTTTATAGCGGAAGCTCTCCAGGACCTTCCTAGCTGTCCAATAGGAGCTGCTACAGGACCTGAGCATGTGATTCCCGACCTCAATTGAGAGGTCGTCCCTTGGGCATGCTCAGAAGAAGAAAAGCAGGACTTAGACACAGAGACGCCTGCTCGCCGCTGATCAGTACTGGTTACAATGGCTGAGCCTGGAGGGACAGCAGTAACCAACCGCACAGTATCAGCTTGAGCCAGATGCTGGGACCAACATCTCTGCTGAGCAGGCTCCACTGTGGCTGGAGCCTATGTGGCATCATGGAAAGATCGCGTCCCTGCAGATCGGGTGAAAGGGTTAACTCCCATTTCACCCGATCTGCGGGGACAGGGGGAGTGGTAGTTTAGCCCAGGGGGGGTGGCTTCACCCCCCCGTGGCTACGATCGCTCTGATTGGCTGTTGAAAGTGAAACTGCCAATCAGAGCGATTTGTAATATTTCACCTATTAAAACTGGTGAAATATTACAATCCAGCCATGGCCGATGCTGCAATATCATCGGCCATGGCTGGAAACACTAATGTGCCCCCACCCCACCCCACCGATCGCCCCCCAGCCCTCCGATCTGTCGGGTACACTGCTCCGGCTCCCCTCTGTCCTGTGCTCCGCTCCCCTCGTGGTCTTGTCCACTCCCCCCATGCTCCAATCACCCCCCCGTGCTCCGATCCAACCCCCCTGCACTCCGATCCACCCCCCGTGCATCATCCACCTTCCCGTGCTCCGATCCACGCCCCCCGTGCTCCGTTCCACCCCCCCATGCTCCGTTCCACCCCCCTGCGCTCCGATCCACCCCCCATGCTCCGATCCCCCCGTGCTCCCCCCCACCCCATCATACTTACCGATCCTGCCGGGGTCCGTCCGTCTTCTCCCTGGGCGCCGCCATCTTCCGAAATGGCGGGCGCATGCGCAGTGCGCCCGCCGAATCTGCCGGCCGGCAGATTCGTTCCAAAGTGCATTTTGATCACTGAGATATAATCTATCACAGTGATCAAAATAAAAAAAATAATAAATGACCCCCCCCTTCGTCACCCCCATAGGTAGGGACAATAAAAAAATAAAGATTTTTTTTTTCCCACTAAGGTTAGAATAGGGTTAGGGTTAGGGTTAGGGCTAGATCTAGGGCTAGGGTTAGGGTTAGGGTTAGGGCTAGGGCTAGGGTTAGGGCTAGGGTTAGGGCTAGGGTTAGGGCTAGGGCTAGGGTTAGGGCTAGGGTTAGGGTTTCGGTATGTGCACACGTATTCTGTTCCTCTGCTAAACCGCTGCGGATTTATGGCGGATTTACCGCGGTTTTTCTGCGCATTTCACTGCGGTTTTACAACTGCGATTTTCTATTGGAGCAGTTGTAAAACCGCTGCGGAATCCGCAGAAAGAAGTGACATGCTGCGGAATGTAAACCGCTGCATTTCCGCGCAGTTTTTCTGCAGCATGTGTACAGCAATTTTTGTTTCCCATAGGTTTACATTGAACTGTAAACTCATGGGAAACTGCTGCGGATCCGCAGCGTTTTCCGCAGTGTGTGCACATACCTTTAGAATTAGGCTATGTGCACACGGTGCGGATTCGCTGCAGTGTTCCATCAGGTTTACAGTACCATGTAAACCTATGGAAAACTAAATCCGCTGTGCCCAAGGTGCGGAAAATACCGCGCGGAAACGCTGCGTTGTATTTTCCGCAGCATGTCAATTCTTTGGGCGGATTCCGCAGCGTTTTACACCTGTTCCTCAATAGGAATCCACAGGTGAAATCCGCACAAAAAACGCTGGAAATCCACGGTAAATCCGCAGGTAAAATGCAGTGCCTTTTACCCGCGGATTTTTCAAAAATGATGCTGAAAAATCTCACACGAATCCGCAACGTGGGCACATAGCCTTAGGGTTAGGGTTGGAATTAGGGTTGTGGTTAGGGTTGTGATTAGGGTTATGGCTACAGTTGGGATTAGGGTTAGGGGTGTGTTGGGGTTAGTGTTGGAGGTCGAATTGAGGGGTTTCCACTGTTTTGGCACATCAGGGGTCTCCAAACGCAACATGGCGCCACCATTGATTCCAGCCAATCTTGTATTCAAAAAGTCAAATGGTGCTCCCTCACTTCCGAGCCCCGATGTGTGCCCAAACAGTGGTTTACTCCCACATATGGGGTATCACCGGATTAAGTCAAAATGCGCAACAATTACTGGGGTCCAATTTCTCCTGTTACCCTTGTGAAAATAAAAAAATGCTTGCTAAAACATCATTTTTGAGTAAAGAAAAATGATTTATTATTTTCACGGCTCTGCGTTGTAAACGTCTGTGAAGCACTTGGGGGTTCAAAGTGCTCACCACATATCTAGATAAGTTCCTTGGGGGGTCTAGTTTCTAAAATGGGGTCACTTGTGGGGGTTTCTACTGTTTAGGCACACCAGGGGCTCTGCAATTGCAACATGACGCCCGCAGACCATTCCATCAAAGTCTGAATTTCAAAAGTCACTACTTCCCTTCTGAGCCCCGACGTGTGCCCAAACAGTGGTTTACCCCCACACATGGGGTATCAGCGTACTCAGGAGAAACTGGACAACAACTTTTGGGGTCCAATTTCTCCTGTAACCCTTGGGAAAATAAAAAATTTTGGGCTAAATAATTATTTTTGAGGAAAGAAAATGTATTTATTATTTTCAAGGCTCTGCATTATAAACTTCTGTGAAGCACTTGGGGGTTCAAAGTGCTCACCACACATCTAGATAAGTTCTTTTTGGGGTCTAGTTTCCAAAATGGGGTCACTTGTGGGGGATTTCTACTGTTTAGCCACATCAGGGGCTCTGCAAACGCAACATAACGCCCGCAGAGCATTCCATCAAAGTCTGCATTTCAAAACGTCACTACTTCACTTCCGAGCCCCGGCATGTGCCCAAACAGTGGTTTACCCCCACATATGGGGTATCAGCGTACTCAGAAGAAACTGGACAACAACTTTTGGGGTCAAATTTCTCCTGTTACCCTTGGGAAAATAAAAAATTGCAGGCTAAAAGATCATTTTTGAGAAGATAATTTTTTTTTTATTTTCATGGCTCTGCGTTATAAACTTCTGTGAAGCACTTGGGGGTTCAAAGTCCTCACCACACATCTAGATTAGTTACTTTGGGGGTCTAGTTTCCAAAATGGTGTCACTTGTGGGGGGATTCTACTGTTTAGCCACATCAGAGGCTCTGCAAACGCAACGTGATGCCCGCAGAGCATTCCATCAAAGTCTGCATTTCAAAACGTCACTACTTCACTTCTGAGCCCCGGCATGTGCCCAAACAGTGGTTTACCCCCACATATGGGGTGTCAGCGTACTCAGGAGAAACTGGGCAACAACTTTTGGGGTCAAATTTCTCCTGTTACCCTTGGAAAAATAAAAAATTGCAGGCTAAAAGATCATTTTTGAGAAAATATTTTTTTTTTATTTTTATGGCTCTGCGTTATAAACTTCTGTGAAGCACTTGGGGGTTCAAAGTCCTCACCACTCATCTAGATTAGTTCCTTTGGGGGTCTAGTTTCCAAAATGGGGTCACTTGTGGGGGGTTTCTACTGTTTAGCCACATCAGTGGCTCTGCAAACGCAACGTGACGCCCGCAGAGCATTCCATCAAAGTCTGCATTTCAAAACGTCACTACTTCACTTCCGAGCCCCGGCATGTGCCGAAACAGTGGTTTACCCCCAAATATGGGGTATCAGCGTACACAGGAGAAACTGGACAACAACTTTTGGGATCAAATTTCTCCTGTTACCCTTGGGAAAATAACAAATTGCAGGCTAAAAGATCATTTTTGAGAAAATAAATTTTTTTTTTTATTTTCATGGCTCTGCGTTATAAACTTCTGTGAAGCACTTGGGGGTTCAAAGTCCTCACCACACATCTAGATTAGTTCCTTTGGGGGTCTAGTTTCCAAAATCGGGTCATGTGTGGGGGATCTCTAATGTTTAGGCACACATGGGCTCTCCAAACGTGACATGGTGTCCACTAATGATTGGAGCTAATTTTCCATTTAAAAAGCCAAATGGCGTGCCTTCCCTTCCGAGCCCTGCCGTGCACCCAAACAGTGGTTTACCCCCACATATGGGGTATCAGCATGCTCAGGACAAACTGGACAACAACATTTGGGGTCCAATTTCTCCTATTACCCTTGGCAAAATAGGAAATTCCAGGCTAAAAAATCATTTTTGAGGAAAGAAAAATTATTTTTTATTTTCATGGCTCTGCGTTATAAACTTCTGTGAAGCACCTGGGGGTTTAAAGTGCTCAATATGCATCTAGATAAGTTCCATGGGGGGTCTAGTTTCCAAAACTGGGGTCACTTGTGGGGGAGTTCCAATGTTTAGGCACACATGGGCTCTCCAAACGCGACATGGTGTCCGCTAACAATTGGAGCTAATTTTCCATTCAAAAAGTCAAATGGCGCGCCTTCCCTTCCGAGCCCTGCCGTGTGCCCAAACAGTGGTTTACCCCCACATATGAGGTATCAGCGTACTCGGGAGAAATTGCCCAACAAATTTTTGGATCCAGTTTATCCTATTGCCCATGTGAAAATGAAAAAATTGAGGTGAAAAGAATTTTTTGGTGAAAAAAAAGTACTTTTTCATTTTTACAGATCAATTTGTGAAGCACCTGAGGGTTTAAAGTGCTCACTAGGCATCTAGATAAGTTCCTTGGGGGGTCTAGTTTCCAAAATGGGGTCACTTGTGGGGGAGCTCCAATGTTTAGGCACACAGGGGCTCTCCAAATGCGACATGGTGTCCGCTAACGATGGAGATAATTTTTCATTCAAAAAGTCAAATGGCGCTCCTTCCCTTCCGAGCCTTACCATGTGCCCAAACAGTGGTTTACCCCCACATGTGAGGTATCAGTGTACTCAGGAGAAATTGCCCAACAAATTTTAGGATCCATTTTATCCTGTTGCCCATGTGAAAATGAAAAAATTGAGGCTAAAAGAATTTTTTTGTGAAAAAAAAGTACTTTTTCATTTTTACAGATCAATTTGTGAAGCACCTGGGGGTTCAAAGTGCTCACTATGCATCTAGATAAGTTCCTTGGGGCGTCTAGTTTCCAAAATGGGGTCACTTGTGGGGGAGCTCCAATTTTTAGGCACACGGGGGCTCTCCAAACGTGACATGGTGTCCGCTAAAGAGTGGAGCCAATTTTTCATTCAAAAAGTCAAATGGCGCTCCTTCCCTTCCAAGCCCTGCCGTGCGCCCAAACAGTGGTTTACCCCCACATATGAGGTATTAGCGTACTCAGGACAAATTGGACAACAACTTTCGTGGTTCAGTTTCTCCTTTTACCATTGGGAAAATGAAAAAATTGTTGCTAAAAGATAATTTTTGTGACTAAAAAGTTAAATGTTCATTTTTTCCTTCCATGTTGCTTCTGCTGCTGTGAAGTACCTGAAGGGTTAATAAACTTGTTGAATGTGGTTTTGAGTACCTTGAGGGGTGCATTTTTTAGAATGGTGTCACTTTGGGGTATTTTCAGCCATATAGACCCCTCAAACTGACTTCAAATGTGAGGTGGTCCCTAAAAAAATGGTTTTGTAAATTTCGTTGTAATAATGAGAAATCGCTGGTCAAATTTTAACCCTTATAACTTCCTAGCAAAAAAAAAATTTGTTTCCAAAATTGTGCTGATGTAAAGTATACATGTGGGAAATGTTATTTATTAACTATTTTGTGTCACATAACTCTCTGGTTTAACAGAATAGAAATTCAAAATGTGAAAATTGCGAAATTTTCAAAATTTTCGCCAAATTTCCGTTTTTATCACAAATAAACGCAGAATTTATTGACCTAAGTTTACCACTAACATGAAGCCCAATATGTCACGAAAAAACAATCTCAGAACCGCTAGGATCCGTTGAAGCGTTCCTGAGTTATTACCTCATAAATGGACACTGGTCAGAATTGAAAAAACGGCAAGGTCTTTAAGGTAAAAATAGGCTGGGTCATGAAGGGGTTAAAGGGAACCTGTCACCCCGAAAATCGCGGGTGAGGTAAGCCCACCGGCATCAGGGGCTTATCTACAGCATTCTGTAATGCTGTAGATAAGCCCCTGATGTTACCTGAAAGAGGAGAAAAAGACGTTATATTATACTCATTCAGGGGCGGTCCCGCTGCTGGTCAGGTCAGATGGGCGTCTCCGGTCCGCTGTGGCCCCCCCTATCTTCATTACAAGACGTCATCTTCTGATCTTCAGCCACGGCTCCGGCGCAGGTGTACTTTGCTCTGCCCTTTCCGGCGCCTGCACACTGCAGTACTATCCTCTGCCCTCAACAGGGCAGAGCAAAGTACGCCTGCGCCGGAGCCGTGGCTGAAGATCAGAAGATGACGTCTTGTAATGAAGATAGGAGGCGCCGCAGCGGACCGGAGACGCCCATCTGACCTGACCAGCAGCGGGACCGCCCCTGGGTGAGTATAATATAACGTCTTTTTCTCCTCTTTCAGGTAACATCAGGGGCTTATCTACAGCATTACAGAATGCTGTAGATAAGCCCCTGATGCCAGTGGGCTTACCTCACCCGCGATTTTCGGGGTGACAGGTTCCCTTTAATCTGATCAGTAAACAGCATATGGGTCTCAGAAAATATTTTTTTTGTTTGTTTTTTTACAAACCTTAGATTTTTTCACCACTTAAATAAAAAATAACATATGCATGCTTGGCATCTATGAACTTATAATGACCTGGAGAATCATATTGGCAAGTCAGTTTTAGCATTTAGTGAACATGGTGAAAAAACAAATTAAACAAAAACAGTTGTGATTTGCACGTTCTTTGCAATTTCACAGCACAATTTTTTTTATCGTTTTTTCAGTACAGGATATGATAAAATCAATGATGCTGTTCAAAACTACAACTCACTCCACAAAAACAAGCCCTCACATGGCCATATTAACCAACAAATAATATTATGTTATGGCTCTGGGATAAAGAGCAGCAAAAAACAGAAACTCAAAGGAAATATCACTGGTACTTAAGGAATTAATGAGATTCTAGCAGCCAATCAGCAAGCAGAAACCATCCACAACATCCAGACACAAGGGCTTCTGTTATTGGCTGCTGAAGTCACGTGTCCCTCTCCATATAAAAGTCATTGTTTTTGCCATTTTGTCAGTGTTACAGGCTGCTCCTGCAAGTTGTCAGATAGTTAGCTTGGCGGTTTATTGTCAGCTAGTTCAGCTAGAAAGGATCCTGTGTTAAATCGACCTTCTAAGAAGGTGCTCATGTGTCAGGTGCCGCCATGATGTCCAAGTCCATGGTGGTGACGTTACACTCAAGCTTGCTTTCCCCATCTCCTATCACCAACCATGGACAACAGAGAGGGGATCATTATCTTCATCATCTGCTGACTGTTGTGCGTTCATCACCTCTTCCTCCTCATCCTCCTCCATTTGTTCCTCAGCTACTTCAGCATCATCAACATTGTGTCTGGTACTATGACCCCCCTCGCTTGCTGTTATACACTCTCCAAAGGCACCCACCTGTGCGACGACAGTCCAGAAACTTACAGATATTGTTATCCCTTCAGCATGCTCCTCTGCTTTTTCCTCTTTAGGTATGTTTCTGGTTGAGTCTCAGGTTGGTTCTCAGCAGTTGCATATGGTCTTTTCCAGTTCTTCCTCCTTAGCTTTTTTTTTTTTGGGTATCCCTTTGCTTTTCGTAGTAGAGAGTAATTGCGAAACGTCCGTCGTCGATCTTTCACCTCCCCCAGCATTCCTCTCACGTCCTGCTTATCCTCTTTGTTGTCCATGGCACAAAAGTGAAATAAAAGACATGTAATTTTTTCACTTCAGCTGGTGAGTGTGGCATTTTTTTCTTCATGAATCAATTGGTTGTCAGTAGGGTTGAGCGAAACGGATCGTTCATTTTTAAAAGTCGCCGACTTTTGGCAAAGTCGGGTTTCATGAAACCCGATCCGACCCTTGTGTGGGGTCGGCCATGCGGTACGCGACTTTCGTGCCAAAGTCGCGTTTCAATGACGCGAAAAGCGCCATTTCTCAGCCAATGAAGGTGGACGCAGAGTGTGGGCACCGTGATGACATAGGTCCTGGTCCCCACCATCTTAGAGAAGGGCATTGCAGTGATTGGCTTGCTGTCTGCGGCGTCACAGGGGCTATAAAGGGGAGTTCCCGCCGACCGCCATGTTACTGCTGCTGATCTGAGCTTAGGGAGAGGTTGCTGCCGCTTCGTCAGAAGCAGGGATAGCGTTAGGCAGGGTCCATTAACCACCAAACCGCTTGTGCTGTAGCGATTTCCACTGTCCAACACCACCTTTTGTTTGCAGGGACAGTGGAAGCTACATTTTTTTTTCCTCAGCGCTGTAGCTCATTGGGCTGCCCTAGAAGGCTCCCTGATAGCTGCATTGCTGTGTGTACGCCGCTGTGCAAACCAACTGCTTTTTTCAAAGCACAAATCCTGTTGTTCCTTCCTTTCTGCACAGCTATCTTGTTTGTTTGTCCACACTTTTATTTCATTTGTGCATCAGTCCACTCCTTATTGCTGCCTGCCATACCTGGCTGAGATTACTGCAGGGAGATAGTAATTGTAGGACAGTCCCTGGTTTTTTGTTTTTTTTTGTGGGAGATTAAGATTGGCATTTCTGCTAGAGTGCCATCCCTGTGTGTGCCATCTCTCTCACATAGTGGGCCATAGAAAGCCTTTTCATTTTTCTGTTTTTTTTTGTGGGGTTTATAAATTCTCCCTGATAAAAAAAAAACAGTGGGAGATTAATATTGGCCTTTGGGCTTCTGTGCCAGTCCTGAGTGTGCCATCTCTCTCTAAAATAGTGGGCCATAGAAAGCCTATTAATTTTTTTTTATTTTGTTTCTAAATTCTCCCTGAAAAAATCAAAAAGAAATCAGTGGGAGATTAATATTGCCCTTTCTGCTTGTGTGCCACTCCTGACTCCTGGGTGTGCCATCTCTCTCTTTCAAATAGTGGGCACTGGGCCATAGAAAGCCTATTTTTTTTTATTGTGTTTCTAAATTCTCCTTGAAAAAATCAAAAAGGAATCAGTGGGAGATTAATATTGCCCTTTCTGCTTGTGTGCCACTCCTGACTCCTGGGTGTGCCATCTCTCTCTTTCAAATAGTGGGCACTGGGCCATAGAAAGCCTATTTTTTTTTTTTTTTTTTTTATTGTGTTTCTAAATTCTCCCTGAAAAAATCAAAAAGAAATCAGTGGGAGATTAATATTGCCCTTTCTGCTTGTGTGCCACTCCTGACTCCTGGGTGTGCCATCTCTCTCTCTCAAATAGTGGGCACTGGGCCATAGAAAGCCTATTTTTTTTTTTATTGTGTTTCTAAATTCTCCCTGAAAAAAAAAAAAATCAGTGGGCGATTAATATTGCCCTTTCTGCTTATGTGCCAGTCTTGACTCCTGGGTGTGCCATCTCTCTCTCTCTCAAATAGTGGGCACTGGGCCATAGAAAGGCTATTTTTTTTTAATTTGGTTTCTAAATTCTCCCTGAAAAAATCATTTTATTTTATTTGGTTTCTAAATTCTTCCTGAAAAAATCATTTTATTTTATTTTGTTTCTAAAGTCTCCCTGAAAAAAAAAAAAAATCAGTGAGAGATTAATATTGCCCTTTCTGCTTGTGTGCCAGTCTTGACTCCTGGGTGTGCCATCTCTCTCTCTCAAATAGTGGGCACTGGGCCATAAAAAGGCTATTTTCTTTTTTTTTATTTGGTTTCTAAATTCTCCCTGAAAAAATCATTTTATTTTATTTGGTTTCTAAATTCTTCCTGAAAAAATCATTTTATTTTATTTTGTTTCTGAAGTCTCCCTGAAAAAAAAAAAAACCAGTGGGAGATTAATATTGCCCTTTCTGCTTGTGTGCCAGTCTTGACTCCTGGGTGTGCCATCTCTCTCTCAAATAGTGGGCACTGGGCCATAGAAAGCCTATTTTTTTTTATTGTGTTTCTAAATTCTCCCTGAAAAAAATCAAAAAGAAATCAGTGGGAGATTAATATTGCCCTTTCTGCTTGTGTGCCAGTCTTGACTCCTGGGTGTGCCATCTCTCTCTCTCTCAAATAGTGGGCACTGGGCCATAGAAAGGCTATTTTTTTTTATTTGGTTTCTAAATTCTCCCTGAAAAAATCATTTTATTTTATTTGGTTTCTAAATTCTTCCTGAAAAAAATCATTTTATTTTATTTTGTTTCTAAAGTCTCCCTGAAAAAAAAAAATCAGTGGGAGATTAATATTGCCCTTTCTGCTTGTGTGCCAGTCTTGACTCCTGGGTGTGCCATCTCTCTCTCTCAAATAGTGGGCCATAGAAAGCCTATTTTTTTTTTTATTTGGTTTCTAAATTCTCCCTGAACAAATAAAAAAAAAAAAGTGGGAGAACAATATTGACATTTCTGCTTGAGTGACAGTCCTGCGTGTGGGGCATCTCTCTCATTTGGTGCCACTGAAAACAGAGTGTGTAACATTGTGCCTGATTTTCCTTGCGGTCTCACCCACCTGTAAAGGGATATCTAAATCATACTGAAGTTATAGCTCACCGTGTAAGTTGTTTGACAGCAACAAATACCGTTACTTTGGTTACGTTTTTAAAACAATGAGGAAGTCTGGTGGAAGAGGTCGTGGCCATGGGCGTTCATTGTCAGCTGGTAATGATGGTAGTGGTAGTGGAGCATCAGGTGGTCGTGGGAAAAAAAATATTGCACCTAAGCCTGGAGCTGTGGAGCCAGGTTCGTCGTCTGGCTACAGAAGGCCTCGAACGCTCCCTTTTCTGGGAGTAGGAAAACCGCTTTTAAAGCCGGAGCAGCAAGAGCAAGTTTTGGCTTACCTTGCTGACTCAGCCTCTAGCTCTTTTGCCTCCTCTTCTGAAACTGGTAAATGTAAAAGCAGCGCGTCGTTAGTGGATGTTCACGGTCAGGGACAAGTTGCTTCCTTGTCCTCTTCAGCAAAAACAACAACAGAGAAGGATGCAGCAGGCGACACAACGGGTTACTCCATGGAGCTCTTTACACATACCGTCCCTGGCTTAGAAAGTGAAGCAGTTAACAGGCCATGCCCATTACAAGTTAAATCTGACATGGAGTGCACTGATGCACAGCCACAGCCAGACTACTATGCTGGTCCTTTGACTCAGACCACAACATTGCCCTCGCAGGGTACTGATCCAGAATCAGACCCTGATGAGACTATGTTGCCCCGTCACGAACGCTCTACCACCGACTTACACGGTGACACAGACGAAGTTGCGCACAAGCTAGAAGAGGAGGTTATAGATGACCCAGTTGTTGACCCCGATTGGCAGCCATTGGGGGAACAGGGTGCAGGCGGCAGTAGTTCTGAAGCGGAGGAGGAGGGGCCGCAGCAGGCATCAACATCGCAACAGGTTCCATCTGCCGGGCCCGTATCTGGCCCAAAACGCGTGGCAAAGCCAAAAACTGTTGGAGGACAGCGTGTCCATCCGGTTAAAGCTCAGTCTGCAATGCCTGAAAAGGTATCCGATGGTAGAAAGAGTGCAGTCTGGCATTTTTTTAAACAACATCCAATTGATCCGCACAAAGTCATCTGTCAAAAATGTTCAACTACCTTAAGCAGAGGTCAGAATCTGAAAACTCTGAATACAAGTTGCATGCATAGACATTTAACCACCATGCATTTGCAAGCCTGGACTAACTACCAAATGTCCCTTAAGGTTGTAGCACCCTCGGCCAATGAAGCTACTCACCAATGCAACATCCCTGCCATCACTGTAAGGCCACCATTTTCCGCACCACCTGCAGTATCTGCGCAGGTTTCTTTGCCAGGCCAAAGCAGTCAGGGTCAGGGAATCATCAGTTTTGTAGTAGGAAACACTGCATCTAGGGCACAGGCGGAAACAATACCGTCTCCAACCGTCTCTCAGTCTGCCATGTCCACCGGCACACCCGCTAGTTCCACGATCTCCAGCTCTCCAGTCCAGCTCACCATACATGAGACTCTGGTTAGAAAAAGGAAGTACTTATCCTCGCATCCGCGTACACAGGGTTTGAATGCCCACATAGCTAGACTAATCTCGTTAGAGATGATGCCCTACCGGTTAGTTGAAAGTGAAGCTTTCAAAGCCCTGATGGACTACGCTGTACCACGCTACGAGCTACCCAGTCGACACTTCTTTTCGAGAAAAGCCATCCCAGCCCTCCACCAGCATGTTAAAGAGCGCATCGTCCATGCACTCAGGTAATCTGTGAGTACAAAGGTGCACCTGACAACAGATGCATGGACCAGTAGGCATGGCCAGGGACATTACGTGTCCATCACGGCACAGTGGGTGAATGTGGTGGATGCAGGGTCCACAGGGGACAGCAATTTCGGGACAGTTCTGCCTAGCCCACGGTCTAGGAAACAGTTGGCTGTAGGCGTTCGCACTCCCTCCTCCTCGTCCTCCTGCAGAAGCGAGAGCTCGTCCACAGATCGCAGTCGCCCAATCACTCCATCCGCAGCTGCCACTGTTGCAAACCAGTTGTCCCATTATGGGGCAGCTACTGGCAAGCGTCAGCAGGCTGTATTGGCTATGAAGTGTTTGGGCGACAACAGACACACCGCGGAAGTTCTGTCCGAGTTCGTGCAGAAAGAAACACAGTCGTGGCTGGGCACAGTAGATCTTGAGGCAGGCAAGGTAGTGAGTGATAACGGAAGGAATTTCATGGCTGCCATCTCCCTTTCCCAACTGAAACACATTCCTTGCCTGGCTCACACCTTAAACCTGGTGGTGCAGTGCTTCCTGAAAACTTATCCGTGGTTATCCGACCAGCTCCTCAAAGTGCGCGGACTTTGCTCACATATCCGCCGTTCGCCCGTACACTCCAGCCGTATGCAGACTTTGAACCTTCCCCAGCATCGCCTAATCATAGACGTTGCAACAAGGTGGAACTCAACACTGCACATGCTTCAGAGACTGTGCGAACAGAGGCGGGCTGTAATGTTTTTGTGGGAGGATACGCATACACGGGCAGGCAGTAGGATGGCAGACATGGAGTTGTCTGGTGTGCAGTGGTCGAAGATACAAGACATGTGTCAAGTCCTTCAGTGTTTTGAGGAATGCACACGGCTGGTTAGTGCAGACAACGCCATAATAAGCATGAGCATCCCCCTAATGCGTCTGCTGATGCAAAGTTTGACGCACATAAAAAATCAGGCGTCTGCAGCAGAGGAAGAGGAAAGCCTTGATGACAGTCAGCCATTGTCTGGTCAGGGCAGTGTACAGGACGAGGTAGCGGGTGAAGAGGAGGAGGACGAGGAGGATGATGGGGATGAGTATATTTTTAATGAGGAAGCTTTTCCGGGGCCACTGGAAATTGGTGGCGTGGCAAGGCCGGGTTCTGGTTTTTTGAGGGACACAAGTGACGTAGATTTGCCTGAAACTGCCCCTCAACCAAACACAACCGCTGATTTGACAACTGGAAGTTTGGCCCACATGGCGGATTATGCCTTACGTATCCTCACAAGGGACACACGCATTACTAAAATGATGAACGATGACGATTACTGGTTGGCCTGCCTCCTTGATCCTCGCTATAAAGGCAAATTGCAAAATATTATGCCACATGAGAACTTGGAACTAATATTAGCAACCAAACAATCAACTCTTGTTGACCGTTTGCTTCAGGCATTCCCAGCACACAGCGCCCATGATCGTTCTCACACGAGCAGCAGGGGGCAGCAGAACAGAAGTGTTAGAGGTGCAGAAATCCGAAGTGGCGTTGGACAGAGGGGTTTTCTGACCAGGTTGTGGAGTGATTTTGCTATGACCGCAGACAGGACAGGTACTGCTGCATCAATTCAAAGTGACAGGAGACAACATTTGTCCAGTGTGGTTACTAACTATTTTTCATCACTTATCGATGTTCTACCTCAACCGTCATTCCCATTTGATTACTGGGCATTCAAATTAGACACCTGGCCAGAATTGGCAGAATATGCATTGCAGGAGCTTGCTTGCCCGGCAGCTAGTGTCCTATCAGAACGAGTATTCAGTGCTGCAGGTTCAATATTAACCGAAAAAAGGACTCGTCTGGCCACCAAAATGTTGATGATCTAACCTTCATTAAAATGAACCACAACTGGATATCGAATTCTTTTGCCCCACCTTGCCCGGCCGACACCTAGCTTTCCTATGAAAAGGTATTGCCTGTGGACTACTCTGAATGACTTTACCAATCTCGTAATTTGCAGCAGCTGATTGTCCAGCATACAACATGTTTACACCTCCCCAAATGGCCAAACTCCCCACACGGGGCCGTGGTATCGCCACTTGGCGCAAGCACCCATGAGAGTGCTGTTTGTCTGAAGAGGTGGGTGTGCCCGCTTTTGGTCTACGGCACTGCCACTGGGTCCCTCATAGTACAATAAAGTGTCTCTGGCGGTGGTGGTGCGCACCCAACGTCAGACACACTGTTGTAACATGAGGGGCCCTGGGCATGTACTGCCGGCCACAAGAGAGTTCACCCACCCCCAGCTCAAACATTGCTCTACCACTTGCACAATTATCTCTCACAGTTACACCTATGTTTAGTCTATGCGCGGACATCCGTAAATTACTGCCACTGACAATACCATTGTGTTGACATGTATGATGGTACTTAACATAGTCAGGGGCAGTGTCCTATATTTACCCAAGTAAATACTTTGTGCAAAATTACTAGGTCTGAAACTACGCAGAGGAGCCCAACCCTGTACCAAATGATTGCACCCTTTTGGTTTTTCTTTTTGTTGTAATGCGAGACATTAACATGTATTGATTTTTTGGGACTACTAACTGGCAGACACTCATTACAATCGGCCACCGCTGACAACACCAATGGTGCCCACTGCCTGTGTACCCCTGCAAGAGAATTCAAAGTGCCTACAGCCCTAATTTAATATGTTAGGCCTTCGAAGCCTGTCTACGGTCCCTCCTTCCACTAGGCCTCCACTGACCTGTCTACTGCTGCCCGTGCACCCCTGGAACCGATTCTAAAGTGCATACAGCCATATTTTATTATGTTGGGCCTTCGAAGCCTGTCTGCGGTCCCTTATTTCTACTACTCCTCCACTGACCAGACCACTGCTGCCCATGTACCCCTGGAACCAATTATAAAGTGCCTACAGCCCAATTTTATTATGTTAGGCCTTCGAAGCCTGTTTGCGGTCTGTTCTTTCTACGACTCCTCCACTGACCAGACCACTGCTGCCAGTGTACCCCTGGAACCAATTATAAAGTGCCTACAGCCCAATTTTTTTATGTTAGGCCTTCGAAGCCTGTCTGCGGTCCGTTCTTTCTACTACTCCTCCACTGACCAGACCACTGCTGCCCGTGTACCCCTGGAACCAATTATAAAGTGCCTACAGCCCAATTTTATTATGTTAGGCCTTCGAAGCCTGTCTGCGGTCCGTTCTTTCTACTACTCCTCCACTGACCAGACCACTGCTGCCCGTGTACCCCTGGAACCTATTTAAAAGTGCCTACAGCCCAATTTTTTTATGTTAGGCATTCAAAGCCTGTCTGCGGTCCCTTCTTTCTACTACTCTTCCACTGACCAGACCACTGCTACCCGTGTACCCCTGGAACCAATTATAAAGTGCCTACAGCCCAATTTTATTATGTTAGGCCTTCGAAGCCTGTCTGCAGTCCGTTCTTTCTACTACTCCTCCACTGACCAGACCACTGCTGCCTGTGTACCTCTGGAACCAATGTTAAAGTGCCCACAGCCCTAATTTATTATGTTAGGCCTTCGAAGCCTGTCTGTGGTCCCTCCTTCCACTAGGCCTCCACTGACCAGTCTACTGCTGCCCGTGTACCCCTGGAACCAATGTTAAAGTGCCTGCAGCCCTAATTTATTATGTTAGGCCTTCGAAGCCTGCCTGCGGTCCCTCCTTCCACTAGGCCTCCACTGACCAGTCTACTGCTGCCCGTGTACCCCTGGAACCCAGCTGAAAGTGCATGGAGCCTCCTTTTTTTCTTTGTTTTATATTTAGAAAGCCCAGATGAACTACGCTGTACCACGGTTCAAGCTACCCACTCGACATTTCTTTTGCGAAAAAAGCCATCCCAGCCCTCCACCGGCATGAAAAAGTCTGCATTGTCATAGCACTCAGGCAATCAAACAGTAGAAAGGTGCACCTGACAAGAGACGCATGGACCAGTAGGCATGTCCACAAAAAGTTACGTGTCCATTACGGCACACTGGGTTAATGTGTTGGATGCATGGTCCACAGGGGACAGCCTACAAAGTCTGTCTGCAGTCCCTAATTCAAATTTTCCTCCGCTGACCACACCACTGCTGCCCGTGTACCCCTGGAACCAATTTTAAAGTGCCTACAGCCTAATTTTGTTATGTTAGGCCTACTATGCCTGTCTGCGGTCCCTCCTTCCAATACTCGTCCACTGACCACACCACTGCTGCCCGTGGACCCCTGGAACCTATTTTTAATTGCATAGAGCATCCTTTTTTTAATAGTAGGCGTACAAAGTCTGTCTGCGGTCCACTATTGAAATTGTCCTCCACTGCCCAGAGCAATGCTGCCTGTGTACCCCTGTAACCTTTTTTAAACTGCAGTGAGCCACATTTTTGGTTTAAGGCCTACTACCTGTTTCTGTCTGCGCCACTCAATACAGCTGTCCTCCTTTGAAAAAAGCAGAGCGTCAATAGTCTTGTTTTCTGCCTCTAGGAATTTGAAAACTGCATTGGGGCTACTACTTTGGTAGGGTCTGCCGCCCCAAGGTGTGCCTCAGGTTTCCTCTCCATTGCTTCGATCTTCCTACTCTCGTTTAGTAGTTGTTGCAAACTACACTGCATTAGGCCTACAAATTGGGTATGGGGTGTAGAGAGACGGTGTGTTACACTCCAAGGTGTTCCCCAGGTTTCGTCCACATTGCTTCGATCTTCCTACTCTCGTTTAGTAGTTGTTGCAAACTACACTGCATTAGGCCTACAAATTGGGTATGGGGTGTAGAGAGACGGTGTGTCCCACTCCAAGGTGTTCCCCAGGTTTCGTCCACATTGCTTCGATCTTCCTACTCTCGTTTAGTAGTTGTTGCAAACTACACTGCATTAGGCCTACAAATTGGGTATGGGGTGTAGAGACGGTGTGTTCCACTCCAAGGTGTTCCCCGGGTTTCCTCGCCATTGCTTCGGTCTTCTAGCTCTCGTTAAGTAGTTGTTGAAACAACACTGCATTAGGCCTACAAGTTGGGTCTGGGTTGCAAAGACGGTGTCTTCCGCTCCAAGGTGTTCTCCAGGTTGCCTTTCCTGAGCTTCTATCTTCAGGCTCTTGTTAAATAGTTGTTAAATGGAACAACTGCATTTGGCGTACAAGTTGGTTTGGGGCCTACTAACAGTGTCTGCCGCTCCTTGCTGTTCTCCTGGTTTCCTGTCCTGAAATTCCATTTTCAGGCTCTCGTTAAGTAGTTGTTAATGTTAGACTGCATTTGGCCTACTAGTTGGGTTGGGGCCTACTATCGGTGTCTGCCACTCCTTGCTGTTCTCCTCCACTGAACAAAGCTGTGCCGCCTGTTTACTACTGTTGCCAATTTTGAACTGCATTTCGACTACTTACTGATTTGGGCCTACTCTCTGTGTCAGCCTCTCATTCCAGTTGTCCTCCACTGCAATGCCCCCTGGTTAATCCTGTGTTACCAATTTTGAACTGCATTTAGCCCACTTTATTCTTTGGGCCTATATCTGTGTTTCCTCCTCATCCTGCCCATTGCCCAGCCAGTGATAGATGAGTCTGCTGGTACATTGACCCATAACGCAACATTTCCCGTGCACGCTACACAGCAAGAATGTGACCCTGCTGAAAGTCAGGTTCCTGTTCCCGCATACTATACCACCTTACACGGGGACAAAGAGGAAGGTGCAGATGAAAGTGCAGGTTCCTTCATCAGTTGAGGGGGGGAGGAATACTAGTTGGCGACGTCACTGGCACAGGGCCTCTCATAGTACGCAAAAGTGTTGCTGCCGGTGGGAGGCGCCCCCGCCGTGCAAACACACCGCTGTACTTTGAGGGGCCCTGTGCCGGTGCCAATGCCAACGAGTGGGTCCCCCCTGCTTGCTCAGGATCACAGCACTTGCAAAGTTGAAATACTTACCTCTCCCTGCTCCACTACCTTGACGTGGTCCAGATTTACTGGGCCCACTAATTACTTGAACCAGCCTTACCCCCCACAACTTTAGCCAAATGACCCCCAATTTCAAATGCCTTCCAATTATTATAAGGTAAATTACGATTGACAAGCTTCTGTAACAAGAATGGATGTTTTTGCCATTAAAATAGGCAGTGTAGGTGTTTTCCTGGCCTCCACTCACTGCCGACTATGCTCCCCCATTGACTTGCATTGGGTTTCGTGTTTCGGTCGATACCCGACTTTTCGCGATAATCGGCCGATTCCACTCGACTCGACTTTTAAGATAGTCGGGTTTCGCGAAAAACGGCTCGACTCTAAAAAGGTCAAGGTCGCTCAACCCTAGTTGTCAGCAGTTGCTTATGGTCTTTTCCAGTTGTTCCTCCTTAGCTATTTTTTTTGCTAGCCCATTGCTTTTCGTTTTGGTTTAATGCTAGCTTAGGACTTATGCTGGTATCCTGACTCTAACATAGTCTGCATTACCAAATGCCAAATACCCTGTTACAGCAGTCTGGGAAGGGATGTGTAAAGCCCCCCTCCTTATCTGGAGTGGTGAAGAACATCTCGGCCCTTAAGGACTTGCCTAGCAGTGATGGATTGAGCTACGTGGGTGGATCAGGGAAGTGCGGTAGATATAGTATATATTGACATCAGCAAAGCATTTGATAAAGTATCTCAAACTATCCTTATTGAAAAAATGAACAAGTTTGGGATTGATAAGGCTAATGTTAGGTGGATTTATAACTGGCTCAGTGATGGACCTCCAAGAGTGGTAATAAATGGGTGCACATCCAATTGGAAAAGTGTTTCAAGTGGGGTACCACAAAGCTCTGTTCTGGCCCCAGTGTTGTTCAACATTTTTATAAATGATCTAGCTAAGGGATGGAAGGTAAACTAAACAATTTTCAGACAATGCAAAGCTAGGAAAGATAGCTAACATTAGAGAAGAACAATGGGCAGCAATTGATAGAATGGTATTTAACATGGATAAATGCAAAATTCTACATCTGGGCAAGAAAAATGAAAATTACATCTATAGAATGGGAGGAATATAACTAAGCAACAGCATGTGTGAAAAAGTCTTGGATATACAAATAGATCACAGACTGCACTTGATTCAACATTTTGAGGCAGCAGCAAAATAGGCAAACAGAGTTCTAGGATATATTAAGAGAAGCATAAAGTTTAAATCATGTGACGTAATTATCCCCTCTACTTCTCCTTGGTCAGGCCTTATCTTGAATACGATGTCCAGTTTTGGGCACAACATTTTAAAAAAGCCATTGAAAAACCAGAGTCGAGCCAGGATGATGAGCGGACTGCAAAGTATGTCCTACAAGGAACATATTCAATGTTCTAAAGGATCTGTGAATGTTTAGCTTGCAAAAAATAATTTATTGGCAGGGGCTTTCTAACAGCCAAAACCCAAATCTCTAAAATATTTATTCTCTAAAGGTTTGGATTTTAATAAAACTTAACTTTTACTCCTACTTCTTTAAAAACAACCACATACCGTATATAATCGAGTATAAGCCGACCCGAGTATAAGCCGACCCCCCTAATTTTGCCACAAAAAACTGGGAAAACTTATTGACTCGAGTATAAGCCTAGGGTGGAAATGCAGCATTTACCGGTGAATTTCAAAAATAAAAATAGATCATTATTTCCCCATAGCTGTGCCATATAGTGCTCTGCACCGTTCATTTTGTCCCATAGCTGTGCCCCATATAGTGCTCTGCACCGTTCATTTTGTCCCATAGCAGTGCCCCATACTGTGCTCGGCACCGTTCATTATTGCCCCATATCTGTGCCCCATATACAATGCTCTGCACCGTTCATTTTGTCCCATAGCTCTGCCCCATACAGTGCTCTGCACCGTTCATTATTGCCCCATATCTGTGCCCCATATATGCTCTGCACCGTTCATTATTGCCCCATATCTGTGCCCCATATATGCTCTGCACCGTTCATTTTGTCCCATAGCTCTGCCCCATACTGTGCTCTGCACCGTTCATACTGCCCCATAGCTGTGCCCTATACTGTGCTCGGCACCGTTCATTATTGTCCCATATCTGTGCCCCATATCTGCTCTGCATCGTTCATTTTGTCCCATAGATGCTCCACATAAATCTGTGCCGCCGCTGCTGCTGCTGCAATAAAAAAAAAGAACACATACTCACCTCTCTTGCTTGCAGCTCCCAGCGTCCGGTCCCGGCGCCTCCATCTTCCCGGTGTCTCTGCTCTGACTGATCAGGCAGAGGGCGCCGCGCACACTATATGCATCATCGCGCCCTCTGACCTGAACAGTCAGAGCGCAGAGATGCCGGGAAGATGGAGGCGCCGGGAAGATGGAACGACGCCCGGCGGCTGGAACGCGGACAGGTGAATATTACATACTTACCTAGTCCTGCCGCTCCTGACGCTCCCCGCACAGCTGGTCTTCGGTGCTGCAGCTTCTTCCTCCAGCAGCGGTCACCGGCACCGCTGATTAGAGAAATGAATACGCGGCTCCACCCCTATGGGAGGTGGAGCCGCCTATTCATTTTTCTAATGAGCGGTCCCACGTGACCGCTGGAGAGGGGAAGAACTGCAGCACCGAAGACCGTGGGACGGCAGGGACAGCGCCAGGATTGCTGGGACTAGGTAAGTATGCCTCAGCGCCCTCTCCCCCTCACCCGCCGACCCTGCCACCCACCTTGACTCGAGTATAAGCCGAGAGGGGCACTTTCAGCCCAAAAATTTAGGCTGAAAATCTCGGCTTATACTCGAGTATATACGGTATTATCTAAAGTGCATAACAAACTGTGAAAAATAAGGTGCTCAGTGCAAGACATGGAAAAGTGCCAATAAAAACATGTAGTACCGATGGGGCAAATAGGGGAATTATTTCACAACCAGTGTGATACCCAATATATTCTTTTTTACCCCCGTACTTCATATGTTCGGATTTTTCACAGGTGGATTTTCCTTTTCCAACTTTTGGACTTATACCACATCAAGTCCTCTTATTGATTTCTTTACATGTAGAGATACTCTGATAGGGTATACTTTCCCTTAAATCAGTGTTAGATCATTATATCTCACAATATTTCAATACAGTGAACAACAGCGATACTAGCATGCTCAACAAGTCATTATTTATCATTTGACCCTAGTATCTTCCTTTTATGTGCGCTTATTTGCTATCAAATTGGGTTCATTACGTCATATATGTATTATTATACTCATCTGGACAACCAGGCGTATCCGTTGGATTTCATCACTGAGTTCCGAGACTACCATCTAAGGCAATGACTCTTTCATGCAGTACTGCCATCCGGTCCCTTTTTTCATATTATGTCTCCCGACGAGTTTCATCATATAGAATCTTCTGGGGAATAGTGACATCTTGAAAAATAAGAGCATAGCTATGGTTCTCCTCCATCTACTTGTCTTATACAGTGGGTCAAAAAAGTATTTAGTCAGTCAGCAATAGTGCAAGTTCCACCACTTAAAAAGATGAGAGGCGTCTGTAATTTACATCATAGGTAGACCTCAACTATGGGAGACAAACTGAGAAAAAAAAATCCAGAAAATCACATTGTCTGTTTTTTTTAACATTTTATTTGCATATTATGGTGGAAAATAAGTATTTGGTCAGAAACAAACAATCAAGATTTCTGGCTCTCACAGACCTATAACTTCTTCTTTAAGAGTCTCCTCTTTCCTCCACTCATTACCTGTAGTAATGGCACCTAATCATGGCAAATCCTCAAGCACCATCAGCAACCACGTCCATTTACTTGTCCCACCACAGCATTCAGATGTTCCTACCCCAGGCCTTGGAACACAAAGAAAATAACCAGCTGCCCACCAAGCTAAAGGCCAAAACACTAAATGGCACATTTACACACTGCAAGCCCTGAAATTATTGCCATTTAGGCTTGTAGACTAGTGTGTTGAGCGATACCTTCCAATATTCAAAGGTATCGGATGGTATCGGCCGATATCCAAAAAAAATCGGATATCGCCGATACCGATACCCGATACCAATGTAAGTCAATGGGACACAAATATCGGAAGTGATCCTGGATGGATCCTGGATGGTTTTACATGATGGTTTTCATGTAAAAAATAAAGAATGAAAATAAAAAATATGGATATACTCACCCCTCATGCCAACCCTGGCTGTCACCGCTGCGAGCATCTACCTCCGTTTCTAAGAATGCAGTGAGTGAAGGACCTTCGATGACGTCGCGGTCAGGTGACCGGTCACCTGACCACTCATGTGACCGTGACGTCATCGAAGGTCCTTCACTCACTGCATTCTTAGGAACGGAGGCTGCCGGTTGCACCACTGAGAGCCAGGATTCGTCGGAGGGGTGAGTATATCCATATTTTTTATTTGTATTCTTTATTTTTTACATGAATATGGATCCCAGGGCCTGAAGGAGAGTCTCCTCTCCTCCAGACCCTGGGAACCATACGCACCGCACACGCCGAAGATGACTGGGAACTTATAGGAACTTCCAATTCCGATTTCCGATATCGCAAAAATATCGGAACTCGGTATTGGAATTTCGATACAGCAAATATCGGCCAACACCCGATATTTGCAGTATCGGAATGCTCAACACTATTGTAGACACTTTGGGATTCTGTTACCTCACGGTGGCGTACATCCCTCGGTACTCGGTCCCCTTCTGCCACTATTTTTTGCTGTGTTCTGTCGCCTCCTTACTCTAATACATGTCTCATAACCACACCCGAGCCCTGACCAACGTAGTTAAGGCTCGCTTCCACTTGCAATTAAATCAGACGAATGCAATCTGATCAAAAATGAGATTGGATTCGTACCAATTCAATCTTATGCTTTTGTTCACAATGGTGTTTTTTTTCTGCTCTGACCGGATCACTATCGGAAAGGAAAAGAAACACTGTGTGCTGTGATTTCTTTCCAAATTCGGATCTCATGCACCCATATAAGTTTATAGGTACATATGAAACATTGTACTGCACTCGGATATCACCCTAGTGCAGTGCGATTCCGGATAATGCCAGCAGCAGAGGAGATGAAGAAATTAAATTTTCTGTCTCCACCACAGCCGTGCTTCCATCCTCTCAGTGTCAGAGAACTGTCAGAATTGTCAGAGCAGGAGCCGTGTGTCATTAGCATATCGCATCCGATGCTCTCCCATCGGATATGATAGGCTAGTGGGACTTTGGCCTTACTGTGAATGTCCACCTAACGACTGACATTTGGATAAGTGATTGTGGACGGAAATGCAAAGTTTCTTTTATGACTCTATCCTTACACACAAGGATGGAGAAATCAGGGAATGTATAACCAAAGGACCCTCAACAGGCTAATATTTTCCTAAACCTGACCCTGATTTGTACTTGCCTTTCCATGGAGGTTGGCACCCTAAAATAACACAATGAGACCCCCACTGAATGTTGGCTGGTCAATAAATTTGGGAGGGCCATCAGGCAGCACTCAACCAGAATTTTTGAAGAGCCATCATGTCGCCATCACTCACATTTGGGATGGCCCTCCGGTGGCTCTCTATAATACATTTAGATGGGCCTTCCTGTGGCCTTCTACCATTAATTTGGGAGGACCCTCAGGCAGCCCTTCTATCATACATTTCATAGGCCCCTTCTGGAGCCTTCTACCATTAATTTGGGTAGGCACTCACATGACACATTACCCTAAACTTGTGAGGACCTTCAGGTGGCCCTCTACCATTAATTTGGGAGGGCCTGCAGGCAGCCAACACTCAATTTTTTTGGTGGGCCTTTCAGAAAACAAAACAAAAAACTGTGTTTCAAAGGGAATCATTTTCTGGCAAATTAGCAGGTCACAGTGTTGCAAACATTATAATTTATCTTGATACATAAGAAGAGACTGAAAGCGCACTCACCGGTATATGAACAGCTGTTTCGTGCTAGGTGAGCACTTCAACAGATCTGTTGAAGTGCTCACCTAGCACGAAACAGCTGTCATCCTCTTTTGTATTCACATACCCTCCTTGCACCGCATGATCTCATGTGAATAAACCGCTTTGATTGTTCATATACCGGTGAGTGCGCTTTCAGTCTCTTCTTATGTATCATGTTGGATCTGTTTTTCTTAAGCAGCACCAAGGTATAATCTTTTTAGCGGTTTTTTTGTTTAGTTTGTTTTCTGACAAAAGGCTTTAATAGTGCATTTTTCTGCCCCTGGAGCAGTAAGGGTCTAGCGTATAGCGGCTGTGCAATTGCATTTTTTTCTCTTTATTCTGGACTTTATCTACCTCACATGCGTTTTGCTACACATTTAAAAAAATTTGACCAGCAACAATACTGAAATGTTGGGAGAAGGAGGAGGAGATGGAGAGTACTCATCCTTGTGAGGACAGGACAGTCTTGTCTGTTGGGACCCTGGCAAACATGGCTTACTTTATGCACCGCTACGTTCACCATGACTCATGTGACCCATGCTCCAAGTAGAACTCATAAATATACTCATAAATTTTGTGGAGACAGCAGCCGTCCCTCACTCATACACTTGGGAAGGCCTCAGAAATTCCTCTACAATGCATTTGGGAGGGTATTAGGGCGGCTATGTACCTTTAATTTGGACTCATATGTGGTCTTTTACCATTACCTTGGGAGTACTCTCAGCTAGCTTTCACTCAATTTTGGGAGGACCTATTTAAAAAAAATTGTAATTTCAGCAGGAATTATTTTCTGGCTGATCAGCGGTTCACAGTGTTACAATCATTATAAATTATCTGCTTCAAGGGCCTTTTTTTACATTTGCAGCCAGCAGCAATGCTGAAATGTTAGGAGGAGGAGATAGAGGAGGACAGCGAGGAGGAGGATGAGGAGAGTCCTCCACCTCGTGGGGACAGGAAAATCTGGACTGTTGGGACTCTGGCAAACATGGCTAACCTTATGTACCATTGCGTTTCCCCGGACCCATGCGTTATATGCAGTTTGGACAGCACAGATTAGTGGCTATTTGCCTCTCTCAACCCACAGGAGGAGAACTCATACATACACTCATACATTTTAGAAAGCCAGCAGCTGGCCCTCCCTCATAAATAATGAATTTTGGAGCAAAGCAAATATGTTCATCCATGAAATCTAGATTCCTGTCCCACTTTGCAAGGTGGAACAGAACAACACTCTTTAAGGCAGAACCATGTAAACAGATGGTTGGTTGCACCATCGTGTCTTTCACATGGACCAGTCTCAGTAGCAAAGAGTCTGGCCCACCTAATCATCAACCTAATTCTCCTTCCTGTTTCCATGGCAAGCCCCAGGAGACAAGTGATCCCACACTCAGACGCTTCAAGGAGCGAGTGTTGATATTTGCATTTATTGATTCCAGCCTCTCACACTTGAAATTTCAAGAGGGACAATCATAAAATGATTCTGAATGTGAAACTGGCAAAGGCTATGCAGTCAATGCGATGTCTATCAAAAACTTAAAGGAGGCATTGCAATATAGCCAGAAAGACACGTAGCAGAGGAACTCTGATTCAATTCTGGTACCATTTTAAAAAGATTCTGATTCCAAAACTAGGAAGGCATATGCAGTCAGTGTGAGTCCTAAATCTAAAGAACCAATACACTGGTTCACACCACAAAAAACGGACAAAAATGACAAAGAAAACAAAAACAGAACAATGTGCTCAAAAACTACACACTAAGTTAAAAATGGGGGGACTAGGTGTCCCTACTTAGTACTGTGCTCACAGCCTACCTGTCTGTGGAGGTTGGCACCCTACGGGGGAGCGTTGTGGCGCCCCCACTCCGCGGCGGCTGTCCCTGGGTTACTGATGCACCCTACAATGACCACGGGACACCCACTACCCACCGCCTAGGGCCCACTGTAGGCTAAACAGAGTAGCTCCTATACTAAGGGAACACTAGATCCCCACAGACTAAAAACAAATGTGCGGAACACATACGGCACATCGATATTGACGTATTTGTTAGGCAAGCATGACACCACATCAGGACACACTATGCCAGTGTATCTTGCCTCCTGAGGAGCCCGCGGAGGGCGAAACGCGTTGAGGCGCCGTGATCTGAGGCAAACTGCGTACAGAGGGAGATAAGTGCATGTAACATAATATCGAGATATGTGAATGTACGCATTTGTGGGTGACACTGGTCTATGGGTTCAGCCATAGTCAATGGGATCGGCCACGACTGGCACTATGTACCTATACAAGACTGAGCCCATATAAATACTCCCTAACAAATACGTCAATATCGATGTGCCGTATGTGTTCCGCACATTTGTTTTTAGTCTGTGGGGATCTAGTGTTCCCTTAGTATAGGAGCTACTCTGTTTAGCCTACAGTGGGCCCTAGGCGGTGGGTAGTGGGTGTCCCGTGGTCATTGTAGGGTGCATCAGTAACCCAGGGACAGCCGCCGCGGAGTGGGGGCGCCACAACGCTCCCCCGTAGGGTGCCAACCTCCACAGACAGGTAGGCTGTGAGCACAGTACTAAGTAGGGACACCTAGTCCCCCCATTTTTAACTTAGTGTGTAGTTTTTGAGCACATTGTTCTGTTTTTGTTTTCTTTGTCATTTTTGTCCGTTTTTTGTGGTGTGAACCAGTGTATTGGTTCTTTAGATTTATCAATAAAGATTTATTATTTTAGGATAGTTTATGATAGTCTAGTGTGAGTCCTAGCTAAACTTACAAGGAGGCATTGCAGTGCAGCGAACAAGACACATAGGGTAGGCTCTGAATACATTTTTGAATAATTTTAAACATTTTGAAAATTGAATTGAAGGGAAAATTAATTTTTGGATAATTTTAGAATGAGATTTTGAGACTGGTTAATAATACAAGTGCTTCTCCCTAAATTAGAATATCATAAAAAGTTAACTTATTTCATGGAGAAGACTGCTGACTTGACAGTTGTCAAGAAGACAGTCATTAACACACTCCACAAGGAAGTTAAGCCACAAAAGGTCATTGCTAAAGAAGCTGGCTGTTCACAGGCTGCTATTTCCAAGCATACTAATGGAAAATTGAGTGTAAGGAAAAAGTGTGGCAGAAAAGGGTGCACAAGCAACTAGGATAACCACAGCCTTGAAAGGATTGTTAAGAATAGGCCATTCAAAAATTTTGAGGAGATTCACAAAGAGTGGACCGCTGCTGGAGTCATTGCTTCAAGAGCAACAACACAGAGATGTATCCAGGACATGGGCTACAAGTGTCGCATTCCTTAGACAATTCCAGAAGTGTATTACCTGAGTCAAGGAGAAAAGAATTGGACTGTTGCTCAGTGGTCCAAGGTGTTGTTTTCAAATGAAAGTAAATTTTGCATTTTATTTGGAAATCCTGGTCCCAGAGTCTTGATGAAGAGTGGAGAGGCCACAATCCAATCTGTTTGAGGTCTAGTGTGAAGGTTCCACAATCAATGATGGTTTGGGGAGCCATGTCATTTGCTGGTGTAGATCCACAGTGTTTTATCAAGACCAAAGTCTACACAGCCATCTACCAGGAAATTTTAGACCACTTCATGCTTTCTTCAGCCAACAAGCTTTTTGGAGATGGAAATTTAATTCTCCAGCAGGACTTGACACCTGTCCACACTGCCAAAAGTACCAATACCTGGTTTGAAAACAACAGTATCACTGTGCTTGATTGGCAAGCAAACTCGCAAGACCTTAACCCCATAGAGAATCTATGGGGTATTGTCAAGAGGAAGATAAGAGACACCAGACCCAACAATGCAGATGAGCTGAAGACTGCTTTTAAAGCAACCTGAGCTTCAATAAAACCTCAGCTGTGCCACAGGCTGATTGCCTCCATGCCATGCCACAATGATGCAGTAATTGATGCCAAAGGAGCCCCAACCAAGTATTGAGTGCATTTACTGAACATACATTTCAGTAGGCCAACATTTTGGATTTTAAAATCATGTTTCAAGCTGGTGTTATAAAGTATTCTAATTTACAGAGATAATAACTTTTAGGTTTTCATTGGCTGTAGCATTAAACATTAACAAAAATAAATACTTGAAATAGATCACTCTGTTTGTAATTACCCTATATAATATATGAGATTCACTTTTTGTGTTGAAGAGCTGAAATAAATTAACTTTTTGAGGATATTCTGATTTAGTGAGAAGCACTTATATCTGCCATCCACCATTGAATGTACTATGTGCAAAGCCTGACATAAATTAGAAAGAGGCACACCAAGACAGGCAGTAAGATATGAGGAGACATGAGGAACACCCTTATAAACCCTTACACCCCGAAGAATATTTTTACCTTCCTGACCAGGCCAATTGTTTTCATTTCTGACCACCGTCACTTTATGATGTCATAACTCTGGAACACTTCAATGGAATCCACTGTGAGCTGTGAGGTCTGATATAGACAGGTGTGTGCCTTTCCAAATCAAGTCCTATCAGTTTAATTAAATACAGCTGGACTCCAATGAAGGAGTAGAAACATCTCAAGGAGGATCACAAGGAAATGGACAGCATGTGACTTATGAGTGTCTGAGCAAAAGGTCTGAATACTTATGACAATGTGATATTTCAGTTTTTCTTTATTAATAACTTTGCAAAAAATGTTTTTTAAGTCAAGATGGGGTGCAGAGTGGACATTAGTGAGAAAAAAATGAAAATTTTTGAATTTACTAAATAGCTGCAATGAAACAAAGAGTGAAAAATTTAATGGGGTCTGAATACTTTCCGTACCCAGTGTATGTGGTCGAAAACTACTTTTGAGGCACAGTGCAAAGCTCAGAAGGAATATAGCACTACATTGCAGTGCAGTTTTTGCTGGTTTGAGGGTGAAATGTCACAATGGCAGAGCCCCTGAGGTGCCAGAATAGCA
Organism: Ranitomeya imitator; assembly: GCF_032444005.1. Lineage (NCBI taxonomy): Eukaryota > Metazoa > Chordata > Amphibia > Anura > Dendrobatidae > Ranitomeya > Ranitomeya imitator. Next base: position 706,366,081 of record NC_091283.1, read on the forward strand.
GAGGCCCCAATAAGTAACCTCATTTTACAAACTAAACCTCTCAGTGAATTCAGCTAGGGTGCAGTGATCATATTGATAAAGGAAAGATATATATCTTGGTACCGTGTTAGCCAGTAGATAGAAAAATATTTAGAATTGAGAGTCCTCAGTGGTTGATACCTTTTAATGGCTAACTGAAAAGATGGTTCTTCAAGTCACCTGTCTTATCCATGTTTTCTTTTTTTTTTTGTCTGTGCTATGTTGTGCATAAATATGTGATTCTTCAGAATTTGTTTTAGTCTTTGTGTAGTCTCGAAAGCTTGCAATTTGTTACCATCTTTTCAGATGGCCATTAAAAGGTAACATATTGATAAGACAGATGTGTCACAGAATTTCATGGCATTGGAGAATGAAGAAAAATTAATTACATTTTTACAACCAAAATTGTGTTTTAGCCCCAGATTTTATATTTTTATTCCAAAACATGGGTAAAAATGGTACCAAAATTTGTCCCACAATTTCTGCTGAATATAGAAATACCCTCTATGTGGTTGTACAATACTGCTTCGCCATACGGAGAGACTTGGGAGGGATGGAGCGCAATCTGCCTCCTGGAGTGCAGATTTTAGAATGCGGACTCCATATACATAGCCCCTAAGTGCTAGAAAAGCGGAATAACCCCTCAAGTGACCCTGTTTTAGAAATTATATCAGTTTAGGAATTTTTATACAGGTGTAGTGATGATTTTGACTCCATGGGTGTTTTCCAAAAACAAGCAGCATTGGATGTTGCCTAGTGAAAATTGCAAACTGCTTTTGTAGTGACCAGTACACTGTAATGACCAATATGTTGTAGTGACCAGTACATGGTGCCCAGCTCATGCACCCGTAAATTAGGCACTCATCACTACAGAAATGCCAAACATGTGGGCACAGGGCTCAGAAGAGAGGAGGGGCATTTGGATTTTGGAGCGCTAAATTGTCTGAATTTCTCTTGAGGGCGAGGAGCCATTTTGCATTTCAAGAGCCTTTGTGCTTCCAGTAAATTGGAAGCCCCTATTTTTCCATTAACAGCAGATCTGAGTGGGGACTTGCTTTTTTTGTGGATTGCATTGACACTTTTATTGGGAACATATTGCATAACATTTGGGATCACTTTTATGTGCCGCTCTTTGCTGTGCACTTACTTTGGGGTTTCCATCTAAATATCCAAGTGACGTCAGATGAAACCCCGAGGGATCAATTCACTAAAACGAGATAGCACAGTTACTCTGGTCTCCATCTGGCCTCTCTCCAGCGGTATCACTCTATTCAGAAGTGCCCAAACTGTGGTCGACCGCTCTTCTAAAAGTCAGATACTGCCGGATCACAAGTCAGACGACGCCCATAATGCCTCCATCTTCCTCATTAAAGGGAATATTCTGCCGATGGTTCCAACTCAATCACATATTTCAGAGATTTCCACGGAAAGCCCACTGTAAGTGCTCAGCACAGTGTGCAGGATAAATGTGCGCCGAGACTTACTGCGATCTTTGGGAGGCAGAATGGAAAAATCAACATCAAGTAATGAATTGGTTTTCAATATTTTTATGCTGCGCGGTATGTGGGATAAGTTGACTTTATTCTTCGGGTTGATGCGATTACAACAATACCAGATTTATATTGGGTTTTGTAGGGTGTGTGCACACGTTGCAGATTTGCCTGCGGATATTTCTGCATTAATCCACAGCTCTTGGCAGAAAACACAGGTGCGTTTTTGATGCATTTTTTGTGCGGTTTTGATGCGTTTTTTGATGCGTTTTTGTATGCGTTTTTGAAAGCTAAATAAAGATGTATTAATTGAACAAAAAAGAAGATTTGTGATGTCATGTCTTGTCCAACCTCCTCTTTTACATTTGTCCAACCCACACTCCATTACACACATAGATAGACAGATAGATAGATAGATAGATAGATAGATAGAAGGAATGTGATAGATAGATAGATAGATAGATAGATAGATAGATAGATAGATAGATGTAGATATATATATCTATGAATAGATGTAGATATATATATGGATAGTTAGGCTACTTTCACACATCAGGTTTTTGCCGTCAGGCATAATCCGGCGAGTTTTGAAAAAAAACAGATCCGTTTTCTTCTGCCGGATCCGTTTTTTTGTCATAGAGTTGTATTAGCGCCGAATTGTGCCTGATGGCCACATGTTTCATCTGTTTTTTGCTGGATCCGTAAAAAAAACGTTTCTGGCGGACGGAGAAAATGCACAGAGGAACGTTTTTTTCTGTCCGCACAGCGATGGATCCAGCGAAAAACGTATGAAACTGAGATGTGAAATGATGAATCCGGCCTCCGAATCCGGTTTTCCATGCATGTTTCCATTCAAATCATGCACATTTTACATTCTCTCTCTCTAAAAAAAACCCGATGCAACTGATCCTTTTTTGAGAGTGAGAGAGAACGGAAAATGTGCATGATTTCAATGGAAAAAATGCATGAAAAACCGGATTTGGAGGCCATATTCATCACTTCACATCTCAGTTTCATAATTTTTTCGCCGGATCCGTCACTGGGCGTTTTTTCGCTGGACAGAAAAACAGCTTTTCTGACGGATCCGGCAAAAAATGGATGAAAAGTGTGGCTATCAGGCACAATCCAGCGCCTATACAACTCTATGAGAAAAAAACGGATTAGGCGGAAAAAAAATGGATTTGTTTTTTTCAAAACTCGCTGGATTGTGCCTGACAGCAAAAACCTGATGTGTGAAAGGGGCCATATAGATATATGGATAGATATATCTATGTGTCTATAGATATAACTATCTATCTATACATATATCTATAGATAAATATATCCATAGTTATCCATCTATAGACATATAGATTTATCTATGGATATATCCATAGATATATAATAGCCAGACCTATGTTTATTAATGAATGTTTAATTAAAGAAAACAAAATGGCGTGGGCTCCCCCGCAATTTTCTGCACCAGAGGAGGAAAGCCGATGGCCGGGGGCCAATATTTGTAGCCTGGGAAGGGGTTAATACCCATGGCCCCCTCCCAGGCTATGAATATCAGCCCGCAGCTGTCTGCGTAGCCTTTACTGGCTATTAAAATTGGGGAACCCCCCAAAAAATGATGTAAGGTCACCGTATATTTTATAGCCAGAAAGGCTATGCAGACAGCTGCAGGCTGATATTCATAGCCTAGAGAGGGGCCATGGATATTGCTCCCCCGACTACAATTACCAGCCCCCAGCTGCCCCAGAAATGGTCAATTCTGGCACTTAGCCCCTCTCCTCCCACTCCTGAGTAGTGGTGGGATATGGGGTAATAAAGGGGTTAATGTCACCTTTGTATTGTAAGGTGACATTAAGCCCAGTTAATAATAGAGAGGCGTCAATAAGACGCCTATCCATTATTAATCCTAGAGTAGTGAAAGAGTTAAAAAATAAATAAAGACAGCCAGAAAAAAATATTTTAATATTCTTAATTTAACCATATTTACCATACTCGATCTCCTGCAAAAAATAAAAATAATAAACCGTATACTCACTTTCCGCCGTAGTCCAATTAATAACGAGTGTCCCACGATGATCTCCCCTGTAGAACAGTGACATCGGGTGATGTCACCGCTCTATAGGGCCTCCAGTGACACACTGACAGGAGACAATGGCTCCTGCAGTGCATCACTGAGGTTACCTCAGTCCAGGATCTCACTTTATGGCAAAGCTGCATGTGAATTTTCCTATACAGCAGTGACACAAGTGAGACAAGGGACTATTTTTTACAGTGACGGAGGAATACAGTGCAGAAAGATACCTTCCGTCATTGTATTCCTGGAGCCCCTGGAGAGCTGTCGCATCAGCTGATGCTGGTGCTCTCCATGGGAGATCGTCGTGGGACACTCATTTTAAATGGATATCTGCGGATCAAGGAGTATATTGTTTGTTTATTTTTTTAATATTTTTTACAGGTGACTCTGGCTTTGGGGATCAAGGTGACAAGGTGATGGTGAGTATGTACGCTATGTGTATGTACTGTGTGTCTATATGTATGCATTGTATGTAATGTATGATTGTACTGTATGTATGTATTGTATGTTATATGTTGTATGTTGTATGTACTGTTATATGTTTATGTTACATGTTGTATGATGTATGTTGTATGTACTGTTATATGTTGTATGTTATATGTTATATGTTGTATGTACTGTTATATGTTGTATGTTATATGTTATATCTTGTATGTACTGTTATACTGTATGTTATGTTATATGTTATATGTTGTATGTTGTATGTACTGGCATATGTTGTATGTTATATGTTGTATGTTGCATGTACTGTTATATGTTGCATGCTATGCTATATGTTGTATGTTGTATGTACTATTGTATGTCCTATGTTATATGTTATATGTTGTATGTACTGTTATATGTTGTATGTTATATGTTATATATTGTATGTTCTGTTATATGTTGTATGGTATATGTTGTATGCACTGTTACATGTTGTATGTTATGTTATATGTTGTATGTTGTATGTACTGGAGGCAATGTCTCAGTACATTCAGGAGAATCTGGCAAGAGGATTCATTAGGAAGTCAGTGTCACCTGCAGGGGCGGGGTTTTTCTTTGTGCAGAAGAAGAATGGGGAATTACGTCCATGCATAGATTACAGGTGTCTTAACGCCATCAGCGTTAAGAATAAATACCCTCTGCCCCTGATATCTGAGCTCTTCGATAGGTTGCGGGGAGCGAGGGTATTTACTAAGCTTGATCTGTGAGGTGCTTACAACCTGATTCGCATCCGTGAGGGGGACGACTGGAAGATGGCTTTTAACACCAGGGATGGGCATTATGAATACTTGGTGATGCCTTTCGGGCTTTGTAATACCCCAGACATTTTCCAAGACTTTGTAAATTATATGTTCCTGGATATCCTCTCCACCTCAGTTGTAGTCAATCTGGATGATATTCTCATCTACGCTCTAGATATAGACTCCCACCGGAGAGATGTTTGAAAGGTCTTCGACCTCCTACAAGCAAACTCCCTCTATGCCAAGTTGGAGAAGTGTGTGTTTGAGCAGGAGTCTTTGCCTTTACTGGGCTATATCATCTCTGCCCAAGAATTGGCTATGAATCCTGCCAAACTACAGGCTGTAATGGACTGGCAGGAAACCCATTCTCTTAAAGCGGTGCAGCGCTTTCTGGGGTTCATCAACTATTATCGCCAGTTCATTCCCCACTTCTCACCTTTGGTAGCTCCCCTGGTTGCCCTCACCAAGAAGGGAGCTAATCACAAATTGTGGTCGGAGGAGGTCTCCAAGGCCTTCCTCCCATATCAAGTCAAACTTCGCTGATGCTCCCATTTTACATTGCCCCGATGTTGATAAACCATTTATCATGGAGGTGGATGCCTCTTCCGTCTGTGCTGGAGCAGTCCTCTTCCAGAAGGATGCTCAAGGTCAGAAGCATCCTTGCTTCTTCTTCTCCAAGACCTTCACACCAGCGGAGAGGAATTATTCCAGGGACAGGGAGCTGCTAGCCAAGAAGTTGGCTTTTTCGGAGTGGAGACATCTTCAGGATAGGGCTCGCTACCCCTTCCAAGTATTCACCGACCACAAGAATTTAGTGTACTTACAAACCACCCATCGGCTAAACTCTCGCCAGGCCAGAGGCTAAACTCTCGCCAGGTCATATGGTCCCTGTTTTTCTCCCAGTTCCACTTTACCCTTCTTTTTCTTTCCGTGGAGAAGAACACTTGGGCCGACGCTCTCTCCCGCTCTTTGTGTCATCAGAGGAGGAGGAGACTTGGCTTATTGTCCCTTCTGAGAGCTTGTGAACTGTGGCTCCGGTTTCGCTAGAGTCTGCGCCCCCAGTCAAGACTTTTGTTCCATTTAACTTGAGACTGAAGGTTCTCTCTTGGGCTCACTCTTCTAGGGTGGGTGAACATTTTGGGACCAAGATGACTTTAGAGTTTCTGGCGAGGACGTACTAGTGGCCGCATATGGCCTGTGACATCAGGGACTATAATCTGGTGTGTGTCCTGCGTAAAGAATAGGTCTCCTCGGCAATGGCCTGCTGTGCTACTTTACCCCCTGCCGGTGGCAGAGAGGTCCTGGGAGATGGTCGGGATGGACTTCATGGTGTGCTTACCCAATTCTCATAGCTGTACCATTACCTGGGTAGTCACCGACCATTTTTTATAAAATGGTGCACTTGGTGGCGCTTCCACAGTTACCTTGTGCACGGGCCTTGGCAGCATTGTTCATTAAACATGTTTTCCAACTGCATGACATGCCAGACAAAATTGTCAGTGACCGGTTTTTCCCCAGTTTGTGTCTCAGTTCTGGAGAGAGCTCTGTCATTTACTCATCATTGAACTGAATCTCTCTTCTGCGTACCACAACGAGACAAATTGGTTGGCAGAGAGGGCCAACCAGACTCTGGTCACATACCTGCGACATTTTGTCTCTGCTAGGCAGGATGACTGGGCATCCTTGCTACCATGGGTGGAGTTTGCATTGAACAACGCCGTAGCTGACTCCATCGGGCAGACCCCATTCCTCCTTAACAACGGCCAGCATCCGCGTGTCTCTGTGCCCATGCCCGTGTCATCCATCGATTCTAGGGTGGCAGACTGGGTGGTGGAAATACGTGACATTTGGGACCACACACAGGATGCCATCTGGGCTTCCAAGGAGAGAATGAGGGTTTCTGCTGATGCACATCGGCACCCAGCTCCGACCTTTGCTCCTGGTGACTTAGTGTGGCTCTCTGCCTGTAAAATCAGGCTGCGAGTTGAGTCCACTGAGTTTGTGCCTTGCTAGATAGGCCCCTTTTAGATCCTGGAACAAGTCAATCCTGTGGTCTATCGGTTGGCCCTTCCTCCATGCCTAGGTATCTGTCACCTTTCATATGTCCCTCCTAAAACCCGTTCACATGTCCCGGTTTTCCGAATCATCTGCTGGGACTTTGGGCTTGTCCATGGACGATTACAAGGTGAATGCTATCATTGGGTGTAATGTAGTACATGGCAAAAAATTCTATCTGGTGGATTGGAAGGGTCATGGCCCAGAGGACAGGACCTGGGAGCCTGTTGAGCACATTCGGGCTCCGCTGCTCATTGCGGCCTTTGAGCGTAGTGAGGCTAAGGGAGGAGGGGGCCCTAGGAGGGTGGTAATGTTAGGAGTCAAGTTCCCACCACTGCACAGGGGGAATCTCGAACCATGTCTGCTGCAGTCTCCCATTCTCCTTCAGCCGCAGTTGAGCCTGCTCAGCAGAGACATCGGTCTCAGCGTCTGGCTCAAGCTGATACTGTGTGCTTGGTTATTCCTGCCTTTCCAGGCTCTGCATTTGTAGCCAGTAATGACCAGCAGTGAACAGGTGTTTCAGGGACTAAGTCCTGCTTTTCCCATATTGAGCATGCCCACAGGATGATCTCCCATTCGAGGTCGGGGGTCACATGCTCAGGTCCTGTAGCAGCTCCTATTGGCTCACTAGAATGAGATCCTTGAGTGCTACAGCTAAAAATGGTTCGCATGGCCGTGAGGCCATGCGCTAGTATATACTTGAAAACGTGTGTGTATAGATGTGTGACTGGCGCTCTTTAATCATCCCCCTTCCTAGTGTTGTTGACTGCTCGCGAATGGTGGATACATGCTGTCTAGTGCCCGACAGTGCTAGCTGCACACTTAGAACACGATCCAGCGTCTTATGGCAGTGACCACCAGTGCGGTGCCGTGCGCTAATAGAGTGCTTTCCTGACCCAAGTCTGGGTGGTTAGTGGTGTCTGCCAGAGAGGCACTGAACGCACTCTTGTGCATTAAACTATTATTTCTGTTTAACTCTGACACCCCAGTAGCAGTGTCGACCGCAAGAGGTCTAGAGGAACTCTTTTCCTGAGACTTAGGACAGAGTACTGTGACTCTTTGCTTGCACTCTTTGTGCGGTACCGCAGCCCTGTGACACAACAGGGTTCACTTCCTTCATACCGGGTGAAGCTAACCCGTGTGTGTATCCACATTATGCCGCCATATAGTCCGTCATTACTCAGCAGCAGGTTCCATCTCTGCACGGTGGACCCCGGGCTGCGATGGCACCTTTTACCATCCTTATAATTATTTGGTGCGTTCCGCTAGCCTTAACAGTATGAGATCCAGGATCCACCCAACAACAATTACTTGTTTACCCAACAACAATTACCAGAGAGCATTTGATGCTTATCAGAAGAAAGGTATAACATATGCACATCTCAAGCTAGGCATAAAGGATGCCTGTGAGAAATTGGTTGCCAAAATAGCACATAATCTAAAACAGTGTTCCCAACTCCGGTCCTCAAGAGCCACCAACAGATCACGTTTTCAGGATTTCCTTAGTATTGCACAGGTGATAATTGCATCACCTGAACAGGCAAGCATTCAATCACCTGTGCGATACTAAGGAAAACCTTAAAACATGACCTGTTGGTGGCTCTTGAGGACCGGAGTTGGGGAACACCGATCTAAAAGATAAGCTCAAAACAATTTCAAACTTAGATCTCAGCTGTTGTATCATTAAAAAAAAAATTTATGTGCAAAAGCTATGCACCCAGAATAATTTCAACACCACTAAATGGCAAGGTTGGATATAGCTGGCTGTATTACATTTAGCAACAGAAAAAAATATTTTAATGTGTGTGAGGTCTGCAGATATCTTCATGTCACTGCCATAAAATGACAACATGGGATATGGCGGGCTGTATCACATTTTGCAACAGAAAAAATTATAATTTTTATTTTTTACTGTGTGTTAGGTCTGCAGACAGCTTCATATCACTGCCACAAAAAGGCAACGTGGAAGATGGCAGCACCAGAAAAAAATAATATTTGTTAAATAATGTGCATGAGCTATGCAGTCTGTGGAATTTCACTGCCACTAAATAACAAGGTGAGATATGGCATGGTGAATCACACTAGCAACTGCCCCCCAAAAATATTTCTTCATGCTCAACAGCTAAAATCACAGAACAATTTTGCCACAGTTAGTTGTTTCACATTTAGCTATTGAAAAAATAAGATTTAGATTTTGTCTGTGGACCTCAGTAATGGCAATATATATATATATATATATATATATATATATACATATATATATATATATATATATATATATACTGTATATATATATATATATAAATATACAGTACAGACCAAAAGTTTGGACACACCTTCTCATTTAATCATTTAACCCCTTTACCCCCAAGGGTGGTTTGCACGTCAATGACCAGGCCAATTTTTACAATTCTGACCACTGTTCCTTTATGAGGTTGTAACTCTGGAAAGCTTCAACGGATCCTGGTGATTCTGACAATATTTTCTCGTGACATATTGTACTTCATGAATGTGGTAAAATTTATTTGATATTACCTGCGTTTATTTGTGAAAAAAATGGAAATTTGGTAAAAATTTGGAAAATTTAGCAATTTTCCAAATTTGAATTTTTATGCAATTAAATCACAGAGATATGTCACACAAAATACTTAATAAGTAACATTTCCCACATGTCTCCTTTACATCAGCACAATTTTGGAACCAACATTTTTTTTTGTTAGGGAGTTATAAGAGTTAAAAGTTGACCAGCAATTTCTCATTTTTACAACACCATTTTTTCTAGGGACCACATGTCATTTGAAGTCATTTTGAGGGGTCTATATGATAGAAAATACCCAAGTGTGACACCATTCTAAAAACTGCACCCCTCAAGGTGCTCAAAACCACATTTAAGAAGTTTATTAACCTTTCAGGTGTTTCACAGGAATTTTTGGAATGTTTAAATAAAAATGAACATTTAACTTTTTTTTCACAAAAAATTTATTTCAGCTCCAATTTGTTTTATTTTACCAAGGGTAATAGGAGAAAATGGACCTCAAAAGTTGTTGTACAATTTCTCCTGAGTACGTCGATACCCCATATGTGGGGGTAAACCACTGTTTGATCGCATGACAGAGCTCGGAAGCGAAGGAGGGCAATTTGACTTTTCAATGCAAAATTGACAGGAATTGAGATGGGACGCCATGTTGCGTTTGGAGAGCCCCTGATGTGTCTAAACAGTGGAAACCCCCACAAGTGACACCATTTTGGAAAGTAGAACCCCTAAGGAACTTATCTAGAGGTGTGGTGAGCACTTTGACCCACCAAGTGCTACACAGAAGTTTATAATGCAGAACCGTAAAAATAAAAAATCATATTTTTTCACAAAAATCATCATTTTGCCCCCAATTTTTTTTCCCAAGGGTAAGAGAAGAAATTGGACCCCAAAAGTTGTTGTACAATTTGTCTTGAGTACGCTGATTCCCCATATGTGGCGGTAAACCACTGTTTTGGCGCATGGGAGAGCTCAGAAGGGAAGGAGCGCCGTTTGACTTTTCAATGCAAAATTGACAGGAATTGAGACGGGACGCCATGTTGTGTTTGGAGAGCCACTGATGTGCCTAAACATTGAAACCCCCCACAAGTGACACCATTTTGGAAAGAAGACCCCCTAAGGAACTTATCTAGATGTGTGGTGAGCACTTTGACCCACCAAGTGCTTCACAGAAGTTTATAATGCAGAACCGTAAAAATAAAAAATCATATTTTTTTCACAAAAATCATCTTCTTGCCCCCAATTTTTTATTTTCCCAAGGGTAGGTGAAGAAATTGGACCACAAAAGTTGTTGTACAATTTGTCCTGAGTACGCTGATACCCCATATGTGGGGGTAAATTACTATTTGGGCGCATGGGAGAGCTCGGAAGGGAAGGAGCGCCGTTTGACTTTTCAATGCAAAATTGACAGGAATTGAGATGGGACGCCATGTTGCGTTTGGAGAGCCACTGATGTGCCTAAACATTGAAACCCCCCACAAATGACACCATTTTGAAAAGTAGACCCCCTAAGGAACTCTCTGGATGTGTGGTGAGCACTTTGACCCACCAAGGGCTTCACAGAAGTTTATAATGCAGAGCCGTAAAAATAAAACAAAACATTTTTCCCACAAAAATTATTTTTTAGCCCCCAGTTTTGTATTTTCCCAAGGGTAACAGGAGAAATTGGACCCCAAGAGTTGTTGTCCAATTTGTCCTGAGTACGCTGATACCCCAAATGTTGGGGTAAACCCCTGTTTGGGCACACGGGAGAGCTCGGAAGGGAAGGAGCACTGTTTTACTTTTTCAACGCAGAATTGGCTGGAATTGAGATCGGACGCCATGTCGAGTTTGGAGAGCCCCTGATGTGCCTAAACAGTGGAAACCCCCCAATTATAACTGAAACCCTAATCCAAACACACCCCTAACCCTAATCCCAACGGTAACCCTAACCACACCCCTAACCCAGACACACCCCTAACCCTAATCCCTAATCCCAACCCTATTCCCAACCGTAAATGTAATCCAGCCCTAACCCTAGCCCTAACCCTAATGGGAAAATGCAAATAAATACATTTTTTTATTTTTTTTATTTTTCCCTAACTAAGGGGGTGATGAAGGGGGGTTTGATTTACTTTTATAGTGGGTTTTTTAGCAGATTTTTATGATTGGCAGCTGTCACACACTGAAAGACAGTTTTTATTGCAAAAAATATTTTTTGCTTTACCACATTTTGAGAGCTATCATTTTTCCATATTTGAGTCCACAGAGTCATGTGAGGTCTTGTTTTTTGCGGGACGAGTTGACGTTTTTATTGGTATCATTTTCGGGCACATGACATTTTTTGATCGCTTTTTATTTCGATTTTTGTGAGGCAGAATGACCGAAAACCAGCTATTCATGAAATTCTTTTAGGGGAGGCGTTTATACCGTTCCACGTTTGGTAAAATGGATAAAGTAGTTTTATTCTTCGGGTCAGTACGATTACAGCGATATCTCATTTATATAATTTTTTTATGTTTTCGGGCTTTTATACGATAAAAACTATTTTGCAGAAAAAATTATTATTTTTGCATCGCTTTATTCTGAGGACTATAACTTTTTTATTTTTTCGCTGATGATGCTGTGCTGCAGCTCGTTTTTGCGGGACAAGATGAAGTTTTCAGCGGTATCATGGTTATTTATATCCGTCTTTTTGATCGCGTGTTATTCCACTTTTTGTTTGGTGGTATGAGAATAAAGCATTGTTTTTTGCCTCGTTTTTTGTTTTTTTACGATGTTCACTGAAGGGGTTAACAAGTGATATAGTTTTATAGGTGGGGTCGTTACTGACTCGGTGATACTAAATATGTGTACTTTTATTGTTTTGTTTTTTTATTTAGATAAAGAAATGTATTTATGGAAATAATATATATATATATTGTTAGGGCTAGCGGAACGCACCGAGTAGAAATAGATATTTATTATTAATGGTGGGTTCGCAGCCCGAGGTCCACCGTGCAGGAAGAACCTGCTGCTAGTGAATGGTGGCACAATATGGCGGTGTAGACTAGCTCTGTTACCTCACAGAGCAGCCGCGAGAGGAAAGCACTGCGCCCTGTTAGCCTCACAGGAGCACAAGCTTACTGCCAAGCTGATAGCAGTCTGTGGTTAAGCAACACGCAATCTCCTCACCGGAGAAGCCGGTATTCTAGGGGCTTATTTCAGCCGGGTCCCTGAACACACTCATACAATCTCCTCACCGGAGGTGCCGGTATTCTAGGGGCTTATTTCAGCCGGGTCCCTGAACACACTTATGCTAACTACACTGGCGCAAAGCACATATGACTTGATGCTAGCGCATGGCCGTGCGGTCATGCGCAGTTTATATAGCTGCAGCACAGGAAGTGGCTATAGAACTTTTGCCCTTCCAAGACCTGCCAAGAGGACCAATGGAATGTGCCGCAGAGCCTGAGCACATGACCCTCGATCTCCAATAGGAGATCTTGCCCTGGGCATGCTCAGTGTGTGCAGATAAGGACTTAGTCCCAGAGAAGTCCGCTTGCTGCTGACCAGTATAGGCTTTAAAGGCAGAAGCTGGAGAAGCAGCAGTAACTCTTCTCACAGAGTCAGACTGAGCGAGACGCTGGGATCGACGTCCCTGCTGAGCAGACTCCACTGCGGCTGGAGGAGAATGGGAGACCGCAGTGGAGATGGATCGAGATTCCCCCTGTGCAGCAGAGGAAACTCAACTCCTAACATTACCCCCCCTCCTAGGGCCCCCCCCTCCTTGGGCCTCGCTACGTTCGAAGGCAGCAATGAGCTGCGGAGCCCGAATGTGCTCAACAGGCTCCCAGGACCTGTCCTCGGGACCATAACCCTTCCAGTCCACCAAATAAAATTTTTTACCACGCACCACCTTGCACCCCAAAATAGCGTTCACCTCATAATCGTCCGAAGACGAACCCGATGTCCCAGCAGATGACTCGGAGAACCGGGACATATACACGGGTTTCAAGAGGGACACATGAAAGGTGTCAGTGATACCCAGGTGTGGCGGAAGGGCCAAAGGATAGACCACAGGATTAACCTGCTCGAGGACCTTGAATGGGCCCAAGTAGAGAGGAGAAAATTTAGTGGACTCAACTCGCAGCCTGATGTTACGGGCGGAGAGCCACACCAAGTCGCCAGGAGCAAAGGTCGGGGCAGGGCGCCGATGTGCATCAGCGGAGGACCTCATTCTCTCCTTCGAGGCCCGAATGGCATCCTGAGTGCGGTCCCAAATGTCCCGTGCCTCCACTGCCCAGTCTGCCACCCTGGAGTCAGCAGAGGGGACGGGCATAGGCACAGGAACCCGCGGATGCTGGCCGTAATTAAGGAGGAAAGGAGTCTGACCGGTGGAGTCGGCTACAGCGTTATTAAGGGCGAACTCTGCCCATGGTAATAAAGATGCCCAGTCATCCTGCCTGGCAGAAACAAAATGTCGTAGATATGTGACCAGAGTCTGATTGGCCCTCTCTACCAACCCATTCGTCTCGGGATGATATGCGGAAGAGAGATTTAACTCAATGCTGAGAAGACGACAAAGCTCTCTCCAGAACCGAGACGCAAACTGGGGACCCCGGTCACTGACAATTTTGTCTGGCATGCCGTGTAGGCGGAAGATGTGTCTTATGAACAACGCTGCCAAGGCCCGTGCAGAAGGTAACCGTGGGAGCGGCACCAAGTGCACCATTTTCGAGAAATGATCGGTAATAACCCAAATGACGGTACAGCCGCGAGACTTGGGCAAACCCACTACAAAGTCCATCCCAACCATCTCCCAGGGCCTGTCTGCCACCGGCAAGGGATAGAGTAACCCAGACGGCCGTTGTCGAGGAGACTTATTTTTGGCGCATGAGACACACGCCAGAACGTAATCTCTGACATCTCGCAGCATATGCGGCCACCAGTACGTCCTCGCCAGCAGCTCAGATGTCCTTTTTGTCCCAAAGTGTCCACCCACCCTGGAGGAATGAGCCCAAGAGAGAACCTCCGTTCGCAAATTTATGGGCACAAAAGTCTTGCCCGGAGGCACAGACTCAAGCGACACCGGAGCCACGGTTCTCAAGCTCTCAGAAGGAACAATAAGCCGAGGCTCTCCTTCCTCCTCCTCAGATGACACAACAGAGCGAGAAAGAGCATCAGCTCGAATGTTCTTCTCCCCAGCGACATAATGGAGGGTGAAGTGGAATCGGGAGAAGAATAAGGACCATCTGGCCTGGCGAGAATTTAGCCGCTGGGCTGTTTGCAAATATAGCAAATTTTTGTGGTCTGTAAATACTTGAAAGGGAAAACGAGCCCCCTCCAAGAGATGTCTCCACTCAGAGAAAGCCAATTTCATCGCTAGCAACTCCCTGTCCCCGATGGAATAATTCCTCTCCGCTGGTGTGAAGGTCTTGGAGAAGAAGAAGCACGGATGCTTCCGACCTTGAGCATCCTTTTGGAAGAGGACTGCTCCAGCACCAACGGAAGAGGCATCCACCTCCATTATAAACGGCTTATCGACATCGGGACGATGTAGGATGGGAGCGCTAGCAAAATGAGACTTAGTAGAAGAAAAGGCCCTGGAGACCTCTTCAGACCACACTTTGGGATTTGCTCCCTTCTTGGTGAGGGCTACCAAGGGAGCTACCAAAGTTGAGAAATGGGGAATGAACTGGCGGTAATAATTAATGAACCCCATAAAGCGCTGCACCGCTTTAAGTGAATGAGGTTCTTGCCAGTCCATCACAGCCTGTAGTTTGGCAGGATCCATAGCCAATCCCTGGGCAGAGATGATATAGCCCAGGAAAGGTAAAGACTCCTGCTCAAACACACACTTCTCCAACTTTGCGTAAAGAGAGTTTGCCCGTAAGAGGTCGAAGACTCTGCCAACATCTCTCCGGTGGGAGTCAATATCTGGAGAGAAGATGAGAATATCATCCAGATAGACTACGACTGAGGTGGAAAGCATATCCCGGAAGATGTCGTTGACAAAGTCTTGGAAAACGGCTGGGGCGTTACAGAGCCCGAAGGGCATCATCAGATACTCATAGTGCCCATCTCTGGTGTTAAACGCCGTCTTCCATTCGTCCCCCTCACGAATGCGAATCAGGTTATAAGCTCCCCGCAGGTCTAATTTGGTAAATACCTTAGCTCCCCGTAGCCTATCAAAAAGCTCAGAAATCAGGGGCAGCGGGTACTTATTCTTAACGGTGATGGCGTTAAGACACCTGTAGTCTATGCAAGGACGCAATTCTCCATTCTTCTTCTGTACGAAGAAGAACCCTGCCTCTGCTGGTGACACTGACTTCCTAATAAATCCTCTTGCCAAATTCTCCTGGATGTATTGGGACATAGCCTCCGTCTCCGGGAGAGAGAGGGGATAGACACGTCCCCGAGGAGGTTCTGCTCCAGGCAAGAGATCTATAGGACAGTCATAGGGACGGTGAGGCGGAAGGGTCTCCGCGGCCTTTTTGGAGAAGACGTCTGCATAAGACCAATAGTATTTGGGGAGAGTAGAGAGATCTGCGGGTATCTCAGTGGTGGAAACCTGAACGCACTCTTTCACACATCTGCCCTTACAGGATTCACTCCAACCCAATATCCTCCCAGAGGTCCACTCAATATGTGGGGAGTGGAAACGGAGCCAGGGTATTCCCAGCAGAATCTCATCCATTCCCTCGGGAAGGACAAGAAGGGAAATAATCTCCTGGTGGGATGGGGACATGGCTAACGTGAAAGGGACAGTCTGATGTGTGATCTGTAATGGAAGTGTCGACCCATTCACCACTCTAACGGTTACTGGTTTGGCAAGCATAACCAGAGGTATTGCGTGGCGCAGAGCAAAAGCAGAAGACATAAAATTTCCCTCTGCTCCTGAATCCACACAAAGCTCTACTGTAAGAGTGGATGTGCCTAACAGGATTGTCCCTTTAAAGGACAATTTTGAGGAAAATGCCGCAGTGTCCAGTGAACCTCCTCCAATGGACACTAGACGCGATCGTTTTCCCGACCGCCGTGGACATTTATTAGCGTAATGTCCCGGTTGCTGGCAATTTTTACATACCACAGGTACTCGAACGGTCTGAGACCTAGGTCCCGCTCGAGAAACCTCCATGGCCTCATGGGAGTCGGACGCCATAACAGGAGATTCTAGAGGTTTGGCAAAGGTGGGAGCCAGCCGAAACCTCTGCCTACACTGGGTCCGCTCCAACCTCCGCTCGTTAAAACGGAGATCGATGCGGGTAGCTATAGTAATAAGCTCCTCCAGTGTGGCGGGAATCTCCCTGGTGGCCAAGGCGTCCTTCACATGATCTGCCAGTCCTTTCCAGAACACCGGAATAAGGACTTTATCCGGCCATTCCAGCTCAGAAGCTAGAGTCCGGAATAGGATGGCAAACTGGCTGACCATGGACGAAGCCTGAGTAATTGCCAGCAATTGGAGCGCGGTATCGTGGGTGACACGGGGTCCCAGAAAGACCTGCCTCAGAGCGTCCAGGAAGATAGGAGCACTCTGTACCACACGATCACCACGTTCCCAAAGCGGCGTTGCCCACTCCAACGCCCTGCCCGACAAGAGAGATATAATGAATCCCACTTTCGCCCGTTCCGTAGGAAAACGTGCAGCCAGCAGCTCGAGATGTATGGAGCACTGGCTCACGAATCCCCGACATAGCTTACTGTCACCAGCAAACTTGTCTGGAAGCGGGAGACGGGATAAGGTCGGAGCAGGGGTGGCAGCGGACAAACTGGCTGCAGCTGCACTTGCAGCCTGAACAGCGACAGCAGTAACGTCCACAGCTGAGGTTGTGCGCTCGAGAGCCGCCAACCTACCCTCCAGCTGCTGGATGTACTGCTGTAGACGCTGACCGTCCGCCATTTACTAGCCAGACCCTGGCGCTAGTATTATGTTAGGGCTAGCGGAACGCACCGAGTAGAAATAGATATTTATTATTAATGGTGCGTTCGCAGCCCGGGGTCCACCGTGCAGGAAGAACCTGCTGCTAGTGAATGGTGGCACAATATGGCGGTGTAGACTAGCTCTGTTACCTCACAGAGCAGCCGCGAGAGGAAAGCACAGCGCCCTGTTAGCCTCACAGGAGCACAAGCTTACTGCCAAGCTGATAGCAGTCTGTGGTTAAGCAACACGCAATCTCCTCACCGGAGAAGCCGGTATTCTAGGGGCTTATTTCAGCCGGGTCCCTGAACACACTCATACAATCTCCTCACCGGAGGCTTTAAAGGCAGAAGCTGGAGAAGCAGCAGTAACTCTTCTCACAGAGTCAGACTGAGCGAGACGCTGGGATCGACGTCCCTGCTGAGCAGACTCCACTGCGGCTGGAGGAGAATGGGAGACCGCAGCGGAGATGGATCGAGATTCCCCCTGTGCAGCAGAGGAAACTCGACTCCTAACATATATTTTATTATTATTTATGATTTTTTTTTTTTTTTTTTTTTTTTACACATTTGGAAAAATTTTTTTTAACTTTTTTACTTTGTCCCAGGGGGGGACATCACAGATCACTGATCTGACAATTTGCACAGCACTCTCTGAGCAGTCACTTGGTGAGCCACCTCCCTCCCTGCAGGACCCCGGTGCCGCGGCCATCTTGGATCTGGGCCTGCTACAGTGAGGGAGGTAAGGAGACCCTCGCAGCAACGCGATCACATCGCGTTGCTGTGGGGGTCTCAGGGAAGCCCGCAGGGAGCCCCCTCCCTGTGCGACGCTTCCCTATACCGCCGGCACACCGCGATCATGTTTGATCGCGGTATGCCGGGGGTTAATGTGCCGGGGGTGGTCCGTGACCGCTCCTGGCACATTGTGCCAGATGTCAGCTGCGATAAGCAGCTGACACCCGGCCGCGATCGGCCGCACTCCCCGCGGCCGATCACTATGACGTACTATCCCGTCGAGGGTCTGAGCACATGTGACAGAGTCTGGAGATGCCTTGGAGAGCAATCTGCTGCTTGCAACATCCTTCCACATGATTGGATTGGCAGTGGGTCAGTAAAGGTGAGTGGTGGCATTTCTTTGGAGGGCCATACAGCCCTCCATGTACTCGCCATTAGGTACCGATATTAGATCCTCATACCCCTTGAGAGACCATATTCTGGTGCGGTTGGCCCGGGGTTCCTCCTTATGCAGGACAATGCCAGACCTCATGTGGCTGGAGTGTGTCAGCAGTTCCTGCAAGATGAAGGCATTGAAGCTATGGACTCGCAGCCCATTCCCAAAACCTGAATCTGATTGAACACATCTTGTAAATCATATCTCGCACCATCCACCAACGTCACGCTGCATCACAGACTGTCCAGAAGTTGGCAGATGCTTTAGTCCAGGTCTGGGAGGAGATCTCTCAGGAGACCATCCTTCGCCTCATCAGGAGCATGCCCTGGCATTGTAGGGAGATCATACAGAAACATGGAGGCCACACACACTACTATGCATCATTTCCTTGTCTTGAGGCATTTCCACTGACGTTGGATCAGCCTAAAGTTCATTTTCCACTTTGCTTTTGAGCATCATCCAACTCCAGAGCTCCGTGGGATATTAGTTGTGATTTACATTGATAATTTTTAGATTTTATTGTTCTCAACACATTCCATTATATAATGAATACAGATTTACAACTGCAATATTTCATTCAGTGATATCTAGGATGTGGAATTTTAGTATTCCCTTTATTTTTTTGAGCCTTCAAACATGCTAAGATCACACCCATCCCAAAAAAGTGCTTCCTCGACCCATCCTCTGTGTCTACCTATCGCCCAATATCTCTTCTCCCTTATGCCTCAAATTACTGGAACAACATGTCCATCTTGAACTGTCCTCCAACCTCTCCTCCTACTCCCTCTTTGACCGCTTACATTCTGGCTTCAGACCCCATAACTGAACTGAAACTGCCCGAACTAAAGTCACCAATGACCTACTAACTGCCAAAAGCAAATGACACTACTGTGTCCTCCTTCTCCTGGACCTGTCTTCTGCCTTTCGCACTGTGGACCACTCCCTTCTGTTACAGATCCTCTCATCGCTTGGCATCACAGACTTGGCCCTATCCTGGATCTCATCATATCTGACAGACGGAACATTCAGTATCTCCCTCCCCCACGCCACCTCCTCATTTCGCCCCTTGTCTGTCGGTGTTCCTCAAGGCTGTTCTAGGACCCCTAATCTTCATCTACATCTTCAGCCTGGGACAGCTCATAGAATCCCACAGTATGCAGTATCATCTCTACGCCGATGACACGCAGATCTACCTATCCAGACCTGACTTCACCTCCTTACTTACCAAAATCCCACACTGTTTGTCTGCTATCTTGGCCTTCTTTTCTGCTCACTTTCTAAAACTGAACCTGGACAAAACAGAATTCATCATCTTTCCTCCATCTCTCTACCCCTCCACCAGACCTATCCATCAATGTCAATGGCTGCTCACTTTCCCCAGTCCCACACGCCCAATGCTTTGGTGTGATCCTCGAATCTGCCCTCTCTTTAAAGCCACATATCCAAGCCCTTGCCTCCTCCTGCCATCTCAAACTTAAAAATATTTCCCAGATCCGCGCATTCCTTGACCGTGACACCACAAAAACACTAGTGCATGCCCTTATCATCTCCCGCCTTGACTACTGCAACCTCCCACTCTCTGGTCTCCCCTCTAGCACTCTGGCACCACTCCAATCCATCCTACACTCTGCTGCCTGAGTAATCTACCTGTCTCCCAGCTATTCCCTAGCCTCTCCCCTATGCTAAGCCCTTCACTGGCTTCCTATCGCCCAGAGACTCCAGTTCAAAACTCTTACAATGACATACAAAGCCATCCACATTTTACTTACACGCAACCTCCGGTCCTCTCAAGATCTCCTTCTCTACTACCTTCTCATCCCTTCTTCCCACAACCGCATTCAAGAATTTTCCTGTGCTTGCCCCATACTCTGGAACTCTCTACCCCAACACATCAGACTTTCACCTACCTTAGAAACCTTTAAAAAGAACCTGAAGACTCACCTCTTCCAACAGGCCTACAGCCTGCAGTGATCCTCAACCTACTGAACCGCTACACAACCAGCTCGACCCTCTCCTAGTGTACCCTCACCCATCCCCTGCAGACTGTGAGCCCTCGCGGGCATGGTCCTCCCTCCTTATGTACCTGTGTGCCTTGATTTTTTTGCTCATGTTTATTGTATTTGTGTATATTTGCCCCCCTTTTCACATGTAAATTGCCATGGAATAAATGGCGATATAAAAATGAATAATAATAATAATAATAATAATAACAATACAGCTCTTGAAAAAATTAGCTATTGTAACCAGCAAGCAGACGTTCCTGGGACTAAGTCCTGTTTTTGCCTACTGAGCATGCCTGTGGGACAACCCCTCATTAGAGGTCTGGGATCACATGTCCAGACCCTCAAATGGCTCCAATTGGACCACTGGGAAGGTCCCAGAAGGCTGCAGCTATAAAAGGTTTGCATGGCCGCTCGGCCATGTGCTAGTATAACCTCAAAACATGTTGTGTATGGATGTATGTATGTTCTGGTGAAAGCTGCTAATTGAACCACTTCCATAGCTTTGTTGTCTGTGTGTGGGTATTTGGAGCTGACTAGCACAAGCAAAGTGCCATCCATCATGGAGCACGTTTCCTATAGCGTCATTATCAGCGTTTGCCAGTTCGGTGCCGTGCACAACTAGTTCGCTTTCCAGTCCCTAGTTAGGACGATTAGTGGTGTCTGCCAGAGTGGCGCTGCATGAACTCAGTGCACTAAATTTATTATTGATTGTTTTTCCTTGACACTGTAGGTGCGGCGACGAACGCTAGTGGTTCTAGAAGGGCTCTAACATCATGTCCTTGGGGCAGAGTTTTGTGACACTAGCATTCGTTCAGCGATATAGCGGCTCTGTGACACAACAGGGTATGTCTCCATACATTGTGGGTGATGTTAACCCGTGTGTTCTCATTATACTGCCATATACTGTACACCATTACAGATAAGCAGGTAATCTTTCTGCATGTTGGACACCGGGCTGCGAACCCACCTTATATCTTCCTTTATATTATTTGGTGCATTCCGCTAGCCATAACATTATACTAGCACCAGGGTCTGGATAGTAATGGTGGAAGAGCAGCGAGTGCAGTGGTACATCCAGCAGCTGGAGGGCAGGTTGGCGGCTCTTGAGCGCTCAACCTCAGCTGTGGATGTTACTGCAGTAGCTGTTCAGGCTACTAGCGTGGTTGCAGCCATGCTGTCCACTGCCACACCTGTTCCGACCCTATCCCGCCTCCAGATAAGTTGTCTGTTGACAGCAATTCATATATGGGATTCGTAAACCAGTGTACGATACTTCTTGAGCTCCTGGCTGCACATTTCTCCTCAGAGCGGGCTAAAGTGGAATTCATTATATCTCTCTTGTCGGACAGGGTGTTGTATGGGCTATGCCGCGGTGGGAGCATGACATTCATGTTGTGCAGAGTGCTCCATGTATCCTGAGCACTCTGAAACAGGTTTTTGGGGACCTCAAGTCACCCATTATACAGAGCTCCAACTGCTGGCACTGATACAGGGCTCATCCATGGTCAGCCATTTTTCCTTCCGCTTCCAGACTTTAGCATCTGAGCTGGAATGGCCGGAAAAAGCCCTCATCTCTGTATTTTGGAGGGGGCTGACTGAAAATGTGAAGGACGCTTTGGCTACTAGGTAGACACCCGCCACAGTGGAGGAGCTAATAGCACTATACACTCGCATCGACCTTCATTTTAACTAGCAAAGGTTGGAGTGAGCCCAGTGTGGGCAGAGGTTTCGGCTGGCTCCCACCTTTGCCAGACCTCTGTAATCTCCGGATCAGGTGTCCGAGCCTTATGAAGCCATGGAGGTCTCTTGAGTGGGATCTAAGCCCCAGGACATTCGAGTACCCATTGCCTGTTCTGTTTGCCAGCAGTCGGGACATTATGCCAAGAAATGTCCCCAGCGGTCGGGGAAATGACCGCATCTGGTGACCATAAGAGGAGGCTCACTAGACACAGCAGAGTTTTCCTCCAAATTGTCCTTCAAGGGGACAATTACCATAGGCTCATCCACTCACATGGTAGAGCTTTGTGTGTTTTCTGGGGCGGAGGGCAACTTCATGTCTTCTGCCTTCACTCAACAGCATGCAATATTCCTGGTGATGCTCGCCAAACCAGTGACTGTACGAGTGGTAAATGGGTCGACACTGCCCTCACAGATTACCCACCAAACCATCCCATTTACTCTTTCCATGTCTTCTTCCCAGATTATCTCCTTGCTGGTCATGCCCAAAGAAATTGATGAGGTACTCTTAGGGATACCCAGCTATGTTATCACTCCCCTCATATAGAGTGGTCCTCAGGGAGAATTCTGGGCTGGAGTGAATCTTGCAAGGGTAGATGTCTGAGGGAGTGCATTTAGGTTGCTACTACTGAGCTACCCACAGAACTTTCCTCTCTCCCCAAGCACTATTGGCCCTATGCAGACATGTTCGCCAAGAAGATGCCGGAGACCCTTCCGCCTCACCGACGCTGTGACTGTCCTATTGACCCCTTGGCTGATTCTGAGCCTCCGCGGGGTCGAGTCTATCCACTATCTCTCCCAGAGATGGAGGTAATGTCTCAGTACATTCAGGAGAATCTGGCAAGAGGATTCATTAGGAAGTCAATGTCACCTGCGAGGGCTGGGTTCTTCTTCGTGCAGAAGAAGAACAGAGAACTACATCTATGCATAGAGTACAGGAGTCTTAACGCCATTACCATTAAGAACAAGTATCCTCTGCCACTGATATCTGAGCTCTTTGATAGGTTGTAGGTAGCGAGGGTTTTTACTAAGCTTGATCTGTGGGGTGCTTACAAACTGATTTCCATCCGTGAAGGGGACGAACGGAAGACGGCTTTCAACATGAGTGATGGCCACTATGAGTAGCTGGTGATGCACTTTGGGCTCTTTAACCCCTTCATGACCCAGCCTATTTTGACCTTAACCCCTTCATGACCGGGGGATTTTTCGTTTTTCCGTGTTCGTTTTTCGCTCCCCTCCTTCCCAGAGCCATAACTTTTTTATTTTTCCGTCAATTTGGCCATGTGAGGGCTTATTTTTTGCGGGATGAGTCGTACTTTTGAACGACATCATTGTTTTTAGCATTTCGTGTACTAGAAAATGGGAAAAAAATTCCAAGTGCGGTGAAATTGCAAAAAAAGTGCAATCCCACATTGGTTTTTTGTTTGGCTTTTTTGCTAGGTTCACTAAATGCTAAAAATGACCTGCCATTATGATTCTCTAGGTCAGTACGAGTTCATAGACACCTAACATGACTAGGTTATTTTTTATCTAAGTGGTGAAAAAAAATTCCAAACTTTGCTAAAAAAAAAAAAAAAAAAATTGCGCCATTTTCCGATACTCGTAGCGTCTCCATTTTTCATGATCTGGGGTCGGTTGAGGGCTTATTTTTTGCGTGCCGAGATGACGTTTTTAATGATAGCATTTTGGTGCAGATACGTTCTTTTGATCGCCCGTTATTGCATTTTAATGCAATGTCGCGGCGAACAAAAAAACGTAATTCTGGCGTTTCGAATTTTTTTCCCGCTACGCTGTTTAGCGATCAGGTTAATCCTTTTTTTTAATTGATAGATCGGGCGATTCTGAGCGCGGCGATACCAAATATGCGTAGATTTGATATTTTTTTTATTGATTTATTTTGATTGGGGCGAAAGGGGGGTGATTTAAACTTTTATGTTTTTTTTATTTTTTTCACATTTTTTTAAACTTTTTTTCTTAACTTTTGCCATGCTTCAATAGCCTCCATGGGAGGCTAGAAGCTGGCACAGCACGATCGGCTCTGCTACATAGCAGCGATCTGCTGATTGCTGCTATGTAGCAGAAATGGAGGTGTGCTGTGAGCGCCGTCCACAGGGTGGCGCTCACAGCCACCGCTCATCAGTAACCATAGAGGTCTCTGGGACCTCTATGGCTACAATATACAAGCATCGCCGACCCCCGATCATGTGACGGGGGTCGGCGATGACGTCATTTCCGGCCGCCCGGCCGGAAGCGGTAGTTAAATGCCGCTGTCTGCGTTTGACAGCGGCATTTAACTAGTTAATAGGTGCGGGCAGATCGCGATTCTGCCCGCACTATTGCGGGCACATGTCAGCTGTTCAAAACAGCTGACATGTCCCGGCTTTGATGCGGGCTCACCGCGGAGCCCTGCATCAAAGCAGGGGAGCCGGCATCGGACGGTATAGTACGTCCGATGCCGGTAAGGGGTTAAAGACCTTGCCGTTTTTGCAATTCTGACCAGTGTCCCTTTATGAGGTAATAACTCAGGAACGCTTCAACGGATCCTAGCGGTTCTGAGATTGTTTTTTCGTGACATATTGGGCTTCATGTTAGTGGTAAATTTAGGTCAATAAATTCTGCGTTTATTTGTGATAAAAACGGAAATTTGGCGAAAATTTTGAAAATTTCGCAATTTTCACATTTTGAATTTTTATTCTGTTAAACCAGAGAGATATGTGACACAAAATAGTTAATAAATAACATTTTCCACATGTATACTTTACATCAGCACAATTTTGGAAACAAAATTTTTTTTTGTTGGGAAGTTATAAGGGTTAAAATTTGACCAGCGATTTGTCATTTTTACAACGAAATTTACAAAACCATTTTTTTTAGGGACCACCTCACATTTGAAGTCAGTTTGAGGGGTCTATATGGCTGAAAATACCCAAAAGTGACACCATTCTAAAAACTGCACCCCTCAGAGTACTCAAAACCACATTCAAGAAGTTTATTAACCCTTCAGGTGCTTCACAGCAGCAGAAGCAACATGGAAGGAAAAAATGAACATTTAACTTTTTAGTCACAAAAATTATCTTTTAGCAACAATTTTTTTATTTTCCCAATGGTAAAAGGAGAAACTGAACCACGAAAGTTGTTGTCCAATTTGTCCTGAGTACGCTGATACCTCATATGTGGGGGTAAACCACTGTTTGGGTGCACAGCAGGGCTTGGAAGGGAAGGAGCGCCATTTGACTTTTTGAATCAAAAATTGGCTCCACTCTTTAGCGGACACCATGTCACGTTTGGAGAGCACCCGTGTGCCTAAAAATTGGAGCTCCCCCACAAGTGACCCCATTTTGGAAACTAGACGCCCCAAGGAACTTATCTAGATGCATAGTGAGCACTTTGAGCCCCCAGGTGCTTCACAAATTGATCCGTAAAGATGAAAAAGTACTTTTTTTTCACAAAAAAATTCTTTTAGCCTCAATTTTTTCATTTTCACATGGGCAACAGGATAAAATGGATCCTAAAATGTGTTGGGCAATTTCTCCTGAGTACGCCGATACCTCATATGTGGGGGTAAACCCCTGTTTGGGCACATGGTAAGGCTCGGAAGGGAAGGAGCGCCATTTGACTTTTTGAATGAAAAATTATTTCCATCGTTAGCGGACACCATGTCGCGTTTGGAGAGCTCCTGTGTGCCTAAACATTGGTGCTCCCCCACAAGTGACCCCATTTTGGAAACTAGACCCCCCAAGGAACTTATTTAGAAGCCTAGTGAGCACTTTAAACCCTCAGGTGCTTCACAAATTGATCTGTAAAAATGAAAAAGTCCTTTTTTTTCACAAAAAAATTCTTTTCGCCTCAATCTTTTCATTTTCACATGGGCAGTAGGATAAAATGGATCATAAAATTTGTTGGGCAATTTCTCCCGAGTACGCCGATACCTCATATGTGGGGGTAAACCACTGTTTGGGCACACGGCAGGGCTCGGAAGGAAAGGCGCGCCATTTGACTTTTTGAATGGAAAATTAGCTCCAATTGTTAGCGGACACCATGTCGCGTTTGGAGAGCCCCTGTGTGCCTATACATTGGAGCTCCCCCACAAGTGACCCCATTTTGGAAACTAGACCTCCCAAGGAACTTATCTAGATGCATATTGAGCACTTTAAACCCCCAGGTGCTTCACAGAAGTTTATAACGCAGAGCCATGAAAATAAAAAATTATTTTTCTTTCCTCAAAAATGATTTTTTAGCCTGGAATTTCCTATTTTGCCAAGGATAATAGGAGAAATTGGACCCCAAATATTGTTGTCCAGTTTGTCCTGAGTACGCTGATACCCCATATGTGGGGGTAAACCACTGTTTGGGCGCACGGCAGGGCTCGGAAGGGATGGCACGCCATTTGGCTTTTTAAATGGAAAATTAGCTCCAATCATTAGCGGACACCATGTCACGTTTGGAGAGCCCCTGTGTGCCTAAACATTGGAGATCCCCCAGAAATGACCCTATTTTGGAAACTAGACCCCCAAAGGAACTAATCTAGATGTGTGGTGAGGACTTTGAACCCCCAAGTGCTTCACAGAAGTTTATAACGCAGAGCCATGAAAATAAAAAAAAAATTATTTTCTCAAAAATGATCTTTTAGCCTGCAATTTTTTATTTTACAAAGGGTAACAGGAGAAATTTGACCCCAAAAGTTGTTGTCCAGTTTCTCCTGAGTACGCTGATACCCCATATGTGGGGGTAAACCACTGTTTGGGCACATGCCGGGGCTCGGAAGTGAAGTAGTGACATTTTGAAATGCAGACTTTGATGGAATGCTCTGTGGGCGTCACGTTGCGTTTGCAGAGCCCCTGATGTGGCTTAACAGTAGAAACCCCCCACAAGTGACCCCATTTTGGAAACTAGACCCCGAAAGGAACTTATCTAGATGTGTGGTGAGCACTTTGAACCCCCAAGTGCTTCATAGAAGTTTATAATGCAGAGCCGTGAAAATAATAAATACGTTTTCTTTCCTCAAAAATAATTATTTAGCCCAGAATTTTTTAATTTTCCCAAGGGTAACAGGAGAAATTTGACCCCAATATTTGTTGTCCAGTTTCTCCTGAGTACGGTGATACCCCATATGTGGGGGTAAAGTACTGTTTGGGCACATGCCGGGGCTCGGAATTGAAGTAGTGACGTTTTGAAATGCAGACTTTGATGGAATGCTCTGCTGGCGTCACGTTGCGTTTGCAGAGCCCCTGATGTGCCTAAACAGTAGAAACCCCCCACAAGTGACCCCATTTTGGAAACTAGACCCCGAAAGGAACTTATCTAGATGTGTGGTGAGCACTTTGAACCCCCAAGTGCTTCATAGAAGTTTATAATGCAGAGCCGTGAAAATAATAAATACGTTTTCTTTCCTCAAAAATAATTATTTAGCCCAGAATTTTTTATTTTCCCAAGGGTTACAGGTAGTGTTGAGCATTCCGATACCGCAAGTATCGGGTATCGGCCGATATTTGCGGTATCGGAATTCCGATACCGAATTCCGATACTTCCCGCGTATCGGATACCGGAATCGGAAGTTCCCAGAATTCAAACTGAACGCAGCAGCCAATGAGGAATGATTGGAAGTGTGGGCACATCCTGTTTAGCATGGTGGGCATGTAAGTACGGGCAAGGCTTGGATTGGCTGCTGAAATGATGTCACTCTGCACTATAAAAAACGCTGCCGCCATTTTGCGCTCACTCTGCTGTGATTTCAGTTAGGGACAGGACGCTGTGTTCTAACTGAGGGCCAGTCAAGCTAGCTAATTGCTTTATTTTCCTTTCCAAAGGCTAATTTAGCAAAACGCTGTGTGTTCTTCACTGTTCACCTTGCTCTTGCCTTGCAGCGCTGTTTTAACAGCGTTCTGCAAGGTCTCTGTGTGTGTGTGTGTGTGTGTGCAGCTCACTCTGTAGTCTGTGTGCAGCCATATACCCGGTTGTATTCAGCTCAGGGGGGGTTCACACTGCCTCACACAGTTGTCCTTTTTTGCTCTTAGTGCAGCCTGCTGCACATTTTTTCTCAAATTTCCTATTAGTGTTTTTCCAACAGTCTCCAGCTCTATTGTGGAAAAACACTACATAGGATAACCTAGAGGGGGGTTTTTGGGCCTTGCAGCGCCGTTTACGGCTGTCTGCACGGTCTCCGTGTGAGCCCAGCTCGCCCTGTAGTCTGTGTGCAGCCATAGCCGGTTGGATTCAGCTCAGGGTTCGTTACTGGCTCATACCTTGAGAAAAATTTTACTTTTTTTCAAATAGTGCAGCCTGTTTAAAATTTGAAAAAAAAAAATTCCTATTAGTGTCTTTCCACTCGTATCCAGCTAAATAGTGGAAAAACACTATATAGGATAACCTAGAGGAGGGTTTTTTGGCCTTGCAGCGCCGTTTACGGCTGTCTGCACAGTCTCTG